>NC_056728.1:992215333-992555333 GCF_019279795.1 Protopterus annectens
AGGTACTTGGCTATCTGCCCGAAGGCATTTATAAGCCTAGCCAGAATGTGTTGGCTTTCCGAGCCCCGTTAGATTAGTTCCCTGTGCCTCTGTCTAGCAGAGCCACTGAAGTGATCCCCGGGGTAAGCTTTCTGTTTCCAATCCACTCATCAAGGTTTCTTTTGAAGACTGTTAGCGAGGAGCTCTGCCTAATGTAGACTGGAATCTTGTTCCAAAGCATGGGAAGTCTCTGGGACAGGAATCTATCCCACCAGCACTTTCTATTTATTGTTGTGGTGAGGTTTAGATTCCTTGAGCATGTGGCTTGAGGGGATAAAGTTTTCTTTAGGTGGAGCATGTCCATCAATTCTGGGTTGGACATGGCCTTGTATGTCAGGCAGAGATCACCTCAGAGTAGACGGAATGCAACTGAGTACAGCTGGAGTTTCTTCAGTCGAGCTGCATAGACCATCTGTTTGAGGCCAGTGATCCTCTTGGTGAGGTACTACTGTGGTCTTTCCAGCTGTTGCAGGTGTCTTGTAAGGTACATCCCAAATGGGGCATTGTACTCTATGATGGGTCTGATGAGTGATGAGTAGAGGGGCACAATGACTTCTTTTCATCTGGATGCAAATCCTTTTGTGATTAGGTGGGCCACATAGAAGGATTTTCTAACCACTTTGGCAATGTGATTATCAAAGGTGAGATTACTATCTACTTGGGTCCCCAGATCCCTTATTATGTCTTCCATATTTAGGGGACTATCACCTATGTGGTAGTTTGTGGGTACTTTGTTTTTTCCAAAGGGGATGACTATGTACTTTTTGGCATTTAGCTTGAGGCCATGATTTTGACACTGGGTATCCGTCTCAATGAGATCCTTTTGGAGGATGTCTGTGTCAGCTGGAGAGTCAATTATAGTCCCTAGTTTGCAGTCATCTGTGAACTTGGTCAGCCATAGTCCTCCTGTGCTTGCCTGTACCTCTGAGAAGTATATGCCGAACAGGAGGGGTCCTAGGACTGAGCCCTAGGGAACGCCACTTGTAACCGGTTTAGAGTCAGACCTAGCTCCCACAACTCTCACCATGTGGGTTCTGTCTGTGAGCCAGTTGGCAACCCATCTTGTGACATAGGGGTTTATGTTCAGGTTGGTAAGCTTGTCTATAATACCAGAATGGGGAATGGTGTTGAAGGCCTTAGCGAGGTCTAGGTAGGCTGTGTGTACCACCTTTCCCTTGTCTATAGCCTTGGTAACTGTCTCAAAGAAGTCCACCAGGTATAGGAGGCATGATCTGCCCTTAACAAAGCTGAAATGGGTAGGATCCAATGTTTGGAGGGTCCCAATGTCTCTGTTAATGAGTTCCATGATGATGCGCTACATAGCCTTGCAGGCCAAGCTAGTCAGGCTTATAGGGCGATAGTTACCGGAGTTTGTTGTGGCTCTACCTTTGTGGAGTGGAATAACCATTGCTGTGTGCTACTCTATGGGTATGTAGTCTGTGGAGAGACTGAGTTTGAACAGTGTGTTTAGGTGAGGGGTTAGTTCATCTTTGAGCTCATGTAGGACGCAGCCTGGGACACCATCCAATCCCATTGATGCTGTGTTTTTGGCTTTGGAGAGGGCTGTTTTAACCTGAGTGTCTGTGATTTCAGGGACTTTACATTCTTTTGGTATGGTTATGGGCCCTTTTGGGGGTGAGAGGGGGGTGAAGTTGGTGCTGAACCTGTCTGCCAGGATGTTGGTGATATTGGTCATTTCAGTGTATTTTGTGCCATTCTCTACTAACTCTGAGTAGATCTGAGCATTGCCACGTAGATTCTTGACATAGCTAAAGAATGCTTTGTGGTTATCTTTGGAGTCCTTGGCAATTTTTCTTTCAAAGCTCGCCTTGGATGATTTTATGAGGGATTGTAGTTTCTTGCTGATACTGATCAGGGATGTCTTCCCTTCTTGGGATTTTACTCTTTTCTGTACTAGTTTCCTCCTTCTATTGTGTAGCTTGTTTATGACAGGAGTCCACTAGACTGGTTTCCTTTTCTTGGAGGAGTGAATCTTGGTTTTGCTTGTGATAGCACAATCCATGCATTCTTGTAGGTGCACGTAGAATGCACTAGTAAAGGATTTTGCAGCATGGACAGCGTTATCTTTTAGTATGGGGGCTTTGAAACTTTCCACCTCGGTCTTAAGTAACATGAAGTTTGCTTTTGAAAAGTTTTTCATGGTGGTTTCCTTGTCTGGGGGTGGGGGTGGAATGTGGATATCCAAAGTGATTTGTTTATGGTCAGATCTAACCAGTGAGGGGTTGACCTTCAGTGTGCAACACCGGCCACCCATGTTGGTGATGACCAGGTCCAATGTGTTGTCACCTCTGGTGGGAGTGTTGACCAGTTGAACCAGGGCGTTTGAGTTTATAAATTCTAGGAAATGTTGGGCAAGGGAGTTAGTACTTGAGTAGTTCTCCCAGTTAATGTTTGGGTAATTGAAATCACCCAATATTAGGGTGTTTAGTAGGACCTTTATGTTTCCCAGTGTTTTCAGAAATGTGGGATGGGGGTCCTGGGACATGGTGGGTGATCTGTAGCAAGCTACAATTTGAATTGCAGTTTTGCCCATTGTTATTTGCGTGTGGATGATCTCTGAAGCATCGTGCTGTGCCCCCACCTTTTGTATTTTGGTTCGGGTTCTGCGGCCAAAATGTATGGTATGAGATGTAGCCTGGTAGTCCATTGGTGCTCTCTGGAGCCTTAAACCAGGTTTCTATTACTGCACATATATTGATTTTCTCCATACTGAGGAGTGCCTCAAGTGCGTGCATTTTGAGGTTTAGACTTCTGGCATTGAGTAGCATTACCCTCAGTTTTTTGATACTTGTGCTATTTATGGCGGTGCGTTTGTATTTTGAGCCTTGCCTAAAAACGGCACTATGGGGGTGGCAAGAGCCTTGGCCAGTATTCGAAAGCCTAAGGGTGACAGGTGCAAGCCATCTCTAGCAAAGCTGCGTGGCTTGTCAAGCATGTCATCCCAGGCAGACAGACACTGGATCCCCTTTGAATGACACCAGAAACTTAGCCAATTGTTGAAATTGAGTATTTTTTATTTATACTGTAGTATCATTCTTGGTAAGGGTAGGATGCTACTCAGGGTCAGGGTCACACCGGCCTGGGCTACATGATCAGAGAGCTCTTCCATGTCTCTTTTCATGTAGTCCAGGGAGGTATAGCTCAGGTCATTCACACCAACATGGACAATGACAGAGTCATGTTTGTACTTTTTCTGGAGTGACCTGAGTGCTTGTGTTATGTGGCGGATCCTGGCACCTGACAGGCAGCTAACAGTAACCTTCTCCTTATTCAGCCTAGTTAGTGGGATTTCAGTGTGCCTGACTAGAGTCACCTATTACTAGTATGGTGGGTATGTTATTTTGCCTTAAGGGCTGTGATTGCATGGCACACTGGTTTTGTGAAGTATATGTTTCATGGTTTGTGTTGGGGGGGGTGGAGGTTGCTTGGATGTTTGCTTTGGAGGTCTCTGTTGCTTTTGCAGATTTTTATTTAGAGCCTCCAAGTATGTTTTCATGTATTTATGTGTGTTTTTTGCCAGTGCTGGTTTAATGGGTCTATGTGAGACTGGTGGTGTGATGCAAGTATTTCCCTTCTCCTCTTGACTGTCTGATCCAGTCTCGGGTTGAGAGAGCTTAGCCTCCAGTTTGGCTGTATAATGCATCTCTCGCATGTATTAGTGTTTGGTGGTAGGAGGAGAGGGTTGTCTGTGTACATGAGGCAGTTGTAACATTGCCTCAAAATGCCCAGATTCACCAGTTGGACTGGAGAGTACACCTGAAACTGCCCTTTGGACATGCCAGGAAAGTAAATAATGTGTGAAGAAATAGCCAGGGAATTGTTATGGCTAGGCTTGTATAGGCCCTAGGGATGATAGCCTAGTACCAACCTATGAACCTGGATAAGTACAGTGAACTGTTTTACTGGATGGCTGGTAAGGTTGAATAGAGAGCCTTGTCCTTCTGTACAGTACAGGAGGGTCTGGTGCTAGGATTTATAAGTGCTTGCTATGTGTTTTGATCACGTGCAGAGCTGAGAAATGAATGGCTTGAGAGCTTAAGTTGAAAATTTGTCTAGTTCCAAGGGAAAAATTGAAGAGGAGACTTTTTGGAGCTGGGAATAGTTATACCCTAGCTAACCGGCGCTGCCCGGCAACTGCGGTATTTATAGTAGGGAAATGAAAGAGATAGAAATTAGCCCAAAATGGCCAATAAACTACTAATTTCTGGGCTGAAACCACTCCTCCAGGGACAGATAGGCTGCTCAAAGCTCCCCAATCTTACAGGTGAACAGAGAAACTTCCTTCTATCCAAGTAAGGTATGTGCAAACACAGAGATTTGTAACACAGCCCTGAATTCAGCACTAACCTGAAAACTGGACTATACTAGCTTAGAAAGGCAGGAAACAAGTATATTGTTTTTTTTTTTTTTTTTTTCAGAAAATAAAGCAGATACAATTAAAAAAATACTTTAAACGCACAGAAAAGGATACTTATTGTTATATATCACAGATCAGAGTTGCCCCTAGTAATAAAGTAGGAAGAAACACAAATACAGTAAAAGCAGATGAATAAAGTGCATTTTTTTATATATAAAACAATAGAAAACAAACAAACTGATTTAAACAAGTTACCCAATTAACCAGAAAAAAAGCTCAAAACTGGGCCCTGTTCCAACAGTCTTCAATCAGACAAGTTCTAACTGCACACTCCTGCTACTAGGGTGCAGGGGAACCTTCTCCAAAAAAAATTGGCCTGGTCAGTGCTCAAGTTATACAAACAAAGCTAGATTCAGCAGGCCTAAATCTGGTCTATGCTACAGCAACAAGGCGCACCAATTTCGGAAAGAAACAGTTCAAATAAGCAGGCACAATAAGACTGTGACCAGAAATTCCCAGCTCAGAAGGGCAGAATCCAGCCTCTCCTCTCACAAGAGTGCAGACCACAAACCCTCTTAATGTGCACTAACCTGAAAACTGGACTATACTAGCCAGAAGTAATACACTTTTAGAATAGCAGACACTGGGCCTTGAATTAGCAATTCCCAGCTTAGAAGGATGTAAGCTACCTGTCCTGCCACAACAGTGCAGACCGTCTTAATGTAAAACAACCTGTATGAAGCCAAATACCAACCAAAAGACTTAGAATAACAGTTACAATTTAATCAGACTACTACCAAGCAGTAATAAATGCAGCAGAATAAATAAAGTTGAGTACTTTTAAGAAAAGCAAAATAAAGTAGGAGGAAACACAAATACAGTAAAAGCAAATGAATAAAGTGCAAATTTTTTTAAGTGCAAGTAGTACTTAAGAAGTAGTAGAGAAGTACCTAAGTGGGATGACCTTCTCAAATCTTCTCTCTGTATTAAGTAAAGTGAACACTTTTAAAACTGCAAGTTTGTACACTACTGCAAGTTTCACTTAACTTCAGCTTCTAATGCAGGTGATTGTAGCCAAGAAAGTCTCTCAGAAGTTGAGCATAAAATGATTTCTCAAACTTTGTGGCTAGCACTTAAAGTACAGAGGAAGCCCTCTAGGCTATTCAATATCAGATAACAAAGAAGTGAGAAGATCACCACCCCCTATTATAGCAGAAGAAGGCCACATAATACCCAAAATGATTGATGAGAGGTACACAACAGGCACGTGGGTCAGGATGCAGATATGTAAGGGGGAAACACTGCCTGGCTACAGGCTTGTATACATGCATATCACAGCCCGCAGGTCCATCAGGAGCTGTATCCATGATGCCAATGCAGGACAGTCATCTGGATTGTGGACTTATCCATCAGTGGAGAGTAGCAATGTCATATGTCAAGTGGAAAGCTGTTGCTTGGCTGAGGCAGATGTGTAAGGGATGGGTGGATCCTTATGTCTGGGAAGAGACCACAGGTTCATGTTCATAAATACATGCATGCAAATATTTCAAGGACGGGCATTAATGCCCTTCTAGCTTGCCAATATACCAAACACATAAGTATGCAGACTTTTCTTAAAAATATCTAAACTAGGACTTGCTTTAATGTAATTTAGTAGTCTGTTCCATGTATCAGCTGCTCTCTCAGAGAACCAATTAGTACACTTCTTATTCCTATGGAATCTTTGGCATAGGTTGTCTTATGATTCTCTACTACTTTTTGATAACCCCAAATATTCCCAGAGATAGTTCTCTCTAAATGCCCTATATACCTGAATAAGATCTCTTAGATATCTATAAGAGATGTTGTACAAATTCAGATATTTTAATCTTTCATAATAACTTAAAGTTTCACATCCATGGATGTCATTGGTATATTTCCACTGTACTCTTTCCAGTTTACTTATGCTTGTTTTCTTAAAAGTTTTTTTTTTTTGTATATGAGTGTTGGTAAATGTCCCTGCTCTTTCTTGCATGCATTGGGAGTTGTATTTTATTTGTTAGTTATGTTTATTCCTCTACGTGTATATGTTGTTTTATTTTCCTTTGTAATCTCAAGAATTGAGCTGATGCACACAATTTCATTTAGTCTACATATGTGTAGTTCAAAATGACAATAAAGTTTACTTTGACTTTGATATTGTTATTCCATACTCAAGTTTTGGTCTAATGTAATTAACAATGACTTCATCATTTCAATAACTATCATTAATTGGTTGATATTTATTTTTTATTTAGTTATTTATTACATTTGTTAATCGGGAAAGTCTGACTGGTCTAGGAGCCTGTTTGCAGCGGAGGCCCAGGGAGAAAAGCTCCAAAATATAGTACAATGTATTCTATGAGTAAACAGCAGTAATTACAGTTAACAGAATAATAAAAAATTAAATGTACTTGTTTGTTACCACAAATAAGTACAGGCTAGGTGAAAAATTGGTTTATACAAATCACGTTACCAGCAACAGTATTGTTAGACCAAAATTTGAGTTTAAAACAAAGTTACTATTTTTCAATAGTGACTCAACAGTGGTGCCAAATACTGTAAGAAAGGAGGGTTAAAGAAGGAAAAAGTAGACAGAAGGAGATCAGGGAAAAAGAGGTAATAGTAGGATGTAATGCTTTTATGGTGTTGGTGGGATGAAGAAATAGGAGGATTTAGCCTGTGGTAAGACAGGAGCAGCAGCAATTGTTAGGTAGTGTAGCAGTAGTAGTTTGAATTTATGATGGTGTGGATTTTTTGTAATTGCAGGAAGGAGGGTATTCCAAAGTTTGGTAACTTTATTGGAATAAAGACAGTTCCCGTGATAGTTGCAGGATAGGGTGACCTTTAATGTAAGTTTGTTGGAGGATCTGAGGGTTCTGGGGTTGAGACTGGGGTGGACAAGACTGGAGAGCACCAGACAGTTTGTAAGTTAGTGAATTAACTTGTGGGCCATCGAAAGTTGGTTGAGAGCTAGAAGGTTGGGCAGTTCTAGCCATTTTAGTTGAGAGAGTACAGTACAATTATGAGTCCTGTGAGGGGCCTTCAGGGCAAACTTGGGAATTTTGTGATAGCAAGATTCTAGATTATTTAGGTCATATTTGTGAAGGTTAGTGAGAATGTGAGAGCTATAGAAGAGGGAGGAAAGCAGGTTTGAATGAGCAGTGGCAAGTCTGGCATTGTGGGTAAGAAATGGAGTGGTCCTATATAAGGTGCCAAGCTTGATATGCACTTTTTTGATTGACAGAGAGACATGTTTATCAAAAGTTAGATTCTCATCAATAGTGACCCCTAGGAGTTTAGTGTGAGTTGTGGGTTCTATATTGCTTCAGAGGGGCATGATAAGGTTTGGATTTTTTATTTTTGAAGATTATTAATTTGGTTTTGTTAGGATTGAGTATTAGTTGATGTTCTGATAGGTATTTTTCTATGCTTTGGAAGGATGATTGCATTTATAATTAAAGTTCATGGGGTGAGAGGGCAGAGCATCTAAGGGTAGCATCATCAGCTTATTGGACAATTGTGGCTTGGTTTGTTGCTGAGCTGAGGTCATTAGCAAATAAAATGAAGAGTTGGGGGCACCAACAGAGATGGGGAGTAGAGGGGAGAGAGTGCTTTGCCATTTGGTGGTCTGCTGCTGGTTGGAAATATAACTGAGAAACCAAGACAGAGAGGGGGAGCTGATGCCATAGGTAGAGAGTTTGTTGAGTAAAAGTTGGTGGGACACGGTGTCAAAGGCTTTTGACATGTCCAGAAAGATGGAGGAGACTGCCTGGCCTTCATTTAGGAGCTGATGAATGCTGTTAGTAAAAGAGATTAGAGCAGTGGAAGTGGTATTTGGGTCTGAAACCATGTTGTGAATTGGATAAGAGATTGTTTGAGCGTAGACAGTTATGGAGATGTTTGTGGATGCATTTCTCTAAGATTTTTGCTAGGGGAAAGAATGGCAATGGGGCAGAAGTTGGTTATCTCTTTGGAGGAACCACCTTTGTGCAGTGGAATAATGTGGAGTGTTGGGACATGATGTTCAGTAATTGAGCGATTGACTAAGAGAGATATGGGGTAAGCAATAGATGGGGCTGCCACTTTCAAAAATTCAATAGGAAGCTGGTTAGCAGACAGTCAACAGAGTTTAAGTTTAGCTAGGAGAGATCTTATGTAGCTTGTTTGAATGGAAGCAAAGCAGAAGGGGTTAGGATTCTCTGAAGTAGAGGTAGGGAGAGTAAGAGGAGAATTGGGTTGGTAGCCTAGCAGGGATGTTATGGAATTTAAGAAGTGGGAGATGGATTGCAATGGGATCTGTGGTGTTAGTGGTTGTTGGGGTGGGGTGGGTGAGTGGCCTGGGCTAAGGAGGTAGTTTATGTTTTCCCAGAATTTACGGGGCTTGGTTAGGTGTTTTTTTGGCAGGATTGAAAGTACTTCTGCTTGTTTACTTTGATTAGTTTTCTTTGTTTGATTCCTTAATTATTTATAGATTGCTAGGTTTGTTCTATTTTTGGTGGTATGGTACTCTGACCAGGCTCTGTCCCTTTGTTTGAGTAAGAGTTTAATTTCTTTGGTTAACCACGGCAGTAGCTTGGCTTTTGGGTGGACTTTTTTACTGGAACAAGATTGTTGAGTATGTTAAGGAAGGTACTGTTGAAATATTGTACTGCTAGGTCTAGCTGTAGGTGTTTTAGGGGGTGACCAATCATGTTGTTGCAGAATCTGGTTAAAAATTGAGGGGGAGAAACTCTTTTTGCAACGGATGTATTTGTAGAAGATGTTATGTTGAGTGTGTACACGTTTTCTGTAAAGAAATGTAGGGGAATGGCAGCTGAGTGAGTCTGGAAGGCAGCCTACTATATAACTTCTGCAGGATACTGATGACTTCTTAAGAAAGAGAAATCAAACCATAAATAACATTACGGATTGTGACCACCTACTTGTGACCACCCTGGATGTGAATAGTTTATTCACTTCCATTCCCAACGAAGCAGGCGTAGAAGCTGTAAGAAAGATCTTAAGCCACAAAAAACTGTTAATGAAACCAGTAGGATTTGTGCTTTATTAGATTTAATACTGGAAAATAATTATTTTGTGTATGGTACATCAATCTATTGGCAAAAATGGGGGGTAGCCATGTGCACCTCTTGTGCGAACAGCTATTCAATTCTTGTGCTTGTAGACTGGGAATTGGAGCATGTATTGAACTCAAATAATCCATGGTATGAATGCATCAAATTTTATGGTCGATTTGTGGATGATCTTTTTATTTTATGGGAAGAAACCGTATCACAATTTGAATCATTCCATCAATATCTAAATATGACTACTACTTTCTTAAGCTTTATAGCAGAACACTCTCATAATCAAGTTGCATTTTTGGATGTGAATGTTATTCTTAACGAAAACATGTTGAAAACTGAATTACACTGAAAAAATACATGGAAAAATCATTACTTGTTGAAAAGCAGCATGCATCCTAAACATGTCACTAAAAATATTATGCGAAATGAAACACAAAGAATACGTAAAAGATGTAGCAAAGATGAGACAAGCAAAAAGGAAATTTTGTTTCTACAACAAAACCTAATAAAGAGAGGCTATAATGAAAAAAGATGTGAATGTTCAAGAAGTTATCCCAAAGAAAAACAAGACAGAAGACAGAACCACCAGAGTGATGCTAACTTACAGCACAGACAACACACAAGTTAAATCCATAATAAGGCAGTTTTGGCCAATCCTCACCCAGGATGCCAAGCTAAAAGACATTGCAGGTGAAAGACCATGCTTTGGCTACAAGAATAAGAAAAATTTAAAGAGCTTACTTTGCACAAAGGATGGGTTTAGCAAACATAAAATCGTTGGACATAAAGGCACATTCAAGTGTGGCCACTGCACAGCATGCCCACTCATTGACTGTAATAACAAATTTGAACATCCAAGGACAAAGAAGAAATACACCTTTAATGTCAAAGCCACTTGTATAACCCCCAATGTGGTGTACATGGCTACCTGTAAACTATGCCCTGTTTAAAAATCGCATTTTGAGACATCAAAGAGACATTACCAATAAAGATCCACATAATGCTTTAGCAATGCATGCTGAAAGAAATGTCGGTCATTCTTTCACTTATAAGGTGATAGAGAATGTATATAGTGGAATAAGGAAAGGTGACATTGAAAATATTACTGAATGCAGGGAGAGTAAGTGGATTGTGAACCTCCGTGCTGATATTGAGCCAGGCTTGAATAACATCATTCCACTGAAACCTATACTAAAAGCTAGAAGACCAACTATCAGCTAACATGGAGGTGTGTCTGGCTTAATAATTCATGACTGGTCACACCCCTCAAAAGCAAAAGGTATAGGAAATGGAACACCCCCAGCTGAGAGGAAAGAGGATTGGTGCATTTAAACAGCTGATTGACAGTGTGATGATTGAATGATTGTCTCAACAGTAAAGGAAGCAAGCACTATAAAAAGGAACTTCCAGTCCCAATCTCTACGATCTGAAGAAGATACCGAAAGCGCTTATCGTTTGGAATACAGAGGGAATATTTTATTCTACATCAAGATTTTAACCTGACATGAAGATTTTAACTTTTCCTACAATAAAAGGATTTTAACTGCCACTAAAACTAGAAGCTTTCATTTGATCTGTTAGACTGGTTAAGCTGTTATCACAGTTCATCACAGTCACATAGCAGCTACTACATCTTCAGTGTGGATACTTTGTATATCAGACCAAAAAGATTGGATACTTTGAAGCCATCAAAAGACTGGATACTTTGGAGCCATCATTTCACTATGGTATAACTGCATTCACAGCGTGAATATCTTGTAAGTGCATTTAATTTAAGTACTGGAAATGTATGCAAGTTTTTTGCTATATATGTTGCACTTTTAAGTTTTATATCATTTAACCACACTACCTATTCTCCAAGAGAACTTTACTTCATTGGCCATTGTTGTACAGCGTTTCATTTTGAAAATTGTTTTTACTATGTAACTTAGGTTGGGATTGTTTGTTAGAATCCAATCTAATGTCGACTGTCTGTTGATGTGTTTGTCAATGCAAATTGAACAATTTATGATCTGGGTGAAGTTGCAGAGATTGGGGAAATTGGAAGGGTTATTGGTGTTGCAGGTTTGCCAGTTGAGGTTGAAGTCACCACGAATGATAGCTTCTTGGCCGACATTTAGAGAAGCCCATGAAAGGAGAGTTTCAATGATAGGAAGGTTGTTTCCAGGAGCGAGATAGGAAGCTATGATAATTATTCTTTTGCTTGGGTTTATTTCTAGGTGTGTTGTTAGAATCTCGGTGTTGGGAAGGTCTGGTGGGGATCATTGGATTTGTTCAAGTTTAAGGTTTTCTTTAAATAGAACAGCTACACCACCACCTCTTTTGTTTATTCTGTCTAGTCTAATAATGTGATAGCCATTTGGAGTGACTTCATTGTCCTTGATGTGTGGCTTTAGCCAGGTTTCGGTTATAACTGCTATGTCAGGAGAGTAGGTGGCTAAGGTGGCATGGAATTCACTAGCTTTGTTAACTATACTGCGAAGGAAATTGGTGAATTGCAGGTCAGAATTGGATGTTTTTGGGACTGGGGGGTAGGGATGGGAGCATGTGTGGGAGTGGGAGGGGAAAGATGAGGTTTGGGGTGGAGAAGGGGTGGGGTTAGGGGCTGTGTTGGGGTGGATGTCATTTTGCAGTTTAATTATTGTGATGTGTAATATGAGGTGTCTAGTGAACTTGGGATGTCTGTACTCAGAGGAATGTGGACAGAGGTTTTTTAGGAGTTTGAAGGAGGCAAGTAGGTAGGTGGAGTTATTATACAGCTCTGTGCGGATGTCAGAGAAGGAGTGGGATAGTGGGTTTGTGGCAGTTATTACTAGTGTTGCAGAATGGGTGTGTATTATGTGGTATGTGCAGTGATGTATAGTTGTAGGTGAATTAGAGTGAAAGAAGTAAAAAAGTATTTGCTACTATGCAGTTATGGTAATGCATGGTGAGATATATAGTGGGGTATACGAGCTGTGAGGGAGTGTATGTATGAGTGGGGAGAGGGTGGGGTGGGGGTTGTAGAATGTGATGTGAGGAGATGGAATAGAGTGGAGGGGTAGTGGGTGTATGAAGTGGAAGTAGATAGGAGGAAATGGAAAAGGGATGTGGTTGGCCTAGCTATAAATTGCAGGATGTGGAGGGTGGGTCAGAATGGGGATAGGGCAGGGGAGTGGAGTGAGCCTTAGCACAGCGAGGGCGAATGGAGTGGGTGTAGCTGACCACTGTAAAATGGAAAAAACAATCAGTTTGCTGATGGTGTGAACAGGTAAGTTACTGTCCTTTTAAAGGTAGCTGTGTGCAAAAAGGAAGTAAAAAAGGGGGATTTTGTAGTCATGTATATTGGCCTTAGTTTATTGGATGCTACGATAAAAAAGCTTCTGGTAGACACAACCTTAAGGGAGAAATAACAACAGACAAACTCTTTATGAATCTGCAGCATTTAACTGAACATTATTAGAACAACTACCTTTAATCAGTTGCTCAGAAGACACTGGGTAAGTCAGCTTGGGGACTGCTAGGGCCCAGTGAAATGCTGCAAAACTAGGAAATGATGCCCACAGTTGGTGAAAAAGGGAGAAAAAATAGTCGGGACAATTTCAAGAGAAGGAAAAAAAACTATGGGGTCAATTTAAATCTGAAAAGTGAAACATAGTAGGCAGGAGGGGGAGACTAGAATTCCAAGAGACTCCTGCCATAGTCTGCAGTCCATTAAATTAAAATGCACTAATAGAGACCAACAGTTAGATACTACCAGCTATAAAGGTAAACAGCTGAAACAAAAACTGTCTTGTAATACAGTCCGGCATGCACCAACTGCTATTGGAAGGGTTTTGGCTTCATGTGTCAGCGTGTTCTAAGTTGGCACAGAGCGTGGTCCAGTCGAAATCGAAGTTGTGCTAGTAGAATGGGGTAAGGGACAAGTAACGAGCAGCAATCTGTTGTACAGCAACATGAAAAGCAGAAGAAAATATCAAAAAATAATAATGAGCCGAAGTAAAATAATCCAGATGCACAAAAAGCAGGCACAAGAGAAAAGGAAGGGACCAAGGCTAAATGAAAAGGAATTGGACTAGAAAAGAAGTGAAGGTACAAGGAGATTAGAATGGAAGAACAGTACTTTGCACAGAGGGACAGCAGAGATTGAGTGAATACTGAAATAGCGAGGGGAGAGCTGTATACAGATAAGTGAGTAAGAACCATAGCGGAAAATTAGAAGCTAGAACTACAGTGAAATATATTACACATGGAAGGATGGTCAGAGGTATGTATTTGTAAGGAGAAAAAAGACTGGGTATACAGTGTAACACAAAGCATGCAGGAAGGGTGCACAGAGGTGAAGTATTACAGGGTAGAGAGGTAAGAGGAAAATAGGCTGCAATGTAACCGAAAGTGTTTACAGAAGAGCTGCACAGAAAGGAGATTTAGATGAAGTAGGACAGGCTGGGAGAGCGTCAAGGAGGTAAACTAGATGTAATTAAGAGATGGAAGTGGTTAGGATATAGGAATAATATCACACAAGGTCAAAAAATACAAAGGGAAAGCTACAGAGAAATGAGACCACTGACTGAGCGCATCATACCCCACAGAGAGGACGTGGTTACACTTCCCATGTCTTAAGTTTCAACAGAAAGTCATGAGTAGAAGGCATACAGTTTATCATCCTAAAGCTATTACAAGAGACTGTTTCTGTTTTACAAAAATAAAGTAAAAACAAGCATTTATGTCAACTAGGTAAAATAACTTACTAAAGCAAAAACAGATTCATGCAAACAGTAATTCAAAACAATGTGCTGATTAAGCTGGAGTAAGCAACGTAGTGAGTGAAAAAGAGTTGAGTGGCAATTATAACAAAAAATAACTGTTTGCATCTTAGAATTGTAGTGTAGCAATAGTATGTACAATTTGCAGCAGAGTTTAACAGCATTTATGACCAAACAACATATTATCTAAACAAACATTGCAACATATGATATGAATATGAAAAAGGATATAACAATAATCTGTGGCAGAAACATAAATAGAGCTACTAATAAACGTACTTATTGGCAGGCACACGAATGCCAAGGGAAAAAGTAGCTGCATACAGTAAGGGGAATTACAGCAATTTAAAAATGGCACCAGACCAGAACTACCTCTAGATGTAGATTCTTGTGGGGGTGGTGGTGGAGAAGGGAATTGGTCAAGCTAGGAAAATTGGGAGGGGGGATCTAGGCATACAGTGGTGGAGGAGGACTAGTAGGTGAAGAAAAAGTGCTCTTAGCACTATCCAATCCTATTGGGGAAGGCAGTGGGGAAAATGGAAAAAACAATCAGTTTGCTGATGGTGTGAACGGGTAAGTTATTGTCTTTTTAAAGGTGGCTGTGTGCAAAAAAGGGTGAGTAAAAAAAGGGGGAGGGGGTTTGTAGGCATGTATATTGGTCTTAGTTTATTGGATGCTACAGTAAAAAAGCTTCTGGTAGACACAACCTTAAGGGAAAAATAGCAACAGACAAACTCTTTATGAACCCACAGCATTTATTTGAACATTATTAGAGCAACTATCTTTAATCATTGCTCAGAAGACGCTGGGTAAGTCAGCTTGGGGACTGCTATGAACCAGTGAAATGCTGAAAAACTAGTAAATGATGCCATCTGGTGGCGAAAAAGGGAGAAAAACAGTCAGGACAATTTCAAGGGAAGGAAAAAAACTATGGGGTCAATTTAAATGTGAAAAGTGAAAAATAGGAGGCAGGAGGGGGAGAATCCCAAGAGAGTTTTGATATCGTGTGCAGGCCACTAAATTAAAATACTCTAATAGAGACCAAGAGTTAGATACTACCAGCCATAAAGGTAAAAAGTTGAAACAAAAACTGTCTTGCAATACAGTGCGGCATGCACCAACTGCTATTGGAAGGGTTTTGGCTTCTTGTGTTAGCGTTTTCTAAGTTGCCACAGGGTGTGGTCCAGTAGAAATCCAAGTTGTACTAGTAGAAAGGGATGAGGGACAAGTAACAAGCAGCAATCTGTTGTACAGTGAGCAGCTGCTATTGGAAGGGTTTTGGCTTCTTGTGTTAGCGTGTAACATGATTAGATTAGAAAAACTCATAGTTGGATCAACCATATACCCAGGTCCTGAAATGAATCTACAGTTGCAATCACTCTGTGCTGTATTAAATATTCATATTTCAATTTACATCTACCAAGTCTCATATGCTTAGTTTTTGATGTACTTGCCAGCATATTATTCTCCTGTGCCCAAATGGTCAGTTTAGTCAAGTTCTTTTGCAGGCATGCCTTATCTGTAAAACATGTAATCAGTTACCAAATTTCCGGTCATCTGCATATAGATTGTAGAACACCTCACATGAAAATGTTAGGTCTGAAAGATACAATCTAAACAAGTAAGGGCCTAGAACAGAGCCCTGTGGGACACCGTGACTGTAACCGAGAATTTCACCTGTCCATTTGCTGTATGATACTTGCATATCCTTTTTATAAACCATGCAGCTATCCATCTTATCAAGAGTACATCAATACCTAGTTGTTCTAATTTATTGATCAGTGTTTTGTGTATGACCCTGTCAAACGCTGGTTAAATCTATATAAATTACATCACAGCACATTTTTTCATTCATAGCTATTATTACATTGTTATAGAACATCATGTTACAGGTGGTAATAGATCTATTTTCAACATATGCATGCTGATATCTGTTTTCAAGTCCCAACCCCTCCAATTCTGGCAGTAACTTATTTGATATTACTTTCTTAATTATTTTTCCACAACATGAAAGTAAACTTAAGGGTCTTTTTGACTCTAGGTTTTTCCTACTCCCCTTTCCCTTTATACAAGTTTAATAAGCACATGCCTCCAATCTTGAGGAATCTCCCTACATTTATATGACCTAGTGAATAATAGGTATAATGGTAGTGTAAGTTCTTGCTGAAGTGTTCTCAGCTTATTATTACTAATTCTGTATCCTCTCTGTGCTTTGTTTGGAATATGTTTGTGCGGTTCTTTTTCAATATAATCTTATTTCAGTACTTTACTTGAAGTATTTAATGTTACATGGATGTCACTAGAACCACTTATCTTCCCCTTTGTGGAGCCAAACTATTTTACATAACAGTTTATAAATATATCTATAATCTGTTGTGTCTGAGAATAAATTTTACAATCTGCACACAATTTATCAGTTTGCATGCCTTTACTCCTTCCACAGCTTATGTATCTATAAAAAGGTTTTCTATTACGTTTAATATCTTTATATAAAGTTTCTTCATTTTTTTTCTTTTTTAAACTTTTATTATTTTAAAACAAAAATTGTACAAAATTATATAAAGATAAATAGAACAAAAACATAACTATTTACAGATGTCCACAACAAACTCAAACATAGAAAACTAAATCATTAAAATTTATCAAGTAAATCACTTAATTTTGACCAAAAATTAAAATTGTGAGTAGTATTCAAAATTCTCATTTTGCCAGTTGCCAATTCTTTTTTTACAGACTTTTTTTTGCTAAATTAATGAATTCAGTGAAAGAAAGAAATAGTAGTTTTACATTTCCAATTCCTTGTGAGTATTTTCTATAGCTAAAATGGACCAAAGGAGAGGCACCTGTATCCTAGGAATGGAATCCAGAACTGAAGCTTTAAATAAGATCAAGGAGTTAGAAATTATACAATTATCTGTCCACAAAGCTTGGACAAAATTTCTAAATTCGACCCAAAAAGGAGTTACTATTTTGCAATCTAATATCATATGAAACAAGTCTGCATTAGAGACTTCATTACACCTCCATCAATTAATTTCCCATAGTTATACATTAAAACTACTTTATGTAGACTTAAAAAAGCTCTGTGAAGAATTTTTCACATATATATTTTCCATTAAAGAGAAGTAGATTTTCCCACAGATTTAAGAATTAAGCATTTATCTTCCTCAGAAAAGGCCTTCTCATTAATCTTAGTTGAGTAATTCCAAAATAATGAATCTGTGGAACCAAACTCAATTGTCTTTGGAATATGTTTTGTTTGAAAATCCATAGAGATTTTGATTTTATCACTAACATACTTTTTTTACAAGATTATATAGTCAACAAATTATTATTTTCTAAGCAATGTCTTGTAATAAGATAATCTGTATTATGTGATTTATTTCTGGAAAAAAAATGATACCAAAAGATTAAATTTGCATCTGCAAGGTCTAGCATTTTGTTTATATTAAAAGTTCCAAAACAACCCAAAGTATTTGATATAAGGAACAATAAAAACAATAAATCTTTAACTATATAATTAGAATTCATGAATGTTTTAAAATTTATAAGGATGTAATCAGTGAAGGGACTGGAATAGTATTTTTTTCTTTTCATTTAAACATAAGTCTCTCAAGATCCATTAAAATTTATTAATTCCAAATTTAGAGAAAGATTCTACAACATAGCTGTTATTATTTATTAATCTTTAATGAATGGACTTCCAAGTGGATTGGTAAGAGGAATTTAATGATAAAGTTATTAAATTGAGAATTATGGATTTGGCATATAAGTCAACATTTGGAAAACTTAATCCACCTTCTTGCCAACTTTTAGCATGCCAGTCAAAGGATATTCTTGGCAGTGGCGGCTGGTGACTTCAAATCACAGGGGGGCTGCAGGAGACAGCTGAATGGGTGGGGTCAAGGGGAAGGGGTGTGGTCAACCATAAAGGAGGGCTATGCACAAAACCACAAAAAACTAACTTTAATTAAATACGCTGCCCTGGGTGGCAAACCATCATTATGAAAGTCCAATCAAGACAAAAATAAGTGTAGAAGAATAAAAATATTTCAATGCATTGGCTGCATGACAGCTTACTTAATATCTAGATGGAAACAAAAGGTTGTGAGGCATGAAAAAATAAATTACTTTTTAAATACATTACTGGAATGCCAGTCAAAATCAAGTATGAAGCACTCAACTCAAACCACTTCTCCTTGCACTGCAGTTCTAATTATAATATATTCAGCTTTATTAAAGTACCAAGTAACATGCTGAAAGTAGAAATCTATGTGATGCCCCACTTGTAAAAATGTTTCTTATCCAAAAAGACCTGCTGCCTGACAACTTGTTTCATGGGGAAAACATGATAAAAGTAAAAATGAAAAGCAAACAAGAAACAAGCTCAAGATACATTGCTTAAAGAATTACTGTACAGGTTATGGACCACACATGATTGGCATTCTGTTTAGTTTAAAGTCTGTAGAGATGACTGGAAGTCTCCAACAAGTGTAATGAGCTTTTAAAATAATGGAATACTGTCCTTTAATACCCAAGGCTTATACATTATCTAGTCAAGTATTCTCTGCATGGCAACAACAGAAAGGCTTTCAATGTTGGCAATTCTTTAACAGTATGCTTATTAAAGCTTACTTGCATCTTACAATGTCAGACAAGCTTACCTTATGGTCATTAAAGCATTGCTACTTAAACACAGAGCAAAAGGCACTTTGAGTAATAAGCATAAATCTGAGTAATAAGCATAAATCAACAGTACAAAAATATGACAGAAACCAGACCATTCTGCAAAATCAAGGACAGATGAAAAGCCACTGTAGTACTTATGCAGTGTGTCCTCCGGTAGATACAACTACTCCTTGCCTTGCTTGGACACATCCAGAGTCACTACATGGGTGCAACAAGCATGTCACAATTTGAAATCTCTCTGGCTGACTGTGATGGCCCTGACACATTTGTCATACCTCTCAACCTCAAGAGCAAGAAATCTGGACAAAGCCATACACAGAAGTGGGACAAAGGCCCAACAATAAGGACAATTTTTAAATATTGCTCTAATAAACTTAGAAAGATAATAGAATAGGTCTTGCATTAGTATGAATTTTCTGAAGGGTATAAAATCTGAAACTCAAATGTCTGTCATTTTCTAACTTCAGTCTTTAGTGATTTGTCACTAATTTGCCAAAAACACAATTTTATGAAAAATGGACCAAAAATGTGATGCAAAATATAAAATAGACACACAATACAGCTGCTACCTGTCAAAGAAGGGACACTTTAATATTAGTACTGCTACCTTGAGCAGCTGACAAAATAAAAGAATCTACCTGCATTTCAAGTAATCTATAACTTTGATTATTACAGTTATTTCTTAATTGTAAACCCTCCATGTTTTCTTCCAAAATTGCTATTTGGAGGGATTAAAGAGCAACATTTTGAGCCAAAAATTGGGGACAGTTGAGAGGTTGGCTATGCATTTGCATGTACCTCTCAACCTGTTAATGCAGTAAATCTGAACAAGGCCAAATATACTGGGGCACATATAAATAGTACTAAAATTGCTCCTGTATAAATTGAGACAGTTGATAGAACAGCTCTTACTTTAACATGCATTTTTCTGAAGGTTATGAAGTCTGAAACTTATTATTTAGTGACTTCTGGCAAATCATTTAGGAATTAAAACTACAAATTTTATGAACAACAAACCAAAAATAAGAAGCAAAAATCTATTCATTCTTTGAAAATCTGGACAGTTGGGAGGTATAGTTCAGCTGGGCCTGTCTGAGTTTGCTGCCCTTCCCCTGACAAAATAATGGTTGAATGGAGCCTCTGCAGCCATTCCAATGAACCATTACTTGGCTATTTCACTCCATTTACCATAAACACTAATGTGCATACTGCTTTACTTCTATGATGAGTTGGACTTCATTTGAAAGTTTTATTTTGTATTTTACAGCACAAACACTAAGTCATCTGTTAAACAAAGCAATGCAGTCTCACAATGAAAACTTAGCATTAAAACTTCTCTGCCCTTGAAACTCACATTCATTGAAACAGCATTGAAACCCACATTCAAAGAAAATACATTTTGCCAGTGGCAGATAAAGATTAATTTTGGGCTGTTTTGAATCATAGGCCTGCATATGAAACATACATGTGCTCTTTGATACACCTTCCTCATTGTACTAAAATTATATTCCTTGTACAATACAGTACACTTCTTAGAGGGTGTTTTAAATTTGTTTTGAACATTTTTCCAGTAAGCAATGAAACAAACCATATGCACCCATAATGGCAAAACTGCCCAGTTGAGAACATTTATCATAAAAGTCTACTCAGACTTCCACAGTCCACCATTATTAGTAAATATACACAATTCTACAGTCCACCATTATTAGTAAATATGCACAATTCCACAGTCCACCATTATTAGTAAATATGCACAATTCTACAGTTCACCATTATCAGTAAATATGCACAATTCTACAGTCCACCTTTATCAGTAAATATGCACAATTCTACAGTCCATTATCAGTAAATATGCACAATCTCTGAAGTAAGTCATCTAAATAATTCAACATTAAAGAAATCTGTAACTAATGAAGCGGTTGCTGCTAGCAATCACCTTTATATGTCATGGTTTCATCGAAAAATAAAGTGTCTGTTGCCCCTCAGGTATAAATTGCCTATATTACATTAAAAAAATGATAAGCTAGTAATAATATTGCAAGAGGAAATGGATGGCAAACTGATAACAAACTCATAGTTAGTATCTTCACCAAGGAGAACATTCTTAGTACGGCAGCATCTACCCGTTGTGGGAGTAGAACCCACAGCCTTCTGCATCAAAAGCAAGTACACAACCTGTTGTGCTATAGTATTAACTAGGCAAAGCTCAACTTCTATTCCCTGCAGCTCTCAGCTCCTTGTAAAATCTACTCAATACTCAACTGCATCTCAACAGCTCAAGAAAACTGGAAAAAGCCAAAATGTATTGGGGGTCAAAGCCCAAAACCAGGGACACATTAAACATTGCTTGTATAATCTTGGAAAGTTGCTAGAATAAAATGTGCTGCCACCATATATTTTACTGCCAAGGTCCCTGAGCAAAAAACAGTCAGAGTAACATACCACTACGCCACATCAGCTGCTTTGTAAAAGAGAGGAAGACTGAAACTTAGATGGCTATCATTTAGTGAATTCAGTTCTCACCATAGCTGTCAACCTCTTAGTACAAAACACCTGGACAAACCCAGTAATGAGGGAATACAGCCCTCAAACATATTCAGTGAATTCAGTTCTTGCCATAGCTGTCAACCTTAGCACAAAAACCTGGACAAAGCCAATAATGGGGAATATAGTCCCAAAAATAGGGACAAATTTAAAATATTCATCTTATAAACTTAGAAAATTGCTAGAAAAAAAGGTTGTGCTACTATGTATTCTGAAGAACATGAAGTCTGAAATTCAAATGCCTGTCAATTTTAGGACAGAACAAAAACAATTTTCAGCAGAGATGCAGGGATTAAAACTGCAGACACGTCTTTGTAAAATGGCAGGGCACCAGAGCAAATCCACACAAACACAGGGAGGAGATGCAGACTCCACACAGAAGCCACCCCAACCAAGAATCAAACCAGAAAACCTATAGCTGCGAGGCAACAATACTACCACTGCACCATCAATTATGCAAGGAATTAAACATTCAGAAACCTGAAGTCTAAAATTCAAATGCCTGTCAATTTTACTGCGGACAGAACAAAAACAATTTTCAGCAGAGACGCAGGGATTAAAACTGCAGACACGTCTTTGTAAAATGGCAGGGAACCAGAGCAAATCCACACAAACACAATGAGGAGATGCAGACTCCACACAGAAGCCACCCTAACCAAGAATCAAACCAGAAAACCTATAGCTGTGAAGCAACAATACTACCACTGCACCATCAATTATGTAAGGAATTAAACATTCAGAAACCTGAAGTCTGAAATTCAAATGCTGGTCAATTTTACTGCGGACAGAACAAAAACAATTTTCAGCAGAGACGCAGGGATTAAAACTGCAGACACGTCTTTGTAAAATGACAGGGCACCAGAGCAAATCCACACAAACACAGGGAGGAGATGCAGACTCCACACAGAAGCCACCCCAGCCAAGAATCAAACCAGAAGACCTATAGCTGTGAGGCAACAATACTACCACTGCACCATCAATTATGCAAGGAATTAAACATTCAGAAACCTGAAGTCTGAAATTCAAATGCCTGTCAATTTTACTGCAGACAGAACAAAAACAATTTTCAGCAGAAGGGATTAAAACTGCAGACACGTCTTTGTAAAATGGCAGGGCACCAGAGCAAATCCACACAAACACAGGGAGGAGATGCAGACTCCACAAAGAAGCCACCCCAACCAAGAATCAAACCAGAAAACCTATAGCTGTGAGGCAACAATACTACCACTGCACCATCAATTATGCAAGGAATTAAACATTCAGAAACCTGAAGTCTGAAATTCAAATGCCTGTTAATTTTACTGCGGACAGAACAAAAACAATTTTCAGCAGAGACGCAGGGATTAAAACTGCAGACACGTCTTTGTAAAATGGCAGGGCACCAGAGCAAATCCACACAAACACAGGGAGGAGATGCAGACTCCACACAGAAGCCACCCCAACCAAGAATCAAACCAGAAAACCTATAGCTGTGAGGCAACAATACTACCACGGACAGTATGAGGCTGATAATAGTTTCTCATTTACTTGGGCAGTGAGAGACAGCAAAACAAAAGCTCTGATGCATCTGTAGCCAAGCAATTATACTTCTGGACAAGTACCCTAACACATACAGTTTGAGCTTGAAATAAGTGCCTCTACTATTATTAAAGTTAACCTGAAAAAATAAAGTCTTGCCAGATTTTAAATAAAACATCAGCAGTACTTTTTTTTCTTCAATTTTCAAGGACATTTACAAATTAGACATGTAAGAAAGCTGACCTAAGCACTTTGAATTTGACAAAATTGCCCCATAAAGTACTTACTGCACTATAAATGGAGCAGCAACTCAATTTCATACTTTGCATTTAAGATGCATTTCAAGGCACATTGGCAAAGATGTTTCATGTATTTATTAGGCTCATTTCAAGGTCTGCACTTAGTGTGAGATTTGTTTCATAAGAAAAGGGTATTTTGGTGCAGCTACTTGTAATAAGAACAAAAAGCCTTGTGTAGTATTTTTCTGAAAGTATACATAGAGGATGAAGTTCAAAGTTACACACACACACACACACACACACACACACACACACACACACACACACACACACACACACACACACACACACACACAGTAGCACAAGCACCATACACAAAGTCCAGTAAAGCACAAGCACCATACACAAAGTCCAGTAAAGCACAAGCACCATACACAAAGTCCAGTAAAGCACAAGCACCATACACACACAAATAAACATTGTAAATTAAAAGCACAAACTCAATAAAAATAAACATTGTAAATTAAAGGCACCTTACCTGAATGAATACATCCAGTTACATACATCCTTCCCCACAGCAACACTGAAGACCCGAGATCCCAATGCTCCTTCCAGATCCCTAAGGCTCTGTCCCGAGTCCCTGCTGCTCCTCTTGCAGTCACGTCGGACGCCCTATTCTGTGCACTGTAAAAGTGCACAGGTCTCCTTGTGTCCCCTATGGGGATGGCTGCATGCGCATAGACCGATAAGTCGGGGTTCGGTCTGTCGATCTGTGCGCATCTCAATTTTAAAAAAATATTTTTTTTTATTTTTCATTATTCTTTCTTTCTTTTTTTATTTTTGAGGGGGCTGCAGTCCGGCAGCCCTATGCCACGAGCCGCCCCTGATTCTTGGTATATTGGGGAACCAGAGAAGATCAAGAAGATTAGAATTTAATTTTTTAAAAGATTTTTAGGAGGGAGAATAATAAGTGATTGTGGATAGAAAAGTATTTTTGGTAGGATTATTATTTTTATTAAAGTAAATCTATCTTCTGTTGTAAAAAATGGGTTCTAATTAATATTTATTTTACTAACAATGTCTATTAAATTAGTATAATTTACTGCTATTGCATCTTTTACAGTAGATTTAACTATAATTCCTAGATAATTAATCTCTGAATTGTCCCAAATAAAATTCTTATAGTTTCTTAAATAATTATTAACTTTTTATTAATAAGCAAAGTTTCTGTTTTATTAGGGTTAAAAATTAAACCCAATGCTTTTTCAAAGTAATTAATAGACTTAGTTAAATTTATTACTGAAGTTTCAAAATCACCACTTGTTATTAAAATGTCATTTGCAAATAACTGAATTATATAGGAATAACTTTCATCTGTTGAGAATCCCCGAATTTTGCTATTAGATCTAATAAAGTTTACAAAAGGTTCAAGTACTACAGCAAATAACAGAGGTAACAAGAGACAACCTGTTTTGTACCTTTTAATATTTTGAAATAACTAGAAAGAAAAGAGCCAATTTTAATAAAAGAGAATGAGTTATTATATAGATTACTTATATTTATAAAATATAGGGAAAATTCATATTAAGTGCTTTGAACAAACCATTCTAATAGAATCAAAAGCCTTATTTATATCTAGACTTCTTATAGCTAGTTATTTTTTGTTTTTATTAGCCAGATCTGTTAAAGTAGTATGCCTAATTATATTATCCTGAACCTTTCTATGCTAGAATATCCTTGTGCTCTGACTGACAGTGCTTCTCAAACAATCTGGAAATGTAGAGCTGATAAGTATATTTTTTGGCACTTTAACTGTTTAGAGTTCTGCACTGTCTTTACTTTTGCTTGACTGAATTATTTATATATTTGCTGGCATTGTTTTCTGATCTGTGCTGAAATTTCCCACCCTATTGCTGTTGTACTCTTAAAATTGGTGGCTTTTGCAGTTACCCACTCTTACTGTAAATTTGATCTGGAGCACTCCTCCCAGTCCCATCTCTTTAGCTAATTCTACCTAATAAAGAGATCATTTGGGAAAGCCAAACCCTGTAGTCCCTTAACATTGAATTATCTTCTGTCCCTGCTCTCTCCATTTTTACTTTATAAGAAAAAATAAATAAATAAATAAAAAACAAACAAACAAAAAAAAAAACAAAACAAAAAATACACTTTATTCAGCTGCTTATATTTTTCTAATTTGTGTTTCTTCCTACTAGTCTGTTACTTCATCTTGCTTTGATTTTTCCTGCTACTTACTCCATGTTCTCTAAAGTGTTCAAGTGCATCTTTTCTGATGCATTTATTACTGTTTGTTTATAGCTTATCTAAATTAAGTGTTATTCTTAAGTATTATTGTAAGCTCTTAGTTTTGGTTTAAGCACCTGGGCTTTAGGCCCACCCCATAGCTCTCCCTGGACTTTCTCCCTCAGATTCTGACAAACATGGATGGACAATTTCCTACAGTTTCTCCTGGCAGTTTGGTTGATATGGGCATCCTGAGACAGTGTAGCACCTGCAACCATCTACTACTACTACCTAGGAACACAATTTGTGAGAGATGCAATTACATTAAGAACCTAGAGTCCAAGCTCTCTCTCCCTCAAGCCAGTATATCTGGCACTGAAAAGGTTGTCAACACAATCACTACACCTCAAACACTACCCACACCTACAAAACACACACCTACATATGCAGAGGTCCTCCAAATAAACATACCCAAACAAAGGAGACCTCCAAGACAAAAACACACGTGATCTCCACAGCCCTCCACACCACATACCATGCATAGTCCACCACCTGTGCCTCACAACCACTAAGGCTTCACCATAAACCCAACATATTAGTCATAGGAAACTGCATTGTGAGATGCACAGATCTGCTTCTCACCAGGCTGGATAAGGAGAAAGTTACGGTTAGTTGTCTGTCAGCTGCCAGAATCCTCCATATCACATATGCACTCAGTTCTCTCAACAACAGGTACTGTTATGACTCTGTCATTGTTCATGTTGGCATGAATGACTTGAGATGTACCTCTCTGGACTATATGAAGAGAGACATGATTGAGATCACTGATTATCTGTCCCAGGCAGGTATGTCCCTAGCCTTAAGCAGCATTCTGACATCACCCAGAATGATGCCTCAATACAAAAAGAAAAATGATTGACTTTAACAATTGGCTTAGTTTCTGGTATCATTCCAGGGGGATCCAGTACCTGACAGCCTGGGAAGATATGATCGACAGACCATGATGGTTTGCCAGAGATGGCCTGCATCTGTCTCACCTGGGCTTCAGGCTTCTGGCAAAGGCTCTTGCCTCTCCTATAGTGCCTTTTTTAGGAAAAGTGATGAGGTTTAAACTACAAACATAAAAATTTCAACAAAACACAAATTGAAGGTCATGCTACTAAATGCTAGGAGTCTAAACATGAAACAGCACTCATTGCAAGCATTCTTAACCCTGGAAAATGCTGACATCTGTGCAGTCACAAAAACCTGGTTCAAAGATGCGGAGAGCACCCCAGCCTTACCTGGTTACTCATCCTAGCATATATTCAGACCCCAACCTGTGGGCTGTAAAGCCAAAGGAGGTGGAGTTTCAATATACATTAAAGACATACACACTTCCAGGCTGGTCAGACAGTATGATGCACAGGAGACACTCCAGGTGCAGTTAGCCATTGACAAGACCCCTATTCAAATCATAGCTAGCTACCAGCCCCAAATCTGACTCAAGATGCCCAATCCGCCTATTTGGACCTGTTCAAATCTATCAAGATTCAACCCTTTACCCTGACGCTGGGTGACTTTAACTTCCCAAACATAGATTGGAAGAACTACTCATGCCAGAACACAAACACCCAGAGATTCCTTGATTTTGTCAGTGCAAATGCCTTAGAATAGCTAGTTGATACCCCCACAAGGGGTGATAATATCTTGGACTTGGTATTAACCAACATGAGTGACCAATGTAGCATCCATATAGTATCATCCTCCCTGGTAAGATCTGACTACAGAGTGGTCACTTTCAAAGTCACCATCTCCTCAACCCTCCTCTAGCTATGATCAGACATAAAAACGTCTCCAAAGCTGATTACAGTCTCCTGGGGGGATGGTATAAACAGCTTCACAGCCCCTTCCACCTCTATAGGAACTGGCACCAATATCCCAAACTACACCAAAGCACTAAATGAGCATTTATATAGATGCATGGCATCAGGAATACTCGACAGGACTAAATCATCCTCTGCAAGGAAGAGTAAACCTGTCTGATGGACATCTGCAATAAATAAACTCTATAACAAAAGGAAAAAAATGCTGTCCAAGACCAAGAAGCAGCAGTTGCCCAACTGGAAGCAATGTCTCCTTAGTGTGAACAAGTAAATAAGAGCACTAGAGAAATCCTCCAAAGCAAACTTTGAGTCCAAATTGGCCACATCTACTAGAGCTAATCATAAGGCCTTCTTCACATATTTCCGCAACCTGAAAGGAAGCACCCAGATCTGTTCATAACTGGTGGTCAAGGACATCATATATACAAATTCCATAGATATAGCAAACTTGCTGGCTGAAATTCAGTGAAATCTTTACCCCTCTGTCCTCCCATCAGTAAATCAGGACATCCCCAGTACCTGCCCCCTTCCCCTTATATCTAGGGAACAGGTCATCACTGCTTTCTCAAAGACAAAAAAATAGAGCTTCCATGGGACCCGATAACATCCCAGGCTGCATCCTATATGAACTCAGGCAGGAACTTGCAGCACCATTAGGCACCCTATTCAACCAGAGCCTGAGTACTGGCTTTGTACCAGCTGAGTGGAGGACATCCACTGTCATCCCTTTACACAAAGGTGGAGCAATCCACTAATCTGGGAAATTATAGACCCATCAGCCTAACTAGCCTGATCTGCAAGGCCATGGAATGGGTTATCATGGACCTCATTAACAAGGACATTGGCAACCTCCAAACACTTGATCCTACACAGTTTGGTTTCATCAAGAGGAGGTCATGTCTACTTCTTTGAGACAGTCACCAAAGCCATGGAAGAGGAGAAGATGGTGCACACCACCTACCTTGACCTGGCCAAAGCCTTTGACATTATTCCCCACTTGGGCATAATAGATAAACTCTCTCATCTAGGCATAAATTCATATGTTACCAGATGGGTACCAAACTGGCTCACTGATAGAACCCACATAGTCAAAATAGGGGAAGCCATATGATGCAGTAGACCTGCAATAAGCGGCATACCCCAGGGGTTCGGTCTTGGGGCCTCTGTTATTTGGGATATACTTTTCTGAGGTGCAGGCCAAAACCAGTGGGCATGGCTGACCAAGTTTGTAGATGACTGCAAGCTGGGTGCTGTCATCAATTCCCCTAGTGATGTGGACGTCCTCCAAGAGTGTCTCACTCAGACAAATGACTGGTGCCAGAAACATGGCTTCAAGCTGAATACCAAAAAATGCATCATCATTCCCTTTGGGTAGAGTGACATTCCCACAAATTATCACATTAATAACAATGTCCTAAGCACTCAGTCAGTCATGAGGGATTTGGGCACCCATGTTGATAGCAACATGACTTTTGACCACCATGTTGCTTCCATTGTATGGAAAGCCTTCTACATGGCCCACCTCATAAGTAAGGGTATCTCATCCAGGTGCAAGGAGGTCATAACATCCCTATATTCTTCCCTTATAAGGCCCATTATTAAGTACAACCCCCATTTTAGCATGTACCTCACAAACCACATGCAGCAGCTGGAGAGACCACAGAAGTTCCTCACCAGGAGGATCCAGGGCCTCAAACATCTACCATACACAGATAGACTAAAAGCCCTATCCCTCTACTCAGTTTCATACAGACACCTCAGAGGTGACCTCAGTCAGGCAATCAGGGTGATCACAGACCCCACCTTTATCGGAATGCTGCATATCCGCAAGTCAAGCTCCACTCGAGTAACCCACATGAGTGGCATCAATCTGGTCTGTGACATCAACAAGACTTGCTGGTGGGACAGATTTGTGTCTCAGAGACTCCCCCATCTATAGATTAGACTCCCTTTCCACATCAAGCAGAGTACCTCTTTACCCCTTTTTAAGCACAACCTGAATAACTGGATGGGAAACAGAAAATATACCCTTGAGATTCCACCCATGTCCCTGCTGGACAGGGGCATCAGGTGCTGATTTGTCTAAACATGGGCTAAATTCTTGGCTGGGCTTATAAGGACCTTAGGGCCAATAGCCTAGTAACCGCCTATGATCCTATGTCATATCAAAACAGTCTGATCATCATTCATTAATGCTCGCATAATAATGTTCACTCTTTTTGCAAAAATAGACATAAATATTTTATATTGAACATTTAATAATGAAATAAGATGGCAAGAGGAACATAAGTAAGAATCTTTATTTAGTTTCAAGATAGGAGATATCAGGGAATATTTCTAGGTGGGTGGATGGTTGACGTATGTTTAACGTGTTCAAAAACTTTTAATAGGATATTTAAAATATTCTTTGGGAATAATTTGCATAATTCTGGGATTATACCATCAAGACCAGTGGTTTTATTTGGTTTAGTATTATTAATTGTTTAACTCCTTAAAAGATAATGAATAATCAATTTTGGATCTTTGTTCTTTGGGCAATTTAAACCATATATTGTCTTTCAAAAAGTCATCAATTATGTTGTTGATTTCTAAGTCTTTGTTATTAATTTCTTCATATTTCCTAAAGCATTTTAGCATGTCTTTAAAATCAGTCACATTTTTATTTTTATCACGTTGTTTGGAAATGATTACTTTGATATAATTAGTATTTATTTTCTCTTAGATCTAGCAGCCTACCTGTGTAAGCTTTTTGGGTTTATTGAGTGAGTCTGCAGTTTTAATTTTTCCAGATTTATTGATATTATATGGCGAAGTACATCAAGATATATCTGATTTAATATTTTCAACTCTGTTTGCTGATTTGTCATAAGGTTTTAAACTGGATTTCACTTTACCTATATTATACTGCAAAGACATCAACTCCTTTTCCCAGTCTTTTTTTGCATATGTAACAAATTTTAATTCATCCATATAAATGAGCTTTTAAAGAATCCCAGATAATTACTTCTGCAACAACTCCATTATTATCAATAGCTATTTAATATTTTAGGCATAAGTAATGAATTTTTTATTTAAAATGAGAGACGACACGAGTTGAATAGTCTTTTAACATAAATCTATCTACATCTTCAGATAACATATGCATTTCTTGTAAGGAAATTTGTGAGCTTTATGCAGTTTTAAATATTTGTTTAAGCTACTTCTCTTCAATTGATTATTAAGTCCACTGATGTTTAATGAGAGACAATTATATGTCGACAATCATAAAATAATGTAAATGTACTGATTTAAGATGATTTTGCTTAAAATATAATAAAGTACTAATAATTGTTGTTCTGAAGAGATAAAAAAAAATGCAAAATTTCAAATTTATATACATTCAAACCTCCCATCATGGAACGAAAATTCCCTGATTTGATGATATAATCATACAAATCACACACCAATCAACCCATCCCAATGTCAACAAGCTAAACAGTTGCAATATTATTAATTATAACTATTTAGAGCACAGTCAAGTCATGTTAAAGGTAAAAAACTTATTTTTCTTCTTTTGGCTGCTCCCATTAGGGGTCGCCACAGCAGATCAACTGTTTCCATTTCCTCCTGTCCTCTGCATCTTGCTCTGTCACACCAACCACCTGCATATCCTCTCTCACCACATCCATAAACCTTATCTTAGGCCTTCCTCTTTTCCTGTTACCTGGCAGCTTCATCCTTAGCATCCAACCTGGGCTGATCCTCTAATATACTTATTCCTAATCCTGTCCATCCTCGTCACACCCAGTGCAAATCTTAAAATTTTCAACTCTGCCACGTCAAGCTCTGACTCCTGCCTTTTTGTCAATGCCACTGTCTCCAACCCATATAGGTTCATAGGTTCATAGGTTCATACTAGGCTATCTGCCCTAGGGCATTTATAAGCCTAGCCAGAGTGTGCGTGGCTTTCACCACCCCTTAGGATGAGAATACTATACCCATTAGTTTGCCGTGCCTCTGTCCAGCAGTGACACAGAGATGATTCGTAAACCTAAATCTCCTCTCCACTCCATCACAAGATTTCTCTTGAACAGAGGTCAGGGGGGCTCTGCCTCCCGGACTGGGATTCTGTTCCATAGTGTAGGAGTCTCTGGGTGATGAATCTGTCCCTCCAGCACGTCCTATTTATATCCGTGTTGAGGTTTAAGTCTCTTGCTCGTGGCTCTGGTGGATTTGGATTTTTTGAGGTGGAGCATGTCCATTAATTCCGGGTTGGACATGGCCTTGTATGTCAGGCACAGATCACCTCTGAGCAGACGGTATGCGACTGAATAGAGCTGGAGTTTCTTCAGTCGGGCATCGTATGACATATGTTTGACATATAACATAGCTGGTCTCACTACCGTCTTGTAGACCTTCCCTTTCACTCTTACTGGTACTCGTCTGTCACAAATTACTCCTGACACTCTTCTCCACCCACTCCATCCTGCCTGTACTCTCTTCTTCACCTCTCTTCCACACTCACCATTACTCTGAACTGTTGATCCCAAGTACTTAAACTCATTCACCTTTGCACCTCTACTCTCTGCATCCTCACCATTCCTCTATCTTTCCTCTCATTCACACACATATATTCTGTCTTAGTCCTGCTGACCTTCATTCCTCTTCTCTCTAGAGCATATCTCCACCTCTCCAGGGTCTCCTCCACCTGTTCCCTACTCTCACTACAGATCACAATGTCATCTGCAAACATCATAGTCCACGGGGACACCTGTCTGGTCTCGTCTGTCAACCTGTCCATCACCATTGCAAATAAGAAAGGGCTCAGAGCTGATCCTTGATGTAATCCCACCTCCACCTTAAACGCATCCGTCACTCCCACTGCAGACCTCACCACTGTCACACTACCCTCGTACATATCTTGTACTACTCTTACATACTTCTCTGACACTCCTGACTTCCTCATGCAATACCACAATCCCCCTCTAGGCACCCTGTCATATGCTTTCTCTAAATGCACAAAAACAGAATGCAACTTCTTCTGACCTTCTCTGTACTTCTCCATCAACACTCTCAGAGCAAACATCGCATCTGTAGTGCTCTTTCCTGGCATGAAACCATACTGCTGATCACTAATCATCACCTCCCTTCTTAACCTAGCTTCCACTACTCTTTCCCATAACTTCATGATGTGACTGATCAGTTTATTTCCTCTGTAGTTACTACAGCTCTGCACATCACCCTTATTCTTAAAAATCGGTACCAAAACACTTTTTCTCCATTCCTCAGGCATCCTCTCACTTTCCAAGATTCCATTAAACAATCTAGTTAAAAACTCCACTGCCATTTCACCTAAACACCTCCATGCTTCCACAGGTTTGTCATCTGGACCAACAGCCTTTCCATTCTTCATCCTCTTCATAGCTGTCCTTACTTCCTCCTTGCTAATCCACTGCACTTCATGATTCACTATTCACACATTATCCAACCTTCTCACCCTCTCATTCTCTTCATTCATCAACCCCTCAAAGTACTCTTTCCATCTGCTCAACACACTCTCCTCGCTTGTGAGTACGTTTCCCTCATTATCCTTTATCACTCTTACCTGCTGCACATCTTTACTAGCTCGGTCCCTCTGTCTAGCCAATCGGTACAGGTCCTTTTCTCCCTCCTTGGTGTTCAACCTTTTATACATCTCTTCATACGCCTTATCCTTTGCCTTTGCCACCTCTCTCTTTGCCATGCACCTCATCTCCTTATACTTGTCTACTTTCTTCATCTCTTTGACAATCCCACTTCTTCTTCGCTAACCTCTTTCTCTGTATACTTTCCTGTACTTCTTCATTCCACCACCAGGTCTCCTTGTCCTCCTTCCACTTTCCAGATGTCACACCAAGCACCCTTCTAGCCATCTCTCTTACTAGCTCTGCTGTAGCTACCCAGCTATTCGGTAACTCTTCACTGCCACCCAGTGCCTGTCTTAACTCTTCCCTGAACATCACCTCACAATTAGCCTTTTTCAATTTCCACCATTTGATCCTTGGTGCTGCCCTCACACTCATCCTCCTCTTCTTGATCACCAATGTCATCCTACAAACCACCATTCTGTGCTGCCTAACTACACTTTCCCCTGCCACCACTTTACAGTCTCCAGTCTCCTTCAGATTGTCCCTTCTACATAAGATATAATCCACCTGTGTCCATCTTCCTCCACTCTTGTATGTCACCCTATGCTCCTCCCTTTTGTTAAAATACGTATTCATCACAGCCATGTCCATCCTTTTGCAAAATCCACTACCATCTGACCTTCTGCATTCCTTTGCTTAACACCATACCTATCCATCACTTCCTCGTCCCCTCTGTTCCTTTCACCAACATGCCCATTGAAATCTGCTCCAGTCACCAGTCTCTCACCCTTGGGTACAGTCATCACCACTTCATCCAACTCACATAGGTTCATAGGTTCATACTAGGCTATCTGCCCTGGGGCAATTATAAGCCTAGCCCGATTCTGTATGGCTTACGCCACCCCTTGATTTGAGTATACTGTGCCCTTTTTAAGGTTTAGTTTACTGTGCCTCTGTCAAATAGTGACACGGGAGTAATCCCTGGGACAAACCTATGATCCCCCATCCACCTATCGAGATTCTTCTTGAAGAGATTCAGTGAGGTGCTCTGTCTCACATGAACTGGAATTCTATTCCAGAGCGAAGGGAGCCTCTGGGTTATGAACCTGTCCCTCCAGCAAGTTCTATTTATTTCTGTGCCGAGGTTCAAGTCCCTCGAGTGTGTGGCTCTAAGGGATTTAGATTTACTGAGGTGGAGCATGTCCATTAATTCTGGATTTGACATAGCTTTGTATGTCAGGCATAGATCACCTCGAAGTAGGCGGTATGCAACTGAGTAGAGCTGGAGTTTTTATAACCGAGCAGCATATGGCATCTGTTTGAGACCCTTGATCCTCTTGGTGAGATACTTTTGGGGTCTTTCTAAATGCTGCAGGTGTCGGGTAAGGTACATCCCAAAAGGGGCATTGTATTCTATGATGGGCCTGATGAGCGATGAATAAAGGGGCACGATTACCTCTCTTGATCTAGATGTGAAGCCCTTCGTGATGAGGTGGGCTATGTAGAAGGTCTTTCTAACCACTTTGGCAATGTGGTTTTCAAAGGAGAGATTGCTATCAACCTGGGTCCCTAGATCCCTAATAACTTTCTCTTTACTTAATGGGTTTCCGCCTATGTGGTAATTTGTGGGCACATTGTTTTTGCCAAAGAGTATGACTATACATTTTTTGGCATTTAGCTTTAAACCATGGCGCTGGCACCAGTTATCTGTCTCTGTGAGACCTTTTTGAAGGATGTTTGTGTCAGCTGGAGAGTTGATTATGGCACCCAGTTTGCAGTCATCTGCGAACTTGGTGAGCCATAGTCCTCCCACGTTTGCCTGTACCTCGGAAAAGTATATACCGAACAAGAGTGGTCCCAGGACAGAACCCTGTGGGAAGCCACTTGTGACAGGTTTCGAGTCTGACATGGCTCCAGCAACTCTCACTCTGTGGGTTCTGTCTTTGAGCCAGTTTGCTACCCATCTTGTGACATAGGGGTTTATATTTAAGCTGGATAGCTTATCTATGATGCCCGAGTGGGTATTGTGTCAAATGCCTTTGCAAGGTCCAGATAGGCTGTGTGGACTACCTTCCTTCATCTATGGCTTTGGTGACTGTTTCGAAGAAGTCAACCAGGTTCAAAAGGCAGGATCTGCCCTTGACAAGGCCGAACTGGGTAGGATCTAGTGTCTGTAGGTCCCCAATGTCTTTGTTTATGAGCTCCATGATGATCCTCTCCATAGCCTTGCAGACTAAGCTAGTCAGGCTTATGGGGCGATAGTTTCCAGGGTCCGTAGAGGCTCCACCTTTGTGGAGTGGGACCACTGTTGCTGTACACCATCCTGTGGGCACATATCCTCTAGTGAGGCTGAGATTGTATAGCTGTTTTATTTGAGGGATTAGTTCCTCTTGGAGTTCATGTAGGACACAACCTGGGACACCAACTGGTCCCATGGAAGCAGTGTTTTTTGCTTTGGAGAGGGCAGCCTTCACCTGAGCATCAGAGATGTTTGGGAGGCAGCCCTCTGCCGGGATAGATACTTGCTCTTTTTGGGGGGAGGGGGTGGAGAAGTTTGCACTGAACCTGTTTGCCAGGATATTGGCGATGTCTGTGGGTTCAGTGTATTTTTTGTCATTTAGAATCAACTCAAAACAAGTCTGGGAGTTGCATCCCAGGTTTCTAACATAACTGAAAAAGCCTTATGATTGTCTTTGGTGTCCTGTGCAATTTTTCTCTCGAAGCTGGCCTTGGAGGATTTTATGAGGGATCATAATTTTTTGCTAGTACTGATCAGAGATGCCTTCCCTATTAGGGATTTTGCTCTATTATGTAGTAGCTTCCTCCTTCTGTTGTACAGTTTATTTATGGCAGGGGTCCACCAGACTGGACGCCTGCCTTTAGATGATTGGGTCTTGGTTTTGTTTGGGATAGCATGATCCATGCATTCCTGGAGATGTCCGTAGAATGCATTTATACAGGATTCTGCAGTTTGGGCCATAGTTTCCACTGGCCCTGGGGCCTTGAAGGATTCCACTTTGGTTTTGAGAAGTGAGAAGTTCGCTTTTGAGAAGTTTTTCACTGTGGTTTTCTGGGCTGGGGGTGGGGTCGGGATGTGGACATCCAGTGAAATTAATTTATGGTCTGATCTTACCAATGAGGGATATACTTTTGGTGTGGAGCATAGAGTCCCCATGTTGGTAATGATCAGGTCGAGTATGTTGCCCCCTCTTGTGGGAGTGGTGACTAGTTGTTCCATAGCATTTGAATTTATAATTTCCAGGAACCTTTGGGCTAAGGTGCTGGGGCTTGAGTAGTGCTCCCAGTCAATGTTTGGGTAGTTGAAAGTCGCCCAATATAATGGTGTTCGGAGAGATCTTCATGTTCTCCAATGTTTTCAGGAAAGCCGAGTGGGATTCCTGACTTTGAGAGGGTGGTCTGTAGGATGCTATAAACTGAAAAGCAGTCTTGCCCACTGTTAGTTGTACATGGATGGTCTCCGATACTTCGTGCAATGCCACTAACCTGAAGGTGTGGATATCCTTGATAAATATGGAAACACCCCTCCTTTAGTGGTTCGGTCCGGGTTTTGGGGCCGAAAAGCATGATATGAGGTATAGCCTGGTAGTGCTGGGGTGCTCTCTGGAGCCTTGAACCAGGTTTCTGTCACTGCACAGATATCGATGTTCTCCATACTGAGGAGAGCTTCGAGTGCATGCATCTTGAGGTTAAGACTTCTGGCGTTTAGCAGCATTACCCTTAGTTTCTTGTTCCTTGTGCTGTCTATGGGGGAAAAAATCCACTCCAAATTTTTTCTTTTTCATCCATCGCACACCCAACTTGTGGAGCATATGCACAAACAACATTCATCATTACACCATCAATTTCCAGCTTCATAAACATCACTCTATCCGACACTCTTTTCACCTCCAAAACACTTTTAGCATACTCTTCCTTCAGGATAATGCCTACGCCATTTCTCCTTCCATCCACACCATGATAAAACAATTTGAAACTGCCTCCGATACACCTAGCCTTGCTCCCCTTCCATCTGGTCTCTTGCACACACAATATGCCAACCGTCCTTCAGTTTATCATATCAGCTAGCTCCCTCCCTATACCAGTCATGCTGCCAACATTCAAAGTTCCGACCCTCACTGTCACAGTCCTAGCCCTTACCTGCCTTTGGGCATGCCTTCCGTCTCTTCTCCTCCTTCGGCCAACAGTAGCCCAATTTCTGCCATGACCCTGTTGGCCAACAGTACTGGTGGTGGTCGTTGTTAACCCGGGCCTCGACCGGTCTGGTATGAGTTTCTGTACAGTTTTCTGCATGTGTGATGTGGCACAATTTTACCCCAGATGCCCTTCCTGATGCAACCCTCCCCATTTATCCGGGCTTGGGACCAGCACAAAGAAATGCACTGGCTTGTGCATCCCCAATGGCTCGGTTGTTAAAGGGAAAAAACAATATAAAATATTAATTTGAGAAATATTAATATTTAAGATCATAGAAATATAAAGTTGGAAATGTTAATAATAAAGAATGATCCCAGAAATAATACATTTCAAATTCCTCTATTTGATCAAGACACTATATAGGCATTTCTTTTAATTAATCCTACTGTACTAAATACTGTAAATAGCCTAGTGTTTAAGCATTTATACAGAGGAAATAAATAAAACTGACAACACCTATAACACACTATTTATTTTATTTATTTACCAGGAAAATCTGACTAGAACAGAGCCTATATTCAGTGGGGGCCCAGTGAGAAATGCTCCAGATGCATGTCTTTGGAATGTGGGAGGAAACCGGAGTACCTGGAGGAAACCCATGTGAACACAGGGAGGACATGCAGACTCTGCACAGAAGGCACCCTAGCCAAGAATTGAACCGAAGAACCTCTTGCTGTGAGGTGACAGCATTAACAGCTGCACCACTACACCACTCACATGAACATGTAGACATCATAACAGCAATATATATCAAGATCATGTATCATAAAACTTTTAAAACTCATTTAATAACATGGGTGAAAAGGTGAAAGTACTAGAATATGTTAATATAATTACAGATGCTACAATTTAAAATGACATATTTGTGTATATTGTATGTGCTTATATATACATAATATATTTACATGTATGTGCATACATATAACTGTGTATGTGTTTGTAAATTATGATTAGATGCATGATATGTATATTAACAGTTAAGAGAGTAAATCTGTTCTATGTATCTATGCATGAGAGTAAATATACAAATGAGTTTTTAAGTGAATGTTTGTATTATTAATGCATGTATGATACTATCAATACCTCTAGTACTTGTACTTGGAATATACATTTAGCATCGAACTTCTGAACAGGAAGCATTCTTTCATGATTATTTTTTAAGTATCATGTACTTACACATTTGCTTATAGTTCTTTTCATTGCCATATTCTGAAATGTATGGATCAAGTTTTTGTATTCATCATACGAATAGGAGATGAAACATGTTTGAAATAATTTAAAAGTCAGTTTAGTATAAAATAAAATGACATATTTTATTAACAAATGCAGAATATTTTGAAGAGTTAAATGTGCTCATTAATATTATTTTCCATTATACCATGACCCCCCATTAATATTCCAAAACGTGCACGCTGATTGGCCAGCGCGCACGTTGTAAATCGACTTATACTAATGGAAAAAGGTCCGTCGCCGGACTTTTCCATTAGTATAAGTCTTTAAACACTGTCTCGCTATGTTAAAGAGTTTAACATAGCGAGACATTAAAAGCAACGGAGATGCGTTGCTTTTTTAAAGCTGTCTCGCTATGTTAAACTCCTTTAACATAGCGACACAATGTAACGGAGATCTTGCTTTCTCCGTTGCTTTTTAAACCTGTCGCTATGTTAAATGGGTTTAACATAGCGAGACAGCTTTAAAATAAGCAACGGAGATCTCCGTTGGTTATTTTAAAGCTGTCTCGCTATGTTAAACCCATTTAACATAGCGAGATATTTAAAAGCAACGGAGAAAGCAAGATCTCCATTGCTTTACTGTTAGCTATGTTAAATGGGTTTAACATAGCGAGACAGCTTTAAAATAAGCAGCGGACATCTCCATTGCTTATTTTAAAGTTGTCTCGCTATGTTAAACCCATTTAACATAGCGAGATAGATTTAAAAAAAAAAGCAATGGAGAAAGCAAGATCTCCGTTGCTTTTTACTGTTTCGCTATGTTAAATGGGTTTAACATAGCGAGAGAGCTTTAAAATAAGCAACGGACATCTCCGTTGCTTATTTTAAAGCTGTCTCGCTATGTTAAACCCATTTAACATAGCGAAACAGCAAAAAGCAACAGATATCTTGCTTTCTCCATTGCTTTTGGCCACAGCCTTGATGTACTGCGTAGGCATGCGCAGTACATCAGAACTGTTGCGGATACCAGACAGCTGCGGAAGGGCAGCAAAGAGGCATTATACAATGCCATTATTTAAGAAAAGTAATTATTTCTTTTCTTAAATAATGTCATAGTATAATAGCAATAACCCACTTCTGGGTGTGGGTAATGCGGGATTTACCCACGGTTGTCTTTGTTTGGTCCCGAGGGCGACCAAACCACGCCAAGCATGGGTAAATCCTGCATTACCCACACCCAGGCGTGGGTTATTACTATAATAATTAGCAAAGTAACTCTGAGTAATTAAGGCAACAGATGTTGAGCAGATTGAGGTGATTTAAGCATCTTCTCATCTAAACTGGTTCATATAGCACTGAGGGTAAGAGCTTAAAGTATGTGTACAGTAATGTATATAAATGCCGTTATATGCAAATTAATATCTATATAGAAGTCAAATAAATATATTTCTCTCAAAAGAAGTTTATAATTACTGTTAATAGTATCCAGTCAAATGTCAATAAAAATCATTTTATATAAAAAAAAGTTTTATAGCAACCAGTGTGCAGAAGTATGAACCATATGTTATCCCATATAAAATATGCTAGCTTCCTGCATGCTTGTTTTCATTTGCATTTTAGTGATGAAGTGTTCCCTGTGTATAACCTTGTAGTTTTGTTGTATTACACAGCTATTTTGAGCATCACATCAGGTGTTAGATTTCACAATTGCATTTCAAGGAAAGCGATGGGACAACTGTATACTGAAGTAATACCAAAACATAATGGGTGTATTTCGTTTTTTTTAGGCAGTTGGTCATACCTTTTGTAAATACACCTGTAGACTCCTTACTTATGAATAGACAAGTGCGGTCTGTGTAAATTTATTTCAGTTTGAGTGTCTTTTCCATGTGGATGTCCTTATGTATATAGAATTGCAATGTAGCATAATTTACTTAAGTATGGATGCTTAATCTATATGTTACCAACTTTCAGATGATTAATAGTTCTGTATAACAATATTTTAATACACTGCTAGATGTTATGTATGGCACATGTCACACAGTTTGTGTACTATGCTATCAGCTTCATTCATGCTATGCATTTGTAAGTATTCTATATTGCATGAACAGTCTTGATGCTTAACTCCCTCTTTGTATTGTATCTCGGGTTTTACATTATCTGTAGATCACACATGATCTATGTGTTTGGTATATTTTTTATTACATTAAACCTTTAGGTGTGCCACTGTCTGTTGTAAGAAGCAGATCAGTTATTTTACTTATTAGATCTTATTTAATGAAACTATATGTTCTTGTGAAGAATCTGCATTCCAAGGAGTCCATGTAGAAAATACCAGATAGCCCTTAAACAATGCAAAAGTTAGAAAATGTCAGAAATACAAGACACAGCTAGCAAAGAAGTTAATGGCTTGTGCTTGCATAAATGAAATGTAGATATAGATCAGTTAAGGAAAGTAACATTTTAAAATATCAGGACTCAAAATGCCAAGACCTGAAATGTTTAGACCAAATAATTTAAAATCCTGTCTGACAGTGTTTAAATATTTTTGTGTACAATATATCAGGTATCATGTTACAGAACCAGAGAAACTGTAGAGGAAATTCCATTACTGTAATAGGTACTTCTTTATCAGAAGTATTCCACATAGCAGTAAGTGTCTAATTCATTATTATTAAAGTTATATTAGTTTTTTTCAGCTTCTTTCATGACACATTAAAACCAGTAATATTGTTTTAAACAAGCATTTTCATCACTATAAATTACGTATTCCTCTTTACTGTGATGATCTGCTGCATGAGTATATTATATTTACCCTCTAATTGTATAAGTGATACAACTTTCACTGAGCTATAATTAGGATGACCACACGATGTCACTAAAAAAGAAGTTATGTTCTTACCATAACGTTCCATGTTGTCTTCTTCTCGCCTTCTTCTTGCTGGATGGGTTCGGAGCCGACCTCGGCTCCGACTCGGCCACTCTAAAAGCTCAAGAGTTGGTTCCACCGGCTCGAGGCTCCCCTTATATCCCACAATGCTAGGCGTGAGTTACCTCAGATCTCGTTTGTAAGCTAGGCCCAGCCTATAATAGTAATAGAATAATTAGTGACAAAGTCCACCTCTATAAATAAGGGAGAAGAGAAGGGTGACCTACATCCTGATCCAGGAAATATGCACAGCAGAGCATATACCTAAAATACAGAGGTGGTAGAAAGAGAGGTCACAATCACAACTCCTCTAGGTCTGTCCAGGCCAGGGGGCAGGAGGGTGGGACGCAAGAAGAAGGCGAGAAGAAGACAACAAACATGGAACGTTATGGTAAGAACATAACTTCTTTATGTTAAGTTGTCTATCTCGCCTTCATTCTTGCTGGATGGGACCGCGTTCCTAGCACCTTGTCCCGGGTGGCCTAACGGAACAGACTCCTGAGAACAGTGGAACCAAAGTTAGCTCTATGCCTAGAAGCTAAATCCAACTTGTAATGAGAAATGAAAGTGTGAGGAGTAGCCCAAGTAGCCGCTGCACAAATGGTGTCAATAGGCAGTCTGTCTTGGAAGGCTAAAGAAGTAGCCAAAGCTCTGGTGGAATGGGCCTTAGGTTTATTAGGCAGCTTTTGGTGTCTAATTTCATATACAAGGGAAATCAAAGATGTTAGCCATCTGGATAATGATACCTTTGAAACTGAAAGTCCCTTTCTGCCTTCCATAGGAGACAAACAGCTGGTCAGATTTTCTGAATTGCTTTGTTCTATCCAAATAGTACCTCAATTGACGATGAACATCCAGGCAGTGTAATTTTTGTTCAGACCTATTGGAATATTCTGGAAAAAAAACAGGGAGGTCAATGCTTTGATTTAGATTTGACGTCGAGACTACCTTAGGCAAAAAGGACGGGTTCGTTCGTAAGGATACCCTGTCCTTATGAAACAATAGATAAGGAGGTCGACAACTGAGTGCTTGAAGCTCTGAAACTCTTCTAGCTGAGGTAATGGCTACCAGAAAGAGAGTCTTCCATGATAGCAATTTTAAAGAACAGGAGACTGCAGGTTCGAAAGGGGAAAGAATCAAAGAAGTAAGAACTAAATTTAGGTCCCAAGGAGAAGGAGGATTTCTTATAGGAGGTCTGAGAAGAAAAACTCCTTTCAAAAAAGCTTTGCAAAGCTTGTGGGACATTAAGACAGATTCAGAAATACCCACATGAAAGTTAGAAATAGCTGCCAATTGAACTTTAAGAGTAGAGGGAGATGAACCTGCATGGAAGAGTTCAGCTAGAAAATCAAGGACCATTTGGATGGAAGCAGTGAAAGGATCTATGTCCCTTCCTTGAGCCCAATATGTGAAGCGTTTCCACTTACTCAAATAAATCTTCCGAGTGGAAGATTTATGGGAAGCTATCAAAATATCTCGAATGGAGTGAGATAATTGAGGAAGCCTGGCTACGGTTGGAACTGGAGGAACCAAGCAGTGAGGTTCAGAGAGGGGAGGGAGCGATGTAACTGACCCGACTGATGGATCAAAAGATCTGGAACTAGGTCCAGATGCCACGGTCGCTCCAATAGAAATTGATGTAGAAAGGGGAACCACACCTGTCGAGGCCAGTAAGGAGCAATGAGGATCAATGAGGCCTTCTGAGCGATAGCTTTCTGTATCACTTGAGAGATTAGTGGGAAGGGAGGAAATGCATACAGAAGTCCCCGGGGCCAAGCTTGGACTAGAGCGTCTCTGCTGGGTTGGCCTGGTAAAGGGAATAGAGTGAAATATTCTCTGCACTTGCTGTTTTGGGGAGTAGCAAAAAGATCACAGCAAGGCTGACCCCACTTGAGGAAAATTTCTCTCACAACAGAGTCTTTCAGAGACCACTCGTGAGGCATGAGGATAGCTCTGCTCAACTTGTCCGCAATTTGATTGGACTTCCCGGGGATGTGCGTTGCTATCAGAAATCGCTGAGAAGAAATCACCCATTGCCACAATCTGAGTGCTTCTCGACATAGGGGGTATGACCTGGTTCCGCCTTGTTTGTTGATGTACCACACTACAGACATATTGTCTGTCTGGATTGCAATTGTTCCCAAGGGAAGAGAGTCTTGAAGGGCTTGCAACGCTAAAAGCACTGCTCTCATCTCCAGAACATTTATGTGCAAGTGGCATTCGTTTGGTTGCCATGTGCCCTGGACCGTCCTGCCCTGATAATGCCCCCCCCACCCGATCAGGGAGGCATCCGTTGTCAGAGTAGCAACGGAGGGTGGAACAAAAGGTCTTCCCAACAAGAGCTGAGGGGAAGACATCCACCACATGAGATGATTTCTGCACGCTTGCGTGATCATAATGGTGTGGGACATTGGAAGTTTCTGGTATGACCATTGTGTAAAGAGCATCCATTGAAGGATCCGCATGTGGAATCTGGCTAATGGAAGCAGAGGTATGGCTGCCGCCATAATTCCCAACACTTTCAGAACTAACCTGGCTTTGATTCTGTTGTTGCTGAAAATGAGTGAGACCAGTTTGTGAATGTCTGTTATTCTCTGATGTGTTAGACTCGCAGACATGTCTACTGTGTCTAGATTTGCGCCTATGAAGGTAATAGTACGACAAGGCGACAAAACAGACTTTTCGCAATTTATTGAAATGCCTAACTTTTGACAAATGCGAAAAGTGTAATCCCTGGCCATCAGAAGGAGATGCTTGGTGGGAGCTGTGAGGAGCCAGTCGTCCAAATATGGAAACACCTGGAATCCTTGTCGTCTCAGGTGAGAAGCTACCACTGCCATGCATTTGGTAAACACCCAGGGGGCAGTGGTGAGACCAAAGGGCAGGGCCCTGAACTGAAAATGACTGGTTCCCAGCCTGAAGCGGAGGAATCTTCTGGAGCGTCTGTTCATTTTTATGTGATAGTACGTATCCTGAAGGTCTATAGAGCACATCCAGTTTCCTTTTCCCAATAGGGGAAGGATGGATTGCAGCGTGACCATCCGAAATCTTGTTTTCTTGACTGATCTGTTCAAGATACTGAGATCCAAAATTGGTCTCCAGTCCCATGTTTTCTTTGGATCTAAAAAGTACTTTGAGTAGATTTCGGATCCTTGCTGGTCTGCTGGAACTGGCTGAATTGCTCTTTTTGCAAGCAGTTTTGAAATTTCCAAAACCGCTAGATCCCTTTGAGCGGGTGGAACATCTGGAAGGGATTTTTTTGATTGGTTTGGAATGCGAAGAAAGGGGATAGAATAGCCTTCGGAAATGATGGACTGTACCCATTTGTCTTGAGTCAGGGATAGCCAGGCTTCTGGGTACAGTGACAATCTTCCCCCGACTGCCTCCGAAGGTGGGCAGCCTGGCAACACCTCAGGGATGCTGAAAGGGCTTATCAGAGAAAGCTTCCCGATTGCCCTGGTTCTGCGGAGCCCCCCTGCCTCGAGGGCGACGTCTACCATTGTTATTCCCACCTCTGCCTCTGGCGGGAAAACGACTTTGTGCGTCAGGCGAAGTCCCTTGAGATTGCTTACGGAACCACATTTTTCCACCCTTCTGGCCTTTGGGCTACACTAAGGGAAATATAATTAAACTCAAAAATATAGGGTTTTAAGTGTTCTAATTTTACCAAAATTACACTTACCAACAAGCCGGTAGAAAAACCAACACCTCGATGCTGTAGCGGCAAACGAGATCTGAGGTAACTCACGCCTAGCATTGTGGGATATAAGGGGAGCCTCGAGCTGGTGGAACCAACTCTCGAGCTTTTAGAGTGGCCGAGTCGGAGCCGAGGTCGGCTCCGAACCCATCCAGCAAGAATGAAGGCGAGATAGACAACTTAACATCAGAGATTAGTACCATTTTTTTAAGTCTGAAGATGTCTTCTTTTTCTTCTTCTCACTGCATTCTTCTTCTTTCCTTTTCTTCTTTTCATTATTCAACTTTTTAAAAGATAACAAGCATAAAAATGCATGGATAGATTCATTTTAAATGTTCTATTTTTGTTTCTGCTCCTCATTTTAACATTCTAAAAATTCAAAATGCATTTCCTGCAGCACAGGCAGTTTGAACATGGAATCTAGACTGTTATAAGTTGAAAAACATCTCAAGGTATGTGAAAAAAAAACATTCTAAAGCAATTTATCTAGGCAGGAAAAGGGACTGAAAAGAAGCAGTTACTGTTAAAACATCAATAGCATATCTAATTCTTTGAATAAGAACCCAAGTAATGAACGCACACCACTCAAGTTAAACCTATTAAAAGAAAGTGAAGTAATGTATATAAATGATTTTCATGCAGCCAAAACCACTCAACACAACATTCACTGCACATAGCTAAAGATTATCACATACAACCACATTCATCAGTTAGAATAACCCCCCCAAAAATTAAAAAAAATAGATTACTTGAAATTATGTATAGAAAGCATATATAAATTAAGTGGATTAGCTAAATATGTTGTATACACCCCCTCCCACATACACACTACTCACTATGCTAGAAAATAATGTTTGAAAGGATTTATATAAAATAATAAAGAAACTTCGGTACTTACGTATTATCGCAACCACATTTTCATGCTGCGATAATTGACATAAAATTGAAGAATGGACATTTGGTCTTACCTTGTAAGGTCTGTCTGATATGTGTTTTACAAGAAAGTTCAAACATTTTTAAGGTGTGATGTAAGGCTGGGTTGTAAACAGAGGGCTTGGTAAAGCAGTCACCATTTTCTTCCTCTGCTTCTTCATCGACTCTGCGGTGACTTGACTGGAGAAACTAGTTGCAGTCTCTGGGCCCTTTTATGTGCATCAGAAGAATGTCTGATGGGATGCAAAGACAATCAAGGGAGACTTTTTTTTTTTAAGTAGAAAACAGCAGTACTGCAAAATCTTTTGCATCTGCTAACTTCCTTTCATCCCCCCAATGCAAGTCTCACTTTATGGATCAATTATATTAGAGAGGTTAATCAGATGTTTAAATGATTTTGCAGTACTGCCGCCGTTTTGTACTCGAAAATCCCCTTGATTGTCTTTGCTTCCTATCAGACGTCTAATCCTCCAACGGATTAGCTAGCCAAAAATCGCAAGCAACGTTTGAAAACCCATACTTGTTTTACAAACCAAAAATAAATACAAAAACCACCAAGATAGTGTTTAACAGTCTACTACCCTTCCCGATCACTTTGTAAGGAGTCAGACAGGGTATACTGCTTTTGCTTTTTGTTTCCCGATGCTTTCTTTTGTCAGGGCAAAGGCTGAAAAAAAGGAACGCGGAACGTGTTTTTAAGTGTGGAATGGGGGAACTTGCTTAACTGACATCTTGAGACACTGGCAGTAAATGGGGAACCTATTATTTCAAACCTTAATTTTTTTCATCTGAAGTGAGAATCCTTCCTAAAAACAAGAACACATTAAAGAAAACATGCGTCTGAGGTTTTCTCATACTTAATCGTTCCCAGTTGACACAAGGGAAAGCAACCACCATTCACTTGAAAATGTGGTTGCAATAATACGTAAGTACCGAAACTTCTAAGTAATAGTAATATATATATATATATATATATATATATATATATATATATATATATATATATACACATATACTATTTCAGATACTATAGAGAAGGTTTTCTGATAAAGTATATATTTTTTGTTTGTTTTACCTTGTATTTGATGATGAACTGTAAGAGATGACAAAACTGAATATCTGTGAGAAAGCTATTTAGGCAAAATAGAAAATGAGAACAATGTTACTTTTCTTTATTTTTTTACTATTTTTATCCTTTGAAGACCAGCCATTTCATATTGCTTGTCTGTTTAAGCTGACACGAGTCCAATCCGTAGTTTCTGATTGATCAAAAAGTTTCTTTTTATGAGAAAAGTCCACTGCATCTTCTGGAGAATTACAATTTTTATCACCTTTTGGTAAAATGATCCTAATTCTGGCTGGAAAAAATTAGCTGAGCTTTAATGTTTTACTTCTTTAAATCTTTTGTGAATGGAATACATGCTTTCCTTTTGCTCATAACATATGCTGTATAGTCATTGTCAAACCTGATAGTGTTGGTATTTATTTTCATCGGAGAACTAGCTCAAGCAGTCTTTAGTACCAGATCCTTGTCTTGGCTGGAGGGGAAATTTTACAATAATAGATCTGGGGACTGAAAATTTTTTCTTCAAAGAAGAAGTTGAAAGAGATCTATGGGCTCTCTCAATACCAAAAGAAAGACCTTCTGGTAGATTTAGAATATTAGGCATCCAGATAGTTACAAACTGCAACATACTGACTCCTTTTTCCTTTTCTGGTATTCCATATATCCTAATATTATTTCTTCTAGACCTACTTTCTAGGTCCTCTAGTTTTTCCATAAGCAAAATATTTTGTTTTAACAGGAATTCAGTGTGATTCTCACTCTGCTATTGTGCTATGCAGGTCATTTAATGTGTCTTCTATTGCTGAAATCTGAATAGATTATAGTTTTATGATCTCTTTTAACATTTTTGTTTGTTTCTTGGAATCTTCTTTTATATTGTCCATTTTGATCTCAAGTTTATCAGGTTTAATACAAAGCTCCTAGCTACTCCCCATTATAGACTGTAGTACCTTTTTCACCAAGTTGTCTTGAGAGTTCACTTTTGAGTGTCTCATTCTGTCACAACAGTCAATAAAACTTCTGACAGGAAAAAAAAAATCAAAGAAAAACCATAACAACTTGAATTTTCTTTTAAATAGTTGTCCGGGTTTGTTTAAAAGACTCAACATGTATAACAAAATAAGTTTTTGTTAAGTTTATATAATAAAATCCTGTCAGAAAAAAAGAAAATAAAGTGGAGCTAAGACTTTGTGCTGTTAGCAGTTTGCCATCTTGGCCACGCCTCTTCAAATTTTTCTTGATCTTGTCTCTCACTATGCTTAATTTCTCCAGCTTATTTATTTCAGTTTTCAAAGTTGTAGTTTTACCTGTCTTTTATTTCTTATATTTTTTGTCTCTCACCTTAATCAGCTATCTTGTTTTTATGGAAATATATCTCCCTGATGTTGTATGCCTTGATCCTGATGTTAAACATTTTTTTATTTTTTTGCACTCAAAACAATTTCTCTTTCAAAATTTTCCACATTCCATCTACATTTTTCACTGAACGCATTACTGCAGTTAGTTTTACATAGTGACTGTTTTGCTTCCATATAATCTGTAAGTAACCTTCTGTGCATTGTTTTAGATTTCAGTTTGGCAGAATTATCAAGCAACAAATTAACCTTTATAACCCCATGATCACTGCATATCAACAAAAGTAATAGAAATTTCTTTAGGAACACAATGTCTAGTATGTTTCATTCCCTGGTAGGTTTTTTTACAATCTGAAGCAATTGTCATTTCTGAATATATGTTGTGAATAATTTCCTTACTAATGTTGTTGAATCGATATTATTCTAGTCTGTTTCTGGTAAATTTAAGACGCCATCTATTATTATTCTTCCCTCCTGTGTTTCATGCAAGGAATATATGAATTCTGGTAGGTCACATGCACTTGACTTTGGTGGTCTATACACTCCAACAATTGTTATATGTTCCAGGGTTGTCTGTATTGTCAGGGTTACACAGTCTCTAGTATTGGTGTTATCAATGAACATGTAATAATCACAGATCTCATAACTATCTTTAATCACTATCATAACACTTCCACCCGATTTTTTTGTTAGAACGTCTGTTACAGTAAAAACATTTGTACTCTAACAGAAATGGTTTCCAGTCATTGTTCTTTAACTATGTTTCCCAAACAATAGCAACATAAATCTTGTGGGAATGTAGCCACCTATGTGGTAATTCATGTGTACATGTTTTTTCCCAAAGGGGATAACTATACATTTCTTGTCACTGAGCTTGAACTCATGGCTCTGGCACCAAGCATTTGTTTCTGTAAGGCCCTTTTGTAGAGTATCCACATCATTTGGGGATTCAATAATGGCTCCCAGTTTGCAGTCATCTGCGAACTTTGTTAGCTAGAGTCCCTTAGTGTTGGCCTGAACATCAGAGAAGTAGATGCCAAACAAGAGCGGTCTCAGGACTGAACCCTGAGGTACTCGACTTGTCACTTGTCTGGAGCTGGACTTGGAGTCAGCTACTTTTACAATGTGGGTTCTGTCAGTAAGCCAGTTGGCAACCCGTTGAGTGACGTCGGGATTAACGCCCGGCTTAGTAAGTTTATCTAAGATTCCAGAGTGGGGGATGGTGTCAAAGGCCTTGGCAAGGTCCAGATAGGCTGTGTGGACTGCCTTACCCTCAGCCACGGCTCTGGAGACTGATTTGAAGAAGTCAATCAGGTTCAGGAGACAAGATCGGCCCTTCACAAACTGGGTGGGGTCCAGTGTTTGAAGATTGCCAATGTCTTTGTTTATAAGTTCCATGATAATATGTTCCATGGCCTTGCAGATCAGGTAGTTCCAGGGATCCATGGTGGATCCCCCCTTGTGGAGTGGAATAACTGTAGCTGTGTGCCACTCAGTGGGCATGAAGCCTGAGGTGAGGGTATGATTAAATGTGACACTTAGGTGAGGTGCCAGCTCATTTTGTAGTTCATGTAGTACACAGCCCGGGATGTCATCTGGTCCCATGGATGCTGTATTCTTAGCTTTGGAGAGTGCGTTTTTTACCTGTGTGGCCATTATTACCAGAATTTGGCAATCTTCCGGTATTGAGATGGGCCATTTAGGGGGTGAGAGGGGGGTGAAGTTAGCACTGAATCAATCTGCTAGGATATTGGCAATATCCTTGGGATCAGTATATTTAATGCCATTCTGTTATTGCTCAGAGCAAATCTGAGCATTGCCATTTAGATTCTTGACATAGTTATAGAATGCCTTGTGGTTGTCTTTGGAATCTTTGGCAATTTTATTTTCGTAACTAGCTTTGGAGGATTTTATGAGGGATCTCAGCTTCTTACTGAGGCTGGTAAGGGAGTTTTTTGCATCTTGGGATTTCCTATTTCCTCTTTTCTGCAACAGTTTCTTCCTTTTGTTGTAAAGTTTCTTTATGGCAGGGGGAATCACCAGATTGGCTTCCTTTTTTTGGAGGAGAGCATCTTGGTTCTATTTGGGATGGCACGACTCATGCATGAGTGGATGTGCTCGTACAGTGCCTTAGTGTAGGACTCAGCAGTCAAACTTTCAATTCCCGTCTGCATGGGTGTCATGAAGTTTGTCACTTCTGACTTGAGTAGCATGAAGTTGGCTTTGGAGAAATTTTTTATGGAGGTTTCCTTACTGGGGGGTGGGGGGTGGGATGTGTTTGTTAAGGGTGGTTAGCTTATGGTCTGACCTGAACAACGAGGGGTGACCATAGGTGTGGAGCATTGATTTCCCATGTTGGTAATGACCAGGTCTAGGATATTGGAGCCCCTGGTGGGACTATTGATTAGCTGATCCAGGGCATTGGAATGTATAAATTCCAAGAACCATTGAGCAAAGGTGTTGGTACATAAGTAGTTTTCCCATTTAATGGCAGGGTAGTTGAAATCACCCAGTATTAGGGTGTTTGGTTATATCTTAATATTTTCCAGTATGTTAAGAAAGGTGTAGTGAGAATCTTGGGGCATGGTGGGGGATCTGTAGCAAGCTACAGTTTGGATTGCAGTCTTACCTAGTGTTAGTTGCATCTGGAGAATTTCAGACACATTGTGTTGGGCAACTAGCCTGGTGGTGTGAATATCCTTGGTGAATACGGACACTCCTCCACCTTTAGTGTTTCGATCCTGGTTTGGTGGCTGAAAAGTGTGGTAAGAGTTGTAGCCTGGTATTGCAGGGGTGATCTCTGGAGCCTTGAACCAGGTCTCAGTTACTGCACATATATCGATGTTCTCCATTTTTAGGAGTGCCTTGACAGAGTGCATTTTGAGGTTTAGACTTCTAGCATTGAGTAGCATTACCTTCAGATTTTGCATGCTTGTACCTGTTACGGTGCCTAAAAAAGTCACTATAGGGGTGGTAAGAGCCTAAGCCAGTAACCTGAATCCCAGAGGTGACAGCTGCAGACCATCTCTGGCAAAGCATTGTGGTCTGTCGATCATGTCGTCCCAGGCAGACAGATACTGGATCCCCTTTGAATGACACCAGAAGCTTAGCCAATTGTTGAAGTCAATTATTTTGTCCTTATATTGTAGTATCATTCTGGGTGAAGGCAGGATGCTACTTAGGGCTAGGGTCATACCTGCCTGGGCCACATGATCCGAGAGCTCTTCCATGTCTCTTTTCATGTAGTCCAGGGAGGTACGTCTCAAGTCATTCATATTTGTACTTGTTGTGAAGTGACTTGAGTGCATGCATTATGTGGCGGATCCTGGCACCCGACAGGCAGCTGACTGTAATTTTCTCCTTGTTCAGCCTGATGAGTCAGATATCAGTGTGCCTGACTATAGAGTCAACTATGACTAAAGTGTTAGGTACGTTGTCTTGCCTTAGGGGCTGTTGCTGGGTGGCACACTGGTGTTGTGAGCTATGTGACACTTTTGTTGTAATTGGTATTTGCGTTTTAGCTTTGGAGGTCCTTGTTGCTTGGGCAGGTTCAGTTAAGGGCCTCCACATATGTGGATTTAGTGTTGCTATGTGTGGGTGTTGGTGCTGTGAGTTTAGAAGGGCTATGTGCTGCTTGAGATGTAGTGCAGATGTTAACCTTCTCCTCTTGACTGTCTAGCACAATCTTGGGTGGAGAAAGCTTTGGTTACAGTTTAGCTATGTAAGCGCATCTCTCACAGGTTGTAGTGTTGGGTGGTGGGAGGAGAGGGTTGTCTGTTTACATAAGGCAATTGCTGCATTGCCCCAGTATGCCCAGATTCACCAGGTGGACAGGAGAAATCACCTGAAGCTAACCGTTGGACATGCTTGGTTTGGTGCTTTTTTTTTAAAGTACAGGAGCTGTTTTCCCTTACCTTAGCAAGGTACTTTGCAATTATAGGCTGTTTAGTGCCTATGATTAATTTCTCCTTATTAATAAGGAGAGTTGAGTGCTTGTATTAGTTTAAGGCTTCCTAGTGCTTTCCAGCAAGTATTTGAGCAAGTGCTAGTCACAGGGGTGCTTAAATGTAAGATGAAAAAAAAATGGTTTATCTTAACCACTGCAGTGTGCTATAGAGAAGTTAGATGTGAAAGTAGGCAATCTGGTTATCCTTTACATATGTGATTTGTGAAAAATGTGTCCTAATACCAGTACAAGCTATACTATTTAAGAGGGCTGTAAGCTCCCTAGTAACAGTCAGAGAGTCCTTGATGATGAGATAATTTGTACCGACATTAATAAAAACAGATCCATACTTCCTTACATTAAGGCATTCCAAGGCTTGTCTCACATCTTCTATTTTTGCTCTTGGCAAATATAACACTATTCGATGTTCATTATCTTCTCAGAAACTATAATTATCAGTTCTTCTAATAACTGAATCTCCAATTACAAGAATATCTTTTCTGACCAAATCTGCAGAATCTTCAACTTCTAGTACAGTAATATCTTCTCTATCAGTTGTTACAAAGGAATGGTCTTCATCCCCATTAGTCTTTTTAATCGCACTGTTTTCATTGCATATTAAATTTGCAAGTATTCATTTCTTATCCAGCTGGTGTAAATCCACAGTTTGAGCCATGTAGTCAACATCTGTCTTTCTCTTCTTTTTTCTTATAGTAATGTTCTTCAATCCTTCCACATTCAGTTTTGATTTCTTCCTTTCCACCTGCCCCTTGCTCTTTTTTCTGCCTTCTCTTTTGGGAAAAATGATGCCTTTTAATGTAGACTGAAGGTTATCTGATAGAAAAATGTTATCATTCTCTGTAATCTGGGTGCCACATTACAAAGCAGTGTCCTTTTTAATCAGTTTCTTTTTCATCCTTGGTATTTGTTGTGAACTTCTTCCTTTCTTCCTTTTTTGTTTCCTTCTAAACATTCCAAATCCTCAGATTGCTGAATACTTGCATCCAGAATTCCAAAGTTGTCAGGGACATCATCTTGTTTCATAGGGGTTGAATGATCTTTACAGACAATAGACACACCATTTCCTAAATGTGTTCCATTTGCTGTTTGCCTAACATTATTTATCTCACCCGTCCAGTCATTAATATATGAAACAACAGTTTTCCAAGGTGTGCCAGTTGCACAAGTGCAATCATTTTATTTATTTATTTTATTTTTACATTTGTTAACCAGGTTAGTCTGACTGGGCTCAGAGAGCCCTTTTTCAGTGAAGACCTGAGGAGTAAAGCTCCAAGAAAGTAATTAAAAATAAGAAAAACCTAACCAGTCGAGCTATAGGATACTTAACTGTACAAAAACAGAGGAAAAATATACAATATGAATATATACAAGGCAAAAGTACAGTATTTTGAGAGTGTAGTAACAATATCTTTGAGAAATTTGGTTAGCATTAAGTTATTTACAAGGAATGTAGCAATGCCTAATATAGAAAACAAAATCAGAGTAACATCATGGCATAGTACAGCAAAGATGCATTTAATAGCATAGGTACTAACTGCAGAGAGAGTATTATATGTAGACAGTTTAGGTAGATACCAGGCTGACATGCTAATTGAGAGAAGAAGAAAAATACATTAGGTAATTTTCTGACAATTACATATCCATGTCATCATCATCAGTAAGTCATGATTAAATTATAATAATGGTAAGCAAATTATCCAACTCTTGAAACGAGGAACACATCACCACTGTTACCAGGTGTTACCTTTAGATATGCATAACATTTATTACACTGTTCAAGATATCTGTGCTTTAATAAATCATTAATTCCATACTCATTTAAGGAATCCATATTTAGCTTCAAACAAATAAAATATTATAAACAAAATCAGTAACCACAGAACTGAAAGAGAACTTAAATCAAATTCTATGACAAAAATCATACAAGCAATATACAACTAAATGCTAAAGTAAGTACAGTAAAGTTGTTCTGACCGTACAAGTTCTGAAAGTCACAAAAAAGCTATAATTCCTTTACATTGAGCGAATTAGCTTCTGATCACTATCGCTCACACTCACACTTCTTTTGAACAGTAAAGATCAATAAATCACAAACCAAGATAGGATTTTTTAGATAAGCTCTGGATTGTCCTCTCTGCAGTCTGTGTGAATGTATTGTATGCAAAGTCAGGGAATGTATCAAAGCAGAACTCATTCATTCAGACATAGGCAACTTAACTGATCTAGATCCAAATCACTTTTGTTTTGCTTTGAAAAAGTGGTCAGTATAGGCTTAGTATTCAAAACTGAGTTTGAAATGATAGAAATAGAATGGAAGTCTTTGACACTATCTGGCTTGGAGATTTGGGGATGGGCCTCACCGTGTCATTATTTCATTGTGAAGGCATGATAGTGTGAGCTTATATATATATATATATATATATATATATATATATATATATATATATATATATATGTATGTATGTATGTAAAATGTGTATGTGCATATGTACAGGGGTAGATAACTCTCAACTGCTCTGATATCATAGACTGGACACTCTAGCCAACAGATCCCAAATAGTGAGAGTTGATAGTACCCTCTCTGAACATAAAATTCAAACTTGTAGGCTACCGCAACAATCAGTGCTGGGCACTCTCTTATTTGGCATCCCGTTTACAGACATCCAAGTCAATATCACAGAAGTATAGTTCACCAAGTTTGCTGATAACTGCAAGCTGGACACTGTTATTCTCTTATTCACTGTTACTAAACTGTTCCAAAAAGGAATGGAATATACACATACCTGTTATACTGAAAATTATCTCAAGCTAAATGCAAAACAGTGCAGTATAGTAGTTTTCAGCAAAAAAGCTGCTCCCACCTTATATGTTACAAGTCTTACTCCTCTTCAAACAGATATGGTCATATGAGACCTGAGTACTTATGTGGACAACTTTTTCTCATTTGATTATGATGTTTCCATTATAATCAGGAAATCTTTGACCTGATTATTTTTCAAGGGAATATTTTCAACATCCAAAGAAGTCATCTTCCCGCTGCACACTTCCCTTATAAGATCCATTATTGAAGATAAAATCCCCTTTTGGTATGTAGAAATCAAAGCATTTTATACTTGACCTTGTCTTAAGAAACATAGCATCCATATCTATCACAACCAAGGTATCCCCATCTGCTAGTCAAGTCAGATCACACATTTGTAACCTTCTCCATCAAAATTTCCAAACTGTTAGTGCATTTTTGTTATAGAGTTTACAAAGGTGGGAATTGTTGTTATAGTGTTTACATAAATCTTCAAACTGTCAGAAACAAATGCCCACAGAATTCTAGGACTTTATATGTAGAAACATCCTACTGTTCTATGATAGAGTCTCCAAATTCAGGTATAACATTATTACTATTAATGTTGATACTGTAAAGAGTTATGCAGACAAGTTCTATTTGCACCTGGCCAATTGTATTTAATTGGCAGTGTCAACTAGATCCTAGCAAATGGGGAGTTATAAAAGCAAAACAGTGTGGTGGATCTCAAGTATTAATAAACTATATAATAAAAAGAAGAAACTCCTTAACTTGTATAACAAAACAAAAGACCCACAAACGGAACTGAAAAAGAGCACCAGAAAGACAAAGGCTTCCCATGAATTTATGTTGGGTATGAAATCCCAAGACAACTACAAATCCTCCTTTGGTTTTGTCAGGAAAATAAGAAATAACACTCAACATTGCTTAGAGCTTACTCATAATGGTACTATTTACCAGTAGATATTACTAACATACTGGCTAATAAATTTAGTGCCAATTTCACCCCAGAGACATCTATTCCCAAGTCCACTTATCCCCGATGGAATCAAGACAATAGCAGTCATAAAGGAAAATGCACCAAAGGTGCTGTTCAAAACAAATAATATCTTATCTATGAGACCTAATGCTGATCCCAGGAATTACAGACCTATCAGCCTAACAAGTTTTATATACAAAGCCATGGAGCGTATCATAACTGACCTAATTAACTAGGATATTAAGAATCTTATCAATCACAACCCCCAGCAGCTTGGCTTTGTCAAGGGTAGAGTATGTTTGATGAAGCTTGTGAACTTCTTTGAGACAGTCATTCAGACCACAGACAACAGGCAGGCTGTTCACACGGTGCACCTTGACCTCACCAAGGCATTGATACCATATCACATGCAAATATAATAAATAAGCTGAAAGAGCTCCAAACTGACCTGTATGTAGTTAGATGGCTATCCAACTGGCTTAGGGGAAGGACTCATACAGTAAGAGTAGAAATCCTCATGAATCCTTCAAGACCATGAAGTGAGGAGTGGAGTTCTTCATAAATTTGTAATGGAACTGCAACTATTTGGAACTACTTCTCAGATTTTCATTTATCAGATGTGCACCTCTGGTTAACAAAGTCTGTGGATGATTGTAAGCTGCAAGTTTTTGTCAAGTCCCCCTCTGACTTGCAGGCACTGCAGCAGGAGCTCATACTTGTCAATAGCTAGTCCACAAAAATGGGCTTAAACTCATTGGAAAAAATGTAACACTGCAACCTTTGGTAAGCACACCTTAGTTAGAGCTTATATAATAAATAACACACCACTTCAAAATGAAAATATAGGAGAGACCTAGGTCCCTGGAATAAGCAGCTCCCTTATGTTTGACCACTATGTCATAACAGTGGTAAGGAAATTTGTCTGCCTTGGACAGCTCATAGCAAAAGGTATTTCTTCTGCATCAAAATAAGGCCTTACCTCCTTGTACTGCGCACTTATGGTACCCATCACTGAGTACAATGCTGCCTTTGGGAGGGACCTTACTAAACAAATTTAGCAATTAGAAAGATCCCCTTGGTTTGTAACTAAAAAGATCATGGGCTTAAAGGACCTGAACTACCAAAAAAGACTGGAAGCTTTATCTATGTAGCGTGTTTCATATAGCTAGAAAAAAACAATGAGTGTGTTTATTGTGATTGCCCAGAGTTTTGCTTTGGAACCACACAACCAAAGTCCAAACCACAAATCCAATTTATTGACAGAAAAAAGAGACCAAATGCAGTCAAGCACTTTCGTCTTTAGCAAAGACTTCCTCAGAACTGTTTGGTGTGGTTATCTCCAACCTTAAATAATCCTAATACATCATGTGAGCAACATGTGATCAAACATTCACATGACTCAACTTAAGTTTGGTACACATTATAAAACTTCAGAAAAAAATTGTTGTGAATTTCAGTTAAAATTGCATAAAAACTGTGCAATGAACATAAGTGGAAAAATACAAATAGAAATAAAAATGAAAATAATATTGAGACCAGGAATAGTAAAAAAATCAGTGTTACAGTGACAAATGTATGAGTAACATGGCATAATCAACCCACATAGGTAGCAGTACACTAAACACAGAAAGTGTGATAAGAGACTTAGGGACAAGGGTGGACAGTGGTCTCACCTTTGATAACCACAGTCAGGAAATCCTTTTATGTGGCACACCTCATCACTAAGGGCTTTTCATCCAGAAAAAAGGAGGTCATTGTCCCACTGTACTCATCCCTCATTAGACCCATTATAGAATACAATGCCCCATTTGGTATGTACCTCTGAAGACATCAGCAACAACTGGAAAGGCTGCAGAAATACCTTACTAAAAGAATCACAGGCCTAAAGCAGATGCCCTATGTTGACTGCCTTAAAAAACTCCAGCTATACTCTGTCGCATATCATCGACTCAGAGGTGATCTCTGCTTAACATACAAGACCATGTCAAACCCAGAGCTATTGGACATGCTACTCTTAAATAAATCCCAATCCCTCAGAGCTACATGCTCCAGGGATATAAACCTTGTCATCACAATAAACAAAACATGCTGGAGGGATAGGTTCTTGACCCAGAGACTCCCCAGACTCTGGAATAGACTGCCCATACATGTCAAGCAGAGCATCTCTTTGGCCCTCTTCAAAAGGAACCTTGACGATTGGATGAGAGAAAGGAAATTCACCCCGGGGATCATGTCAGTTGCCCTGCTAGACAGGGGTCCAGGGAAGTAAATAGTGTGGGAACAAATAGCTAGGGAATTGTTATGGCTAGACTTGTATAGGCCCTAGGGCCAATAGCCTAGTACCAACCTATGAACCTATGAAGCTATGAGCAACAGAACACAAAGCAAAGTTAGTATGGTAGAAAAACAGTGGCCAGGGCCAGCCTTAGGTGAACCCTCAAAAAAAAAAACTAGTCACAGTTGTATATATTTCAGGTTGCTGCTGTTATACACAGCATACCTCCTCAACCCTTCTCCCAAAAACAAACATAGCCTGGGCACTTCTCTGTCAGAGTACAACAACAATTACAAAATGTATTTCAATCTATTAATGTCAGACATGTAAACAGCATGCCACCTTACACTCCCACAGAAGATAGCCAGCTGTATATGCATCTGATGTTCATTATGAGGAAAGTGGAATAAAATGATCACAGTAATGTTTGCGGCTTGTTACTCCTAGATAGCACACTGCTCATATGTAATCTGTGGTGACCCTCTGTGCACACATTTGAAGTCTGCGAGCAAAGTTAAAGAAACAGTGATCACACTGTCTCCAGACCAACACAAGCTATACTGTCATGTACGTAAACAACAATGAGATTTGTGAAGAAATTAAAAAAAAAAATAATGGAATTCTCCTCTGCAACCCCCCCCCCCCCCGACTGAAACCACAATGACCTTCTGTGAGCACCTCTGAGAAGGGTCAGTTTTAAACTAGGCTGAGTTCATGACAGAAGCCACTACTAATCCTACGTCAAAATCCACTTTTACAGCCTTTGAATATGGCGGTTACCATGCTAAAGAAATTCTGAAGGTCTAGATGTTATAAGGTACATTTCATGCCTTATTTTCTGAAAGATGATTTAAAATGATCAACTAACAAGAGGTTCAGTTACTTTCATCCAGACAGTCCCCCCGTACAATTCAAAGATCTGACTATGATAGAAGATGATGCCTGTTTCATAATTCACCTTTGCTTCTCACTGTTGACACCTTAAAGGATTCCAAGTTGCTTCACACATTTCACTTTAATGCTACAAGGCAATATTCATGAGCAAACAACAGTAGGCAGCTAATCAGTTTTCTCTACAGACAGCCCAGCAATTATGGGTACTTTGTGCATATCTCAGATATCAAGTTAAACAGTCCATTTTCCTTCACACAAATGGACACTTGTCTTAAAGCAAGACAGTGAGTGTTTAAACTGAGCAACGAACAAGAGGTCAGTTACCTTCAAGAGGCAGCTCCAACCCCACTACTGTGTGCACTTCAAATAGTTGGGATAAAAACAATGGCTGTGTATTCAATTTCAGATTTTTGAACTTCCAAGCAAACAATAGCCACATGTTAAACGTATTCCAAGTTGCTTATCACAAATCATGTTAGCCTTGCAAATGAATACTAGTCCTGCAAAGCCAGATTCTTCAAAAATGGCAGCACCCACAGAGGCAGCAGCTTTGTTAGCTCTTCAGGGAGAAATGCTTATTCCTGCTTCTTTTGCATAAAAAACCCTGAAAAAATCACTTTCCAGACATTATTTTATATATTTTTTTATTTTATTTTACATTTGTTGACCGGAAAAGTCTGACTGGATATATGTCCATTTTCAGCAGAGGCTAGGAGAGAAAAACTCCACATTTATGGAGTAGATACAGACAAACAAGTGTGACAAAAATATAAAAGAGTACATCTCACATTTCAGTGGAGAAAAACTCCACAATTATAGAAAAGCTACAGACAAACAAGTGTTAAAAAAAATTACCAGAGTACAATATCACATATCAGGTGTAAACATTTAAGTAGTAAGCTCTAATTACACACATAGAGAACAAGAAATATTTCATGTATTGCAGTTGTCTATCAGTTAAGGATAAAAATATTAATACCCTGTTGACAGCTAAAAATAAAATTGGCAGATTAAGTAGTGGTAGAGGAGTAACTCTAACCAATAATGCAGGGAGAAAGAGAGAGGGGTAGAAATGGCGTAGAAAAATGGGGGGGGGGGTTAGTCGGGGTTTGGACAAGGACAAAGCCAGTGAGATTTTAGGTGTGTTTTAAGTGCAGTGTTGAAGAGACTGCAGGAAGGGAGGGTAGTTATGGTAGTGGGACGGGAGTTCCAGATTTTGGAAATGGATCAGGAAAATAGAGCTTCCCCCGCAACGTTGTTGGCTTTGGTGACTTGGAGTAGATTATTGTTGCAGGAACGAAGGGGTCTGGAGGAGTAGTAAGGTTGGAGAAGTGTGTGAAGTGACGGTATTCTAAGAGGGTTGTTTACAAGTTTATGAGCAAAAGTAAGTTGGATTAGGTGTAGGAATTGTGTTGAGCTTGAGCCAGTCTAGGTCTCTAAGGGAGACACAGTGGTGACTGCGGTGGGAGGCCCCAGTGGCAACTTTTGCAATTTTATTGTAGCAGGCTTCGAGTTTCTTTAGGACTGACTGTCTAAGATTTGTAAGGATGGGTGATGCATAGAGTAAGGTTGAGATTAGTTGGGAAGTTGCGGTAGAAAGTCTGGCTGATTTGGTGAGGTACTGGCAGTTTTTATATAAGGCACCCAGTTTTTTGTGGACTTTTTCATTGTGAGTGCTATGTGAGTGTCAAATTTGAGTTTGTTGTCAATCTGTACACCAAGTAGTTTAGTGTGGGCTGTTGTTGAAATGGAGGTGTTGTCTTTGGCTTGTATGTTGAAGTGGGGGGTGTTTGGGGTAGATTTTGAGGATTGGAAGATGAGGAGTGTGGTCTTATTTGGATTGAGGAAGAGTTGGGCATTGAATAGCCAGCTTTCAATGGAAGAGAAAGATTCTTGTGTGATCTGTTGGAGTTCTGCTAGAGTTGGGGCTGAGCAGATAAGAGTGGAGTCAACTGAGTACTGTAATGTTGAAGGGTGAAGGGAGGATGGTCCCAAAAAATTTAGGGGACCTTTAGTAGAACTTTGGATGCAACTAGGGCCTATGTCATTTTCCTCCGTACTTCTATTTGTATCCCCTACTACTAAAAACCATGACTCACCAGCAGCTAGTTCAATGTTAATGGATTCTGTATTTTGATTTCTGTTGTTCCCCTCAGTCACTCTATTCTATTATTCTATTACACCTATATTAAAGCTAAAAAGTCTTGAGGGCTGATTATGCCATGTTACTCATACATTTGTCGCTGTAACACTGATTTTTTTACTATTCCTGGTCTCAATATTATTTTCATTTTTATTTCTATTTGTATTGTTTCACTTATGTTCATGGCTCAGTTTTTATGGAATTTTAACTGACATTCACAACAATTTTTGTTGAAGTTTAACTAATGTGTACTAAACTAAAGTTGAGTAATGTGAATGTTTGATCACATGTTGATCACTTGGGGGTAATTGGCTAGGCTTAAAATGGCCCACAAGGTCAGTTAGCCTAGTACTAATCTATGATGGGTGGGAGGTTGGCATAATGGTTAAGGTGTTTGCCTTACAAAAAACAAGGTGTAGGGTTTGACTCTCACATGGGGTAATTGGCTAGGCTTAAAATGGCCCACAAGGGCAGTTAGCCTAGTACTAATCTATGAACCTATGTATTAGGATTATTTAAGGTTGGAGATAAACCATGCCAAGTAGTGCTGAAGAAGTTTTTGTTAAAGACGAATGCGCTTGAATGCATTTGGTCTGTTTTTGCTGTCAATAAATTGGATTTGTGGTTTGGGCTTTGGTTTCTGTGGTTCCTGGGCCTCTACCTTCACTACTTGTGGTTCTTGGTTCTTTTCTTCCAGAGCTCTGATTTGCTTGTTTACTGGTTTTCTGAGCCTGCATCTGTATGTGAGATGCTCGGAATCATTCAGCAGTGGTTAGCTGTGCCCAGAAGTGATGCAGGCACTTAGAACTTAATTTTTTTTTATAGAACTACCTCTGAAATTTCCTTAGTACTTAGTTTCAAAAAGAGCAACCAGATTTCGCAATGAGAACCACCGACCCATGAGTTTATTCTTAGCCTTGATTCTTACCCAAGCTAGCCAGCTGTAAATGCCTCTTGTACCATCCCCTTGTAGTTGATGTAATAAGGATTTGTAACCATGGTTATGCACTTTCTTATTATCTCTGCAGGCAGTTTGGTGGATTTGGGCATCCTAAAGCAATTTAGGAATTGTCTCATGTTTACTGGAAACCACTTAATTTTTAAACAAACTGATACAGTATGTGAGAGAACTGTAGTTATACAATGTCACTGGAGCCAAGGCTGTCACATACAAGCACTTATAATACCAAACAGATGTCAGAAGCACATAAACTACACACAACATACATAGTATGGACTATTCACATTGACCCACATATGATGAGACTCTTAATGTAATTTTCCTAAACCCTAAAGTCCTCCCAGGCATTGCACATACAATAAGTATTATTAATTAGCAATATCAAAAGCACTCTACCAAAACAGCACCCACAATGACACATGTAGCCACATCTCATGGCATCTCAGCTTCTGTGCTCATAGGGCAAACCATCACACAACCCAATATTTTCGTCATAGGAGACTCTATGGTGAGGTGCACATTTGTTCCTCTTAACAGGCTGGGTAAGCAGAAAGTCATGTACAGTTGCCTATCAGATGACTGGTGGATCATCAGTCAGGCAGATATTCAGATTGTTGACCCCCAAGCACCAATAGGACTCAATCATAGTTCACATGGATATAAACAACCTAAGACTTACCTCCCTGGACTAAATGAAGAAGAGACATGATGGTGCTCTTGGACTACATGTCCAAGGCAGGTATGAGCTTAGCATTGAGCAGCATTCTACCTTCTCCAAGGATTACACTATAATATGAACAGAAAATAATTAACTTTAATAACTGGTTTCATTTTCGGTGTCATTCAAGGAAACACAATATTTCTCTGTGCAGCTACTAAGGCATGGATTAAAGCTACAGAGAGCAGCCTAGCAATGCAAGGTTATAATGCTTTCCACACATTTAAACCAGTTACTGCACAGGAAGGAACAAAAGGTGGAGGTGTCTCAGTTTACATCAAAAACAAACACACCTCAGGGCTGGTCAAACAATATGACTTGCATGAGTTTCTGTACATCCAAATTACCATAGGCAAAGTCCCATACCATATCCTTGGAAGCTATAAGTCCCCCTTTATGACCCAGTAAAGCCATAATACATACTTAAACGTACTGGAGACACTCCTCATTCAACCCCAGTGATATTTAATTTTAGACCGCACCTTTCCCAAGCTGTATCGGCATTGGGAGGGGTCCGTTGAGTGACAGCAGAATACAATTGAACCCACAATTGATTGACAGCAATAAATGTTGTCAATAATGGTTACCACTTGAAACAAATGTGAACAGATCACTATCTATAATCATGCTGAAATTTTAATGTTGAAATAGGAAGTACAAACAGTATGTAAACATGCATATGCAAAACAAGAAAAGGTGGATATTATTGTATGTTTATATCAACAAGTACTACAAGTTGCTGATTCGCATCTTGTTTTTTTCACATGCACCTTACTGCTGCACATAAATAATTGCCTTTATAGCCATTTGGATGCTCTGTCTGCCATCATACCTCACAAACTCTTAACTCCAAAAATCCGGACAAAGCCTGACAGAATGGGGGGACAAAGGCCCAAAAATAGGGACAGATTTTAAATATTGTACTTATAAACTTAGAAAGTTGCTAGAATAACAGGATTTGTCTTAGCATGCATTTTTCTGAAGGATATGATTTTGAAACACAAATATATATCATTATTTAATGACTTCAATCCTCAGATTATCCTTGTAGTTTGCCAGAAAATCACAAATTCTATGAGGAACAGATCAAAAATATGAGGTAAAAATCTGGACATTCTGTAAAAACCTGTACAGTTGAGAGGTATGTCTGCCATTCCGTTGTGTGTATTAACCTCCTTATTAACTTATAAATAGCAAGTCCATTGTCCTTTCAATCCATAGAAGGGAGAAATCTCCCAAAAAAGGCCATCACTGCCAGTGCAAGCTTAGACATTTCACCAACAATTATTTCCTACAAAGACAGTGTTTGGTGAGCTGATCCTCTTTAGAGAGACTACACTATATCTTTGACTGTGAAGCAGTGACTTAAATCATAAAGGACATGTTTTTATTGACAAATACTCTCTCTCCAACAGACTATATCAATAATCATTTAGCAATTATAGGTTCATAGATTAGTACTAAGCTAACTGCCCTTGCAAGCCATTTTAACCTTGCACCTTGTGTTTGTAAGGAAAACACCTTAACCATTAGACCACCCTCCCAATCACCCTGTCACTGCCTTTTGCTTTCATACATTATATGCCTCTAAAAAGATACCCACATTCTGTAAATGTCTGACGGATCACTGGATGAAAATGAAAAAAGTAAAGACTAAAGCACCATATTTCAACTTGCTGCTGTCTGAAGCATACACTGACCTACAACAAGCCATTTAAATTATCAGACACTGATCATGTAATTACCCTGTGCTTTCATGTGTGGCATACCTTCTCACCCATAACAGAAACAAATATATTCTCCTTCACTATATACCTCTGATGTTTAACTCTGAAGAAAGTGAAAGAATTGGTGAACACAGTAATTTATTTCAGTATCTTGGTCTTAAGAAGCGTATGTACTTCCTCTTCCCCAACTAGCAAATTAGTTATATCTATAATAATTTTGTGTGAGTTAACATAACTGATTTTTGCCCATATACACAGCTTGCCCCACACAAAGAAAACAACCACTTTCCATGCACAATTTGATGTGTGTGATTGTGAAAAAAGTGAATGGTATAATGACCTCAATAATTAATTTTAAATTATTATTCAAAGACATATACATTGGGTAAGAAGGGACGTGATAATTAGTGATCAGCAGTATGGTTTCATGCTGGGAAAGATCACTACAGATGCAATGTTTGCTATGAGATTGTTGATGGAGAAGTACAGAGAAGGTCAGAAGGAGTTGCAATGTGTTTTTGTAGACTTAGAGAAAGCATATGACAGGGTGCCTAGAGAGAAGTTGTGGTATTGTATGAGGAAGTCAGGAGTGTCAGAGAAGTATGTAAGAGTGGTACAGGATATGTATGAGGGTAGTGTGACAGCAGTGAGGTCTGCGGTGGGAGTGACAGATGCGTTTAAGGTGGAGGTGGGATTACATCAAGGATCAGCTCTGAGCCCTTTCTTATTTGCAATGGTGATGGACAGGTTGACAGACGAGATCAGACAGGAGTACCCATGGACTATGATGTTTGCAGATGACATTGTGATCTGTAGTGAGAGTAGGGAACAGGTGGAGGAGGTCCTGGAGAGATGGAGATATGCTCTAGAGAGAAGAGGAATGAAGGTCAGCAGGACTAAGAATATATGTGTGTGAATGAAAGGGAGGATAGAGGAATGGTGAGGATGCAAGGAGTAGAGGTGGCGAAGGTGGATGAGTTTAAATACTTGGGATAAATAGTTCAGAGTAATGGCGAGTGTGGAAGAGAGGTGAAAAAGAGAGTACAGGCAGAGTGGAGTGGGTAGAGAAGAGCATCAGGAGTGATTTGTGACAGGCGAGTACCAGTAAGAGTGAAAGGGAAGGTCTACAAGAGGGTAGTGAGACCAGCTATGTTATATGGGTTGGAGACAGTGGCATTGACAAAAAAGCAGGAGTTAGAGCTGGATGTGGCAGAGTTGAAGATGTTAAGATTTGTACTGGGTGTGACGAGGGTGGACAGGATTAGGAATAAGTATATTAGAGGATCAGCCCAGGTTGGAAGGTTTGGAGACAAAGCCAGAGAGGCAAGATTACGTTGGTTTGGACATGTGCTGAGGAGGGATGCTGAGTATATTGTGAAAAAGATGCTAAGGATGAAGCTGCCAGGTAACAGGAAAAGAGGAATGCCTAAGATAAGGTTTATGGATTTGGTGAGAGAGGACATGCAGGTGGTTGGTGTGACTGAGCAGGATGCAGAGGACAGGAAGAAATGGAAACAGATGATCCGCTGTGGCGACCCCTAATGGGAACAGCCTAAAGAAGATGATGAAGATGATGATACATAGGGTATAAGATAGCCAAACCACATAACTGCCATGTGTGTACAAACATACCCTGTCTCCATATCTCTCCCAAAAGATAGTCATCTACTGTGTAGCCCTCTGATGTTGTGTTGAAAGCCAAAGAAACAATCACAGCATATAGTTCAGTGTGTAATTGTCATATGCGATACACTAACACACATACACTATAATCAATACAATTCTGTGTAACAGGATTTCCTTACTACTTTCTTCTCACTCCTATCTATATTTTTTATAGTTTCTTGTTATCCCTATTTTATACTAAAATAAATCTGATTTGGCCTTTAGTAACAGGGTATATTACTTCTGTCCTACAATGCTATTTCATACCACTTATGAGATGATTACTCTTTCTTTAACTTGTTTACTAACTATACAGACATGTAATGAACAGTGGGGAAGTCTGGGAGTCATGAAAATATGCTGTACTGCTACTTATCTACACATGGACAGGGTACAATAGACTCGACCCGACAAGTATTCTACATAAAATCACAGAAGACTCCATAATAAAGTTTACCCATAATGACACAGAAGAGCTACTTCTGTTGCATATCTAGGGCTTTGGGTTTCTAAAGGAGAGGTCTTGCATTTTCATACTTCTGGTAGGATTTGAAGATACAACAGCAGCTCATGATGAAGAGCTGACAGTATATACTGCTTATCTTGATATTTCTAAGTCATCTGAAATTATTCCACATAGGGGGACAATTGGCATATTAAAATAATTAAATGTCAATCTATATGTAATTCCATTGGTACAACACTCATTAAGCAATAGAAAACAAACAGTCCATGTTTGAATAATATATCTCTTCCAACAAGGCAGTTATACTGAGGTGTAGTAACCCCTGAGATGCACAGGAGCAGGCCCCATCCCTTTCTGTCCTACATCTACATCAGCCACTAATATACAACGAGTTGGCCAACTCACTAGGTTGCTTGGGAGGGTTTTGCACTCTCATGGAATTGATAAAAGGTTGGTCGCACTATCACATGCCCACAACAGATGGAAAAAAGTTTGAGAAGTTAGTACTTCCCTACACATGGCCTCATTACTGGATCCAGTCCCATAGTAACATCAAATGTCAATATGCTGCCAATGGTCTAGAGATATTAATACATCATTTACAGCTGATATTAAGAATTTCAACTAAAAATGGTCTGACCATAAGCTAATCACCCTTAACATCCACATCCCACCCCCACCTCCCCAGTAAGAAAACCTCCATAAAAAACTTCTCCAAAGCCAAATTCATGCTACTCAAGTCAGAAGTGACAAACTTCCTAACACCCATGCAGATGGGAATTGAAAGTTTAACTGCTGAGTCCTACACTAAGGCATTGTACAAGCACATCCACTCATGCAGGAATCGTGCCATCCCAAATAGAACCAAGATGCTCTCCTCCAAAAAAAGGAAGCCAATCTGGTGGTCCCCCTGCCATAAACAAACTTTACAACAAAAGGAAGAAACTGTTGCAGAAAAGAGGAAAATCCCAGGATGCAAAAAACTCCCTTACCAGCCTCAGTAATAAGCTGAGATCCCTCATAAAATCCTCCAAAGCTAGTTATGAAAATGAAATTGCCAAAGATTCCCAAAGACAAACACAAAGCATTCTATAACTATGTCAAGAATCTAAATGACAATACTCAGATCTGCTCTGAGCTACAACAGAATGGCATTAAATATACTGATCCCAAGGATAGTGCCAATATCCTGGCAGATCAATTCAGTGTCACCTTCACCCCCCTCTCACCCCCTAAAAGGCCCATCTCAATACCGGACAGTTGCCAAATTCCGGTAATAATGGCCACACAGGTAAAAAACGCACTCTCCAAAGCTAAGAATACAGTATCCATGGGACCAGATGACATCCTGGGCTGTGTATTACATGAACTACAAAATGAACTGGCACCTCACCTAAGTGTCATGTTTAATCATAGCCTCATCTCAGGCTTCATGCCCACTGAGTGGTGCACAGCTATAGTTATTCCACTCCACAAGGGAGGATCCACCTTGGATCTCGGGAACTACTGCCCCATCAGTCTGATGAGCCTGATCTGCAAGGCCATGGAATGTATTATCATGGAACTTAGAAACGAAGACATTGGCAGCCTTCAAACACTGGACCCCACCCAGTTTGGGTTTGTGAAGGGCCGATCTTGCCTCCTGAACCTGATTGACTTCTTCGAATCAGTCTCCAGAGCTGTGGACGAGGGTAAGGCAGTCCACACAGCCTATCTCGACCTTGCCAAGGCCTTTGACACCATCTCCCACTCTGGAATCATAGATAGACTTACTAAACTGGGCATTAATCCCTACGTCACTCGATGGGTTGCCAACTGGCATGCTAACAGAACCCAGACTGTAAAAGTAGCTGACTCCAAATCCAGCTCCAGACAAGTGACAAGTGGAGTATCTCAGGGTTCAGTCCTGGGACCGCTCTGGTTTGGCATGTACTTCTCTGAAGTACAGGCCAACATTAAGGGACTCTGGCTAACAAAGTTCACAGATGACTGCAAACTGGGAGCCATTATTGAATCCCCAAATGATGTGAATACTCTACAAAAGGGCCTTATAGAAACAGATGCTTGGTGTCAGAGCCATGGGCTCAAGCTCAATGACAAGAAATGTATAGTTAACCCCTTTGGGAAAAAGCATGTACCCATGAATTACCACATAGGTAGCAGTACACTAAACACAGAAAGTGTGATAAGAGACTTAGGGACAAGGGTGGACAGTGGTCTCACCTTTGATAACCACATCGCCGCAACAGTCAGGAAATCCTTTTATGTGGCACACCTCATCACTAAGGGCTTTTCATCCAGAAAAAAGGAGGTCATTGTCCCACTGTACTCATCCCTCATTAGACCCATTATAGAATACAATGCCCCATTTGGTATGTACCTCTGAAGACATCAGCAACAACTGGAAAGGCTGCAGAAATACCTCACTAAAAGAATCACAGGCCTAAAGCAGATGCCCTATGTTGACTGCCTTAAAAAACTCCAGCTATACTCTGTCGCATATCATCGACTCAGAGGTGATCTCTGCTTAACATACAAGACCATGTCAAACCCAGAGCTATTGGACATGCTACTCTTAAATAAATCCCAATCCCTCAGAGCTACATGCTCCAGGGATATAAACCTTGTCATCACAATAAACAAAACATGCTGGAGGGATAGGTTCTTGACCCAGAGACTCCCCAGTCTCTGGAATAGACTGCCCATACATGTCAAGCAGAGCACCTCTTTGGCCCTCTTCAAAAGGAACCTTGACGATTGGATGAGAGAAAGGAAATTCACCCCGGGGATCATGTCAGTTGCCCTGCTAGACAGGGGTCCAGGGAAGTAAATAGTGTGGGAACAAATAGCTAGGGAATTGTTATGGCTAGACTTGTATAGGCCCTAGGGCCAATAGCCTAGTACCAACCTATGAACCTATGAAGCTATGAGCAACAGAACACAAAGCAAAGTTAGTATGGTAGAAAAACAGTGGCCAGGGCCAGCCTTAGGTGAACCCTCAAAAAAAAAAAATAGTCACAGTTGTATATATTTCAGGTTGCTGCTGTTATACACAGCATACCTCCTCAACCCTTCTCCCAAAAACAAACATAGCCTGGGCACTTCTCTGTCAGAGTACAACAACAATTACAAAATGTATTTCAATCTATTAATGTCAGACATGTAAACAGCATGCCACCTTACACTCCCACAGAAGATAGCCAGCTGTATATGCATCTGATGTTCATTATGAGGAAAGTGGAATAAAATGATCACAGTAATGTTTACGGCTTGTTACTCCTAGATAGCACACTGCTCATATGTAATCTGTGGTGACCCTCTGTGCACACATTTGAAGTCTGCGAGCAAAGTTAAAGAAACAGTGATCACACTGTCTCCAGACCAACACAAGCTATACTGTCATGTACGTAAACAACACTGAGATTTGTGAAGAAATTAAAAAAAAAAATAATGGAATTCTCCTCTGCAACCCCCCCCCCCCCCGACTGAAACCACAATGACCTTCTGTGAGCACCTCTGAGAAGGGTCAGTTTTAAACTAGGCTGAGTTCATGACAGAAGCCACTACTAATCCTACGTCAAAATCCACTTTTACAGCCTTTGAATATGGCGGTTACCATGCTAAAGAAATTCTGAAGGTCTGGATGTTATAAGGTACATTTCATGCCTTATTTTCTGAAAGATGATTTAAAATGATCAACTAACAAGAGGTTCAGTTACTTTCATCCAGACAGTCCCCATTACAATTCAAAGATCTGACTATGATAGAAGATGATGCCTGTTTCATAATTCACCTTTGCTTCTCACTGTTGACACCTTAAAGGATTCCAAGTTGCTTCACACATTTCACTTTAATGCTACAAGGCAATATTCATGAGCAAACAACAGTAGGCAGCTAATCAGTTTTCTCTACAGACAGCCCAGCAATTATGGGTACTTTGTGCATATCTCAGATATCAAGTTAAACAGTCCATTTTCCTTCACGCAAATGGACACTTGTCTTAAAGCAAGACAGTGAGTGTTTAAACTGAGCAACGAACAAGAGGTCAGTTACCTTCAAGAGGCAGCTCCAACCCCACTACTGTGTGCACTTCAAATAGTTGGGATAAAAACAATGGCTGTGTATTCAATTTCAGATTTTTGAACTTCCAAGCAAACAATAGCCACATGTTAAACGTATTCCAAGTTGCTTATCACAAATCATGTTAGCCTTGCAAATGAATACTAGTCCTGCAAAGCCAGATTCTTCAAAAATGGCAGCACCCACAGAGGCAGCAGCTTTGTTAGCTCTTCAGGGAGAAATGCTTATTCCTGCTTCTTTTGCATAAAAAACCCTGAAAAAATCACTTTCCAGACATTATTTTATATATTTTTTTATTTATTTTACATTTGTTGACCGGAAAAGTCTGACTGGATATATGTCCATTTTCAGCAGAGGCTAGGAGAGAAAAACTCCACATTTATGGAGTAGATACAGACAAACAAGTGTGACAAAAATATAAAAGAGTACATCTCACATTTCAGTGGAGAAAAACTCCACAATTATAGAAAAGCTACAGACAAACAAGTGTTAAAAAAAAATTACCAGAGTACAATATCACATATCAGGTGTAAACATTTAAGTAGTAAGCTCTAATTACACACATAGAGAACAAAAAATATTTCATGTATTGCAGTTGTCTATCAGTTAAAGGATAAAAATATTAATACCCTGTTGACAGCTAAAAATAAAATTGGCAGATTAAGTAGTGGTAGAGGAGTAACTCTAACCAATAATGCAGGGAGAAGGAGAGAGGGGTAGAAATGGCGTAGAAAAATGGGGGGGGGGTTAGTCGGGGTTTGGACAAGGACAAAGCCAGTGAGATTTTAGGTGTGTTTTAAGTGCAGTGTTGAAGAGACTGCAGGAAGGGAGGGTAGTTATGGTAGTGGGACGGGAGTTCCAGATTTTGGAAATGGATCAGGAAAATAGAGCTTCCCCCGCAACGTTGTTGGCTTTGGTGACTTGGAGTAGATTATTGTTGCAGGAGCGAAGGGGTCTGGAGGAGTAGTAAGGTTGGAGAAGTGTGTGAAGTGACGGTATTCTAAGAGGGTTGTTTACAAGTTTATGAGCAAAAGTAAGTTGGATTAGGTGTAGGAATTGTGTTGAGCTCGAGCCAGTCTAGGTCTCTAAGGGAGACACAGTCGTGACTGCGGTGGGAGGCCCCAGTGGCAACTTTTGCAATTTTATTGTAGCAGGCTTCGAGTTTCTTTAGGTCAGACTGTCTAAGATTTGTAAGGATGGGTGATGCATAGAGTAAGGTTGAGATTAGTTGGGAAGTTGCGGTAGAAAGTCTGGCTGATTTGGTGAGGTACTGGCAGTTTTTATATAAGGCACCCAGTTTTTTGTGGACTTTTTCATTGTGAGTGCTATGTGAGTGTCAAATTTGAGTTTGTTGTCAATCTGTACACCAAGTAGTTTAGTGTGGGCTGTTGTTGAAATGGAGGTGTTGTCTTTGGCTTGTATGTTGAAGTGGGGGGTGTTTGGGGTAGATTTTGAGGATTGGAAGATGAGGAGTGTGGTCTTATTTGGATTGAGGAAGAGTTGGGCATTGAATAGCCAGCTTTCAATGGAAGAGAAAGATTCTTGTGTGATCTGTTGGAGTTCTGCTAGAGTTGGGGCTGAGCAGATAAGAGTGGAGTCAACTGAGTACTGCATGAGGGAGGCATGTTTGGTGGTGGTGTGCAGGTCATTGGTGAATAGGGCGAAGAGCAGGGGGCCATGGATGGAGCCTTGGGGAGCCCCGAGAGAAACTAGGAAGTCCGGGGATAGTTCGTTGTCCCAGACAACTGACTGCTGTTGACCATGTAGATAGCTGTGGAACCAGTTTGTGGCTCATTTGGAGAAGGAAAGGCTGGAGAGAGCAGAGAGTAGAAGATCATGTGATACAATGTCAAAGACCTTGGATAGGTCGAGAAATACAGTAGAAGAGAAAAGGCCATTGTTTCTGTGATGGAGGATGGTGTTAGTGAAGGAGAGCAAAGCAGTTGTAGTGCTGTGGTGTGACCTGAAACTATGCTGGGTATTGGAGAGGAGATTATTGTTTAGGAGATATTGGGAGACCTGTGAGTTGATGCATTTTTCGAGTATCTTGGGGAGAGGGGAGAGGATGGCAATGGGGTGGTAGCTTGAGATGTCTGTTGAGGGGCCACCTTTGTGTAGGGGTATGATGTGGAATATTTTCCATAGGGTTGGCACATAGGACTCAGATATGGAGTGGTTGATTAATATGGAGATGGGATAAGCTAGGACATCGGCTGCTATTTTTAAGTATTCAGTGGACAGATTGTCGGCTGCTAGTTTTGTGAGTTTTAGTTTGGTCAGTAGTCTTTTTATGATGGAGGCGGGTACTGTGGAGAGGAAGGAGGCAAGGATTTGGGTTGGGTGTGCAGGGGGTTGATGTAGGGAGGTGTTTTTTGGTTAGGGATAGAACGGTCTCTGTGAAATGTTTGTTGAATGAGTTGGCTATACTACAGGTAGAGAGAGGGGGTAGTTGGTGGGGGGGGGGTTTACCTTCCCTGGGCAGAGGATAGAGTTAATTGTGGACCAGAATTGCTTGGGGTTGTTTTGGGAGTAGTTTAGGGATATCTGATAGTAAAGGGCTTTGTCTGCTTTTACTTGCTTTTTGACTTTGTTACATAGTTCAAGGAATAGTTGCCTATCTGAGGGGTTTTGAGTTGTGCACCATTGTTCCCATATTTTATCCCTGAATTTCATAAGGTCCCTGGTGTCTTTTGTAGCCAGGGGGAGTGTTTAGTTCTGATATTGGTATATCTTTTGGGGGGGCATGGGAGTTAAGGATGTTGAGGAAGGTACTGTTGAATTAGTGGACTACTTCATCTAGATTGAGGTATTTTAGAGGTGACCAGTTAATTTTCTGTAGGGAGGTGGTGAAAGAGTTGGAGCTGAATTTGGCTTTGTAGCGAATGAGTCTGTGGGTAATGAATTTGCTGCTATTAATGATGTTTTAGTAGGAAGGTTGGGGAATGGTCATTTAGGGACTCAGGTAAGCAGCCTGTGAGGTAAGAGTGAGGATCTTTGTTGACTAAGACCCAATCAAGAATGGTGTGATTATTAGGGTTTTTATTGATCCTGGTTGGGGATTGTATTAGCTGTGAGAAGCCGTGGAGATTTAGGTGGAGGGCTGGGTGCTTACTATTACAGGATAGCCAGTTGATGTTAAAGTCTCCAAGGATGATGGTTTCTTGTGGTAAGGAGAGATTGGCCCAGTTTAATGGGTTTTCAAGGGGAGGCATGTTTTGGCCTGGTGGGAAATAGCACCCTATAATGTTGATTGCTTTCTTAGGGTTCACTTTGAGAGTGGTGTAAAGGATTTCTTCCTTGTCAAACTGGGGAGCTGACTGGGTGAGAATTTGGACATTGAGGTGGTGTTTATACAACAGTGCCACACCTCCTCCTTTCCTGGATATTCTGCCCTTGCAGAAGATGTTATAACCAGTTAGGAGTATTTCTTCACTTTTGATGTGAGGTTTCAGTTAAGATAAGGATGTCAGGGGAGTACAGGTGTATGTATGCCTGGAGGTCTTGGATTTTATTACAGATACTTCTGATATTAAGAGACATAATGAGGAGGTCATTTGGCTTTTTGTTGATTGTGATTTGGGTGATGGGGGAGTTTTTTGGAGGGGGAATTGTGGAGAGGTTGGAGAAGTTGGGGCCAGGGTTAGGGTGCACATCTCCACGGAGAGCAAGTTTAGAGAGAGAGTGCTGAGAATATGTTTTATATATGCAGTAAAATACTTCTGGTATTTTAAGGATATTTTGTGTGCAAATGAGGTGGGAGTTTGGTAATTGGGTAGATGTGGTGGGGGTAAATGAAATTACATGGTGGGAGCTTGAGTGGATTGGATGAGACAGTGCTGTGGAAGTGGTTGGGAGCAATGACTGTAGCATCTTGGCAGGATGTAATATAGGCCAGAATAGTGCAGGTGAGGATTACAATTTTATTAGTTAGTGACGTGATTGTGTAGGGGTTAGGATGTGTGATAAGAAAGTAGGAGGTAGATGGGTGGGGATTTGTGCTTTATGACCTGATTGGTGGGGAATTATGGGAGTGGCTTTTTCTGCAAAATAAATGAGAGTGTTGCTGGGGCAGGTGAGATTTGGGGGCAGGGAGGGGAGCGGAGTGAGCGTAGCTTAAACCCCAGGCAGGACCTGCAGGGTAAGTGAAAAAGTATAGTAACACTCGCTAGTTCAATCTAACATAATACTTTAGTTCTGTAGCCAAAGTTAAAGAATTTTTGCAAGGATGACTGCAATTAGTAGGCAGGGTGAGTGAAAGGGGGAGTTAGTTAGAGAGAGTTTCAGGTGGGGACCCTACATTAGATTACATTAGAAGGAAGTTGAACACATACACTATTTCTTTTCTGGGTAAATTTCTTTTTTTTAAGAGTTAACCGTGGAGAAAGTATCCTGAGTTGTTCTCTCGGTAGTTAATCTGCGGTCCTTGGTGGGCAGGGAACTAGAAGTCAGGCAAGTTGTAGGGGAAAGACAAACTGTGAGGGAGAGAAAGGGAACAGAAATTAAGCTAGTTGAGTTATTTCGGGGTAGGAGAGATAGAGGTATTATACAAGACAGAAGTAAGGCCATAAATCAACAGTTAGACAAGGCAGTGCTGTATTGAATGCTGGCAATGGCTACAGTATCTCTATTAACTTCTAAGCATTCTGATGTGGATACAATTACTTACACCAGAAGGAAATTACTGTAAATTAAACGGATTGCTAGAACAAGCTGCTGGCTTGCATCTCTATTGTTTGCAGAGTACTTGGGACCTACAGCACTTGCAGAAATCCTAGATCTCTGCATTTCAAACAGGGATGCCATCAGAGCTCTGAAACTTCACTGGGATGTTTCTGGAATGCCCTTGAAAAGCTACAAAAGAAAAAGATGCGAAAGAACTAGAAAGAGAGACTGTAGAGGCAGAGCTGCTGCTAAACTGAAGAGAAACCCCCACAGGCTTGCATTACCTTCAATATTACTTGCAAATGTCTGCTCACTGGATAATAAGATGAACTATCCGAGAATGGAGCTCACAAAAAATAAGGTAAGGGACATATGTTTGTTCATTTTCTTTGAAACTTGGCTGCATAGTAACATTAGTCACAATGCTCTGAACCTAGATGGGCTAACTCTCTTTAGAGCAGGTAGATGTAAAGCACAGAGTGGTAAAGCTAAAGGTGGTGGTGTATGCATCTATGTTAATAACAGATGGTGCAAAGACTGTAAGTTGATTCAGTCATACTGCTCCAAAGATGTGGCAATATTGACACTAAAATGCAGGCCTTTCTATGTACCACGGGAAATCAGTGGGGAATATGTCACAGCAGTGTACATCCCACTCAGTGCTAACACCACTGAAGCTCAAAATAAACTCCATAATATTATCTGTGAGCTAAAAAGCAGAAACACGGAATTTGCACACATGATAGCGGGTGATTTCAACAGAGCTGAGCTTAAAGAGGTGCTACCCATTTTTATCAGTATGTGGATTTCCCCACCAGAGGGGAGAATACCTTAGACAAAGCTTACTGCAATATTAAAGGAGCCTTTAAAGCTTTGAAGCACCCCAACATAAGCAGCTCTGATCACACTGCCATCCTGCTTTTGCCTACCTATAAGACGGCTTTGATCAGAGAAAAAACGACAACTAAACAGATCAGAGTCTGGCAGGAGGGTTCCATGGATTGCCTTCAAGACTGTTTCAATACCACCAAAGAAGCGGCTGTGCACAACCTCCAGTTAGATATAGACATCTATACTGAATCAGTTTTTGCCTACATAAATAAACGCATGGAGGATGTAACTACCATGAATGCCATCACTGTAAGAGCTAATCAGAAGCCCTGGCTCACCAGGAATGTCTATGAGCTACTGAGGGAGAGAAACACAGCCTTCAAGGCAAATGACAAAGAAAGGTTAAAGGTGGCAAGGTCAAATCTGAAAAAGGGCATCAAAGAGGCAAAGAGGGAGTATGGAAGGAAAATTCAGATCTGCTTCCAAGACATGAGGGACACAAGAAGCCTATGGCAGGGGATACAGCAGCTCACAGACTGTAATTCCAAATCACCCCAATGTGACGACAGCTTGGAATTCCTAAATTAACTGAACTCCTACTTTGGCAGATTTGAGGAGAAGAACACCACTGTACCTTCTAAAACAAACACTGACAAAGAGGAGACAGTGCTCACCTTAAACTCCGAGGAGGTAAGACTTCAGCTTAAGAAGGTGAATCCTAGGAAGGCTGCTGGACCAGACAACATACCTGGCAAGGTGTTGAAGGGCTGTGCTGATCAGTTATGCACTGACAGACATCTTCAACTCATCCCTTGCTATGGAGAAAGTTCCCACATGTTTGAAGGAAACAAGTATTGTCCCACTTTCAAAGAAACCCAACCTTACCTGCCTCAATGACTTCAGACCATTCGCCTTAACGTCAAACGTCATGAAGTGCTTTGAGAGGATTGTGAAGAAATATCTATCTGCGAGTCTGCCTAAGTCCTTCGATCCACTCCAGTTTGCATACCAGGCAAATAGATCAACTGCGGATGCTATATCTGTCACACTACACCTTGCATTAAAACACCTAGAAGGGAGAAACAACTACATGAGGATGCTGTACATTGACTTCAGTTCTGCATTCAACACTGTGATACTGATGCAACTGGTGGATAAAGATGTGAAACTCGGGATGAACAAGCACCCATGTAACTGGACTCTTGACTTTCTGGTTGGTAGACCCCAGTGAACATGTGCTGGAAACAACACCTCTCAACACATAGTCCTGAATACTGGTGTCCCCCAAGGTTGTGTGCTCATCCCCTTGCTCTTCACCATCCTCACCCATGACTGCACTGCAAAACATAAGTCAAACCATATTATAAAATTCACTGACAATACCACAGTCATTTGTCTCATTAACAGTGGGAATGAACATAACTACAGGGATGAGGTGAACACTTTGATTGCCTGGTGTGACAGTAACAATCTGGACCTGAATGTTAATAAGACCAAAGAAATGGTCATGGACTTCTGGAGAAAGGTGTTAGTTCACCAACCACTCACTATCAAAGGGGAGGTAGTAGAGAAAGTCAAAACAACCAAGTTCCTGGGCTTTCACATCTCTGATGACTTCTCCTGGGCTGCTAACACCAACAATATAGTCAAGAAGGCTAAACAGAGGCTTCACCTTCTGAGAAAGCTCAAAAAGCCCAGGCCCTCACTGTCTGCTCTTACCACTTTTTACAAGGGAGCTATCGAGAGCATCCTCACTAGCAACTTCATAGCATGGTTCAACAACTGCACATCTGCTGAGAAGAAGAAACTACAGAGGGTGGTGGGGATGGCTGAGAAAATCTTGAGCACAAACCTCCCTTCTATTCAGGAAATATTCTTTACAAGAGCAAGAAAGAGAACATATAAAATACTTGCTGATTCGATCCATCCAGCCCACAACTGGTTCTCACAACTTGCGTCTGGAAGGAGGTATCACAGTTTCCGCTGTAGGACTACCACATTCAGGAGCAGTTTATATCCTACAGCTGTGAGACTTATTAATACAGACACTAACCATAATACCTGATACATTGAAGCCTCTTTTTTTCATTTAATCCTGCTGCTCAGAGCAATTACTGCCAGCATTACTGTTATGTAATATGATGGCTATACTGAGTCACGTCTAAGGTTAACAAGTGCAATATGGTAACTAAACAGATGCCATTCACTAGTCTCTATTTATTCTATATCTTAGCAGTGTAGGGGTTTGGTGGTGGGTATTTATTTATTATTTATCACTGGATAATGGGTACTGAATGTGTTTATGTAATGTGAGCTACCCCTTGCATGTCATAAGTGTTATTTTCTTTCTTATGTTATTCTTTGATACCACTGCATCTACATTATTTGCACTGCATTTCTCTCTTGAGCTGACATTTGTAATTTCATTTAGGCTGCATTTTGTGTGGTCCTAAATGACTATAATGTTTCTTTGAATCTTTGAATCAGATAGTGAGTGTTTAAACTGAGAAAAACAATTGGATGAACTACTTTCTACAGACAATGGCCATCCCTACTCAGCAGTTATAGATAAAAATGACAGTCATCTATTGGATTTCAGCTGATTTCATGGAGTGTGTCAGTGGGCCACACATTAAAGTATTCCAAGTTGCTTCACATAAGTCACAGTAGTCCTGCAACTAAAAGCAATCCCTTCAGCATTCACAAGCACTTCACTGACACCAAATGAAGGATTTTCCTCAATGATTCCTTTTGTAGCCTGGCAATCTATGAACTAGCACCCACTAAAGATGAGACATTTCACCCAAAGATCCCATCTGTAGCCTGCCCATGCATGCATGAACACTTCATTGACACCACATGAGACATTTTCCCAAACAATCCCTTCTACAGCCTGTTCATGTATGCACAAGCAATCTCCTGACTACCAAATGAAACATTTTAACAAAGATCTCTTCTGAGGTCTGTCCATCTATATACAAGCACTTTCATGACCACCAAATAAAACATTCCATTCTGCAGTCTGCCTATGAAAAACACATACACTACCCTGACAATCAAATGAAAATGTCCCCCATCGATTGGTACTGCAGTATGTCCAGGTATGCATAAGCACTTCTGTGACCACCAAATTAAACATTAATCCAATGATCCCTTCTGGACTCTGTTCAGGTTTGCACAAGCAGTCTCCTGACCACCAACTGAAACATTTCACTCAGTGATCCCATCTGCAGCCTGACCGTGTATGCAGAATCAATCCCCTGACCACCCAATGAAGCATTTCCCCAATGATCCTTTCTGCAACCTGTCCATGTATGCACAAGCACTCCCTGAGCAATAAATTAAACATTTTCCACAACTATCCCATCTGCAGTCTGTCCAGCAATAGACAAACACTCCTCTGACCAACAACTGAAACATTTTCCCCAATGACCCCTTGTGCAGTCTGTCAACGTGCATACAAGAACTCCCGTAACCAGCAAATGAAATATTTCCCCCAATAGTCACTTTTGCGAACTGCCCATAAATACACAAGCACTCCCCTGACAACCAGCTGACAAATTCCCCCAGTGATCCTGCCTGCCATCTGTCCAGGTGTATACAAGCACTTGACTGACCATCATTTGAAACATTTTCCCCAATGATCCCTTCAGCAATCTGTCTAGATATACACAAAAACTCCCATGCACAGCAAATTAATCATTTCCCCAACCAATTCCTTCTGTAGTCCATCTAGGTATGCACAAGCACTTACTTGACCATCAAATGAAACACTTACCCCAAAGATTTAGTCTACAGTCTGTTCAGGTATGCATAAGAATGCCACTGACCACAAACTGAAGCACATCTGCAATTATCCCTTCTGCAGTCCATCCATTCATGCAAAAGCACTCCTCTGACTACCAATTGAAATATTTCCCCCCAAAAACCCTTCTGCAGCCTGTCTGTGTATGAATAAATACTCCACTGAGCACCAAATGAAACATTTTCCCTAACTATCCATTCTGCAGTCTATGTACCCACAAACACTCCCATAAACAACATTTGAAACATTTCCTACAATGATATCCCTATGCACAAGCATGCCACTAACTCACAAATGAAACATGTCTCCCAATGACTGTTGCTACAGTCTGTCCATGTATACACAAGTACTCCCTGACCACCAAATGAAACGTTTTCTCTAGAGATTCATTCTGTCCATGAACACACAAGCACTCCCCTGGCCAAAAATGAAACATTTCCCACAATGACCACTTTTATTATAGTCTGTGCATATATGTACAAGCACAACCTTAATCACCAAATGAATCATTTCCTCCAATGACCTCTTCTGCAGTCTGTCCATGTATGCACAAGCACTCCCCTGACCACCAGATGAAACCTTTGCCCAACAGTCCCTTCTGTAGCCTGTTTATGTATGCACAAGTACTCCTCTGAGCACCAAATGAAAAATATTCCCCAACGATACATTCTGCAGTCTGCCCATGTACCCGCAAGCACTACCCTGACCAACGTATGAAACATTTCCCATAATGACCCCTTTTATGGCCTGTACATTTATGCAGAAGCAGAAGCACTCCCCTAACCAACAAATGAAACATTTCCCCCAATGACTGCTTTTGTGCCCTGTCCAGGTATGCACAAGCACTACTCTGACCACTGAATGAAACATTCCCCCACCAATCCCTTCTGCAGATTGTCCAGGTATGCAGAAGGACTCATTTGACCACCAACTGAAACATTTGACCTCAGTGATCCCATCTGCAGTATCTTGAGGTGTACACAGGTACTTTTCTGACCACCAGCTGAAACATTTCCCACACTGAGCTTTTCTGCGGTCTGTCCAGGTAATCACAAGCACTCCCCTGACCCCCAAATCAAAATTTTCCACCAACAATCCCTTCTGCAGCCTGACCATGTATGTACAAGCACTCTCCTGACCACCAAATGAAACATTTCTCCCAAAATCCCTTCTGGAGTAAGTCAATGTATGCACAAGCACTCCCTGGCCACCAAATAAAACACTGGCCTAATGATCCCTTCTGCATCCTGTTTATGTATACAATAGTATTCCTCTGAACACCAAATGAAATATATTCCCCAATGATCCTTTCTGCAGCCTGTCCATTTATGAACAAGCACTTCCCCATCCACCAAATGAAACATAGCCGCAAGCGAGTTATCACTCCACTGACCACCAAATGAAACATTTCCGCAAGAGATCTTTATGCAGTTTGTCCAGGTGTGTCCAAGAACTGCCTTGACTGCCAAATGAAACTTTTTCCTCAGTGATCCTGTCTGCAATCTGTTTTTGTATGTACAAGCACTCCCCTAAGCACCAAATGAAACCTTTCCTCCAATGACTGCTTTTGCGGTCTGTCCAAGAACATGCAAGCACTTGCTTGACCACCAAATGGAACATTTCCCCCCAGTGATCTGGTCTACAGTTTTTCTGGGTACTCAGAAGCACTCCACTGTCCATGAAATTAAGCATTTCACCAACAATCCCTTCTGTAGTCCATCCATGTATGTTCATCCACTCCCCTGGCCACCAAATGAAACATTTCAGTGTCAGTGGGGCAACAGGTAGCACACTCGACTTTTGTGTAGAAGGCTATGGGTTCTATTCCCACACTAGGTAGATCAATTACTGACACTGCAGTGCAGCATAAGGAGGGTGCTACACTCCTGTGTTGTCCTTCAGACAGGGTGTTAAACAGAGACCATCTGCTTGAGTTGGTGGTACCTTAGGTGGATGTAAAAGATCCCAAGGCACCTATTGAAAAGATTGGGGGAAGTTCACTGATGCCCTGGCCAAATATCCCCTAATAGTATAAATACCATCTCAGGTCTTCCCTGAAAAGAGGCTACTAGATAAGTGGGACTAACCTGGTAAACAAAGAATAAATAAATGAATAATCAATTTTCCCTAACAATCCCTTTTGCAGAATGTCCATGTATGCATAAGCACTCCCCTGACTGCCAACCGGAGAATTTTCCCCAACGATCCCTTCTGCAGTCTGTCAATGTACCTGCAAGTGCTCCCATTTACTAACAAATGAAACATTTTCCACATTGACCCTTTTTCCAGTCTGTCCATGTAAGCACAAGCACTCCCCAAACCAACAAATTAAAGTTTCCTCCAGTGACTTCCACTGTGGTCTTCCCAAATGAAAATTTTCCCTAACGACCCCTTCATAAGTCTGTCCACTGTATATACAAGCACTCTCCTCACCAAAAAATGAAACATTTCCCTAATGATCCCATCTGCAGTCTGTCCAGTTATGCACGAGCACTTCCCTGATCACCAAATAAAATGTTTCCCCAGCGATCTCTTATACAGTCTGTACAGGTTTGTTCGCCCAAACATCCTATCTGCAATCTGTCTAGTTATGCACAAGCACTCCACTGACTAACAACTGATACATTTCCCCTCAGCAGTCCCATCTGCACTCTGTCCAGCTATGCACAAGCACTCCTTTTCCCATCAAATCAAACGTTTTCCCCAACAATCCCTTCTGCAATCTGTCCATGCATGCACAACCACTCCCCTGACCACCAAGCAAAACATTTTACCCAATGATCGCTGCTGTAGTCTGCCGATATTTGCGCAAGCAATCCCCTGGCCATCTAATGAAATATTTCCCCTAATGATCCCTTCAGCAGCCTGTACATGTATGTACAAGTACTTCCCTGAGCATCAAATGTAACATTTTTCCAAGTGATCCCTTCTGCAGTTTGTCCAGATATGCACAAGTAGTCCCTTGACCACCAAATAAAAAATTTCCCACAATGAGCCATACTGCAGCCTGTTCACATATGCTCAAGAACTCCCCTGACCGCCTTATTAAATATTTCCTCAACAATCTCTTCTGTAGTCTTTCCAGGTATGCATAAGCACTACCTTCACCACCAGTTGAAGCATTTCCCCCATTGATCCCTACTGCAGCCTGTCTAGGTGTGAACAAGCACTTCCCTGACCACCAACTGAAACCTGCACCCTCAGTAACCCATCTGTACTCTGTTCAGGTGTGCACAAGCACTCCCCTGACAGCCACCTGAAATATTTTCCTCAACGATCCCTTCTGCAATCCATCCATGCATGCACATGTACTCCCCTGACCACTTTATGAAACATTTCCCCCAATGATCTCTTCTGTAGTCCATCCAAGCACACACAAGCACTTCCTGGATCACCAAATGAAACATTTTCTCCGATAATCATTTCTGCGGTCACACTGTGTATGCATAACAATATTGTGGACAACAAACTAAACATTTCCCACAATAACCCCTTTTGTAATCTGCCCATGTACCCAAAAGCAGAACCATAATCATCAAATGAGTCATTTCTCCCATGACCATTTCTGCAGTCTGTCCATGTATGCACAAGCACTCCCCTGACCACCAAATAAAACATTTCCCCCACAATCCTTTCTGCAACCAGTTCAGGTATGCACAAGGACAGCCCTGACCACCAAATGAAACATCCTCCCAGCAATCCCTTCCGCAGTTCATATAGGTATGCAAAGCACTCCCTTGACCACCAACTGAAACATTTCTTCCTGCCCATCAGATTACAAATATCACCCAGTGATCCATTCTACAGTCTCTCCAGGTGTGCACAAGCACTCCACTGACCACCAAGTAATCATTTTTCCCAGACATCCATTCAGCAGTCTGTCCAGGTGTACACAAGCATGGTCCTGACTACCAACTGAAACATTTTCTTTGCTTCTTTGCTTCTGCAGTCCACCGATCTATGCACAATCACTCCCCTGGCCACCAAATGAAATATGTTCTCCAAAGATCCCTTCTGCAGCATGTCCATGTATGCACAAGAACTCACCTGAGCACCAAATAAAACATTTCCCACAGCAATCCCTTCTGTAGTCTGTCCACGTATATATAAGTACTTCCCTGACCTCCAAATGAACCATTTCCTCCAGCGATCCCTTCTATAGTCTGTCCATGCAAACACAAGCACTCCCCTGACCAGCATGCAAAACATTTCCTCCATCAATCTGTTCTGCAGCCTGTCTGTGTACAATATAATATTTCCCAACAGTCCCATCTACAGTCTGTCCAGCTATGCACAAACAATTCCCTGATCATCAAATGAAGCATTCCCCCAGCAATCCCTTCTGAAGTTTATATAGGTATGCAAAAGCACTCCCTTGCCCATCAATTGAAACATTTCCTTCTGCCCAACAAATTAAACATATCCCCAATGATCCCTTTTGTAGAATGTCCATGTATAGACCAGCACTCCCCTGACCACCAACTGAAATATTTGTCCCAATTATCCCTTCTGTAATCTGTCCAGATATGCACAAGCACTCCACTGATCACCAAATCACAGATTTTCCCAACAATCCTTTCTGCAGGCTGGACAAGTATGCAGAAGTACTCCCCTAACCATCAAGTGAAACATTTCCCCAACAATCCCTTCTACAGTCCGTCCATGTATGCACAAACACTCCACTGACCACCAAATGAAACAGTTTCCCCTAACAATCCCTTCTGCAGTATGTCAATGTACACGCAAGCACTTCTCTGACCATGAAATGAAGCATTCCTCAACTTTCCCATCTGTAGTCTGTATAGGTATGCAGAAACACTCCCCTGACCACCAGTTGAAACATTTCCCACAACAATCCCTTCTACAGTTTGTCCAGCTATGCTCACACACTCCCCTGCACAGCAATCAAAACATTTCCCCCAGTGATTGCTTCTGGAAATCGCCAAAGTATGCAGAAGCTTCCCTGGCCTCCAAATGAAGCATTCCCCTCAACAATCTCTTCTGCAGCCTGTCCACATATTCACAGGTACTCCCCTGTGCACCAAATTAAACATTTTCCCCAGCAATCCATTCTGCAGTCTGTTTGTGTAGCTAAAAGCAATCCCCTAACCAATGCATGAAACGTGTTTTACCCTGTGACCCTTTTTACAGTCTGTCTATGTACGCATGAGCACTCCTCTAACCACCATATGAAACAGTTCTCTCAATGATCACTTCTGTGGTCTGTCATATATGCACAAGCAGTCTTCAAAACAAAATGAAACTTATTGCCCCATGATCTCTTCTGCAGTCTGTCCAAGTAGGCTCAAGCACTCCCCTGACCACCAAATTAAACATTTCACCCAGTGCTATCTTCTACAGTCTATCCGTGTATGGTTAAATACTCCCTACCCAAAAAATTAAACATATCCCCCAGCGATCCCTTCTGCAGTCTGTCCAGGTATGTGCAAGCTCTCCCCTGACCACCAAATGAAACACTTTCCCCAGTGATACCTTCTGCAATCTGTCCCTACACACCAAATGAAACATTTGCCCAGCAATTCCTTCTGCAGTCTGTCCAGGTATGTGCAAACACTTATTTATTTTTATTTTATTTATTGCATTTGTTTACCGGGAAAGTCCACTGGGCCTAAAAGAGCCCATTTTCGGTGGAGGCCCGGGGAGAAAAGCTCCAACAAGAACATAGATGCAGAAAAAAAATTAAACATTAATTGGTACAGTAGACGAAACAGTGTTACACATAGTGGTTACAGTAATTTATACAGAATATATACATAAGTCAGGAATATAGTTGGTTTGATTACAGTAACATATACAGAGTATATACATAAAATCAGGAATTTAGTTGGCTGCCAGATGAACTCAGAGTGGTAAAAATGGTGATAAACTAATCAGCATTATTGTACCAGTATCAAGTGATGAAAGAAAAAAAATAAATATGGAGGAAGCATCATCTGTCACTAGTAGTAAAAGCATAGGAATTTAGTTATAATATAAGGAGAAGGAAGAGGTGAGGTTATAGAGCAGGTACATAGCCAGGAAGAGTTCAGATGATTTTTCAGTATTTGTTTGAAGGTGGTGGTGCTGCCCTTCCCTGACCACCAAAAGAATAATTTCCCCTAACAATCCTTTCTGTACTCTGTCCAGGTATGCATAATCACTCTCCTGATGACCAAACGAAACATTTCTCCTGTCCAACAAATTAAACATATCCCCTAATGATCCCTTCTGCAGTCTGTCCAGGCATGAACAAGCACTGCCCTTGCTACCAACTGAAACATTTTGCTCAGCTATCTCATCTGCAGTCTGTCTATGTACATACAAGCGCTCCCCTAACAACCAAATGAAACATTTGCCCTAAGACTGCTTCTGTAGTCTGTCCATGAACACACATGCACTCCCCTGACCTTCAAATGAAACAATTCCCCAAAGCAATCCTGTCTCTAGTCTGTCTAGGTGTGTGCAAGCACTGTCCTGGCCAGAAAATGAAATATTTCCCCCAGTGATCCCTTCTGAAGCCTGTCCATGTATGTACAAGGATGTCCCAGGGCACCAAATGAAAGATTTATTTATTTATTTATTTGGCATTTAACTAGGTTAGTCTGATTGGGCAAGTGGCCCTTTTTTAGCTGAGGCCTGAGGAGAAAAGCCCCCCCCCCCCCAAAAAAAAAATATAGCGCAAGTACCACCAAGCACTCTCCTGATCAACAAATGAAACATTTGCCCAGTGACCACTGTCTGTACATGTACACACAAACACTCCTCTGATCAACAAATGAAACATTTTCCCCTACACATTAATAAATTCATAATGGAATTAACAAGACATTGAAAAATAGATGATGTGGAGGGTGGTGCTGCAGGTTCCGTCTCCAGTGATATTACCAAGTGGACGTGGTTTTCTAAAGTGGGTGGCACTTTTGAACTTCAGGCTGGTGCAGTAAGGCTGCTTGGAAAAGCCAACACTGGACCTTTAAGGTTGCCCGTTATAATGGTTTCATGGGGTATATTGTTATATAGCCAGTGCAGAACTTGTTTTTCTGTTATACTGCTTTGTCCTGGTAGGATGTAAATCCTGCTGGTGCTGATGCCTCTTGTATTGTTAAGTTTGAGATGTGCTATGAGGTACTTTGCATTGTTAAATGTGGGTAAAGGGTACGTTCTAGGGTGGTTGTGTATATAACTGCTACTCCTCTACCTATTTTGTTTGTTCTGTCAAGTCTGAAAATGTTATACCTGAAGGTAGCATTTCATTGTCTTTTAATGGGGTTTTAGCCAGGGTTCTGTGATTACAGCTATGTCATGGTTATAACATGAAAGGCGTAATTGGAATTCTTGGAGTTTATTGCCACTGCTTCTGAGATTAAGTAATATTATGTCAGGTTATTTTGTAGATAGCAGTGTTGAGCTTGGGGAGGACACTGATGACATTTATGACATAGTAGTACTGCTTGGGTTTGGATGGATGTCTCCACTGAGTTTCAGATGAGTGACTGAGTGATAGAGATGGAAACAGTATTTAGAGTTGGATTTGTTTATAGTGAGGTGGTGTATTCTTTTCAGGTTATTTTTGTCATAATTGTAGCTAAAGAGGTTGGAGGGATTTGGCAGGTGCATTTCTGATGAAATGAAAAAGTAGAGTGCTGTTGTGATTGGAGTATGGGGTGTGGGTTGGTGCATTATTTGATTTTTGGAGAAATGCAAGTTTGGTAGTCAGTCGTGCGTAAGTGTGGTGAGGAGAAGTAGAGAAATTAGGTGTATGTATATCATTGTTGTGTGGTGTATTGTGTGTGTAGGGTTTGTTGGGAATTTTTGCGAGAGAACAGTGAGATGTGAGTGACTGATGGGTAAAAGTATCTAGAAGTTGTATTTTTGTTTTGTTTTGGGAAAATCTCGAACGTAATCTTAATCTAATGTTAAACAATTTTACTATGGATTGTTTTATAAGAATGGTTACAGGGTTGCTGCTTGCTATGCTTAGTTTTAAGGAGAAATAGATTGAAATACAGTATATGTCTCAAGGGTATCATGGGAAAATAGTTGTAGGGGACAACTGCTCATCTGAAGACAGGGCAACCTCTTACAAGACATAGCAGAAGCAGTGCATTTAATGTACTGTTTTTCACTAAGTAAGTAAGACCAGCTATGGGAGACAACTGGCTCTACTGGCATACCTAATAGCAGATGGACATAAGCTAGTATTTTCTTGCTCTAATAAAGTCTGCTCTTTGTTTAAACGTTTCCAAAAGGTGGAATAATCAGGATGGACAAATCCTGTCTGAGAGGTGGCTGAGAAAGATATTCAGACCCCTAGCAGTAATGGGAGATAGTTCTTCTGTGGTGAGCAGATGAATTCCCTGGGCAGGGGAGGGGGCTCTAGATGAATGCGCTATGAGGTTAGACAGTAAGTGATATGGTTTTATGTTGGTAATACTGTTGTGATGGATTCAAAAGAAGTCTTGGACGAAAACGTACTGAGAACTGTGTTCAGCGTTATTTTTTACTGGGTGTGCTGTGCTGTGTTATTAAAGAAGTTTGTGGGCGAGCAGCAGCTATCTGAGTGCTTTTTTCTTTTGAATTGTGACTGTTTGGCACTTGGTCCATGGATGTTGCTTTATTACTGTTGTGATGGATGCTATAGGGTGGATGAATGTGTGGAAATGGTTATGATATATAGCTGTGTCTTTAAGCAGATTTGTGATGTCATTAAAAAGTGGAAGGATAGCAGTTGACATTAAATGTGTGGCTCTAGGGGGTGGCTAGGGAATTGGGGGTGGGAAGATGTAAGTGGGCCACAGCCACACCTCCTACTAATGTGGAAGACAATTAGCCTGGGCCTTCTCGAACCAGTGGTTCTACACATTCTGCCTAACAAAAATAAGCAAATGGTGTGAGGCAGTGTTTTGTTTTGGATTTTATAAGTCAAAAACTAAAAGTGTAGGTAAACCCAACAGAATGGGGAACAGTGTGACTGGACAGATGTACCCCTGGGTGCTCGAAGATGCTTAAACATGAAAGTAGCCCACACAGAGGGAGACTACCTCAGTACAAATGCAGGTGAGCAATTTATGCCCTCATTACATGCAGTCTTGGCAATGGCAATGTTCTTAATACTCTGTCTCTGTCAGAGAGGAATGAAAAACAGCTGCTACAACTACCTAAAGTATTTAGAGCAGTAAAGGGGTAGAGGGGTAAATTGCAGATGTCTCTGAATGCAGATATGTAACTTTGCCCTTCACTGACAGGGGCATGTCAGACTTTAAAGCAGCTTCTCCTCTGCACTAGAATTCCTCCTACTCTGTAGTATTATGGATGGCATCCTTATATTAGCAACTAGAGGGGAGAGCCACATCCAAGCTATGCATCCAGAGGGAAAGGACTAAGGCAGCATGATTTTCTTGCAACCTTAGACACATGTTGGTTGAAAGCCTATCTACAGGAGACCCCTAATCCCTGACTACTTGTCTACTTGTAGGGATATTTTCTATCAGTTAGTTACCCTGGGTGGCCAACTTCCTAAGTAGGAATTATGCATTTCTTGACATTGTGTTTGAAGCCATGGTTTTCACAGCAGCCATTTTCTTGTGTTAGACCCTCCTATAAGTTGTTAGTATCTTGGAAGGTTTCAATGATTGCTCCTAGCTTTCAATCTTCTGCAAACTTGTTAAGCCAGAGGCTCTGGCCTTGGCTTCCAAAAAATAGATGTCAAAGTGGAGCAGACCTAGCACAGAGTCATGGGAGATGCCACTGATGGCTTGCCATTTTCAAGAGGTGGTCTTTCTAGTCCTAACTTCCTAGGTCCTATATTTGAGGCAATTGGCTATATAGTGAGTTACATAGTGGTTTATGCCTAATTCCATGAGTTTACAATTCCCAAATGAAGTATAGTATCAGATCCCTTAGCTTAGTCAAGGTCAGCATTATGCACTGTTTTGCCCTCATCCATTGCCTTGGTGACCTGTTCAAAGAGATCCACCAGGTTCAGTAGGTATGATCTACCTTTGACTAAACCAATCTGGGTTGCGTCCATGGTCTGAAGATTTTTCTGTATCATTGTTAATTATTTCCTTGATATCAGATCTTGGTCTGCCCTTCTGCAGAGGGATGACCATTGCAATCTTCCATTCATGTAGCATGAAGCCTATGCAGAGCCTATGGTTGAATAGTGATACCAGTGGCCATATTTCAGACTATTTAAAAGGATTCATTGCATATTATCAGGGCCCATAGAAGCTGTATTCTAGGCCTTAGAGAGAGCATCTAAGACTGCTTCCTACTGATAATTGGATGGATTATGTAAGATAGTATTTCCTGGAGGGCAGCTTTATGTGAGAGGGAGGTAAAGTTGAAGCTTAATTTGTCATCCAGAAGATTTTCTGTATCTTCCAGTTCTGTGAACATGTCTCCCTTTATCATGGTTTGGGGTGCAATGTTCTCACATATTTGTGAGTACCATGTCTGGTATGTTTGTACCTCTTGTAGGTTTATGCACTAACTGCACCTGCATATTTGGGGTCATGTATGGTTCTCAGTTTATAGATGGGTAATTAAAGTTGTCCATGATTATGGTATTTGGTTGAATGGTGTGTGTGTCTCCAAAATGTCTAAGTATGAAGTATGGGTTACATGGGACATAGGGTGGTGAACTATAACTTGTTAGGATGTGGTAAGGGACTTTGTTTATGGTAATCTTGACATGGAGGAACTCCAGTGTGTCATTCTGTCTAACCAGCCTAGAGGTATGCTTGTTACTGATGTAGATCAGGACACCTCCACCTTTAGTCCCTGTATGTGCAGTTGTTGGTCTAAATGTGTAAGAGGCACTGAAGCCTTGCACTTATGGCATACTCTCTGCAGCTTTAAACCATTTCTTGGTAACTGCAGAGATATCCGCATTCTCCAAGGTGAGGAAAGCTGAAAGGGAGTAGAGCTTCTTGTTTAGACTCCTGGCATTCAGTAACACGTTTGTATTTCCTTGGGTAGCTTTTGTTCTGTTGAAAGGTTTGTCAATTTGGCATTACCTAAAAAAGGCTCTGCAGGGGAGGCCAATGTTTTAGCGAATATTTGAAAGCCTAGAGGGTACAGGTGCAGGCCTTCCTTGGCAAAGCAATGTGGTTTGTTAACCATGTCCTCCTATATTGACAAATTTTGTATCCCCCCTAGAATGGAAACCAACCGACGAACACTGCCCGGCCAAGACGGCCGATGAATGAAACCGAAATGCAAATACACACAACCCACAACACACAAACACTCAAACAAAACACACCCACAACCACAACCGCCACAACAACACAACACACCAACACATATACACCTAGCCCTAACCCAAACCCCTAACCCAAGCCTAGCCTAAGGTCCGACACCACTCTCCCTACGTCGGTCTTCTCTTCAGGGATTCAGGTGTCGGTCCACTGTGCGTTTGGTCGTTTAGGTAGTCGGTTATTTCCCCTGTCGCGGGCGTTTTAGGTCATTAGAAGGAGACCCCTAGAATGACACCAAAAACTAAGTCAATTATCTAAGTCAATCATTTTACATTTGTATTGTAGCTTCATCATTGGTGAAGGTAGAATGCTGCTCAGTGCTAGGCACATACCAGCCTGTAACACATAGCTCAAGAGCTCCATAATGTCTCTCTTCATATAGTCTAGGGAGTTATCTCAGGTCATTTACACCTGCATGGACTATGACTAATTTGTATTTTTACCTGTGGTGCAATGACTTGAGTGCATGCGTCATTTGACGGATCCAGGACCCTCCTAGGCAACTGTCATTTTTTTCCTTGTTCAGCCGGTGAAGGGGTATCAGTAGGTCATACAATGAGTCCCCTGTGACTAGAGTCCAGAATAGTGTATTGACTTGCCTTATGGCCTTGGTAGTTGAGGTTCCATTGGGTGTAGCTGTATGGGCAGTATTAGGTGTTGTTTCAGTTAAGTGCTTTTGGGTTTGCTGAGGATAATTTTTGCAAGCAGAATGTCTGGGATGTCTTTGTGGTATGGGAAGATTGAATTTAAATACCTCAGCATAAGTATGTGTATGTGTGGGATGTGTATCATGTCTGGTGTGTGTAACATGTGTGTTTCTGATAACCAGATTGCTGTTATGAATGTTTGTGCACAAGACATTTGTCTCCAGAGACATTGTGTATATGCATCTTTCATGGTCTATATTATAACAAAGAACGATCAAATGATCGAACATTGTTATATCGAACTCAAAAGTTCGATGCGCCCCCCACACTCCCCTACATAAATATACCAACTCCGAGATCGCACTACAGTGCCAAAAACGGCAAAGTAATAGAAGCGGCCAAGCGACTTCTTTCCCAGGGAAAGAATACGCTTATATGCTGATTCATCATTTTACGTTTTTGATATTTGAAGTTCGACCAAGATGCATTCGACAAAATGTGTCTTCGGTCATCTGATAGGAACTCCATCTTTCACAGATTGTATTTGTTTCTTTGAGGATTAAATGGTCATCAGTGAACATTAGACAATTGTTACATTGTCTCAATATGCTTATATTCCCCATACTGACTGCAGAGAAATTGGGAAAGTGCATATCCATTATATTAGGTGAGCTACAAGGGCACACTGCATTAGGGGTTAATAGTGGGTTAAGAGTGGTTTTTGCGACTAGAGACTTGTGTGTGTGTGTGTGTGTGTGTGTGTGTGTGTGTGTGTGTGTGTGTGTGTGTGTGTGTGTGTGTGTGAGTCTGTGTGTGTGTGTGTGTGTGTGTGTGTGTGTGTGTGTGTGTGTGTGTGTGTGTGTGTGTGTGTGTGTATGTGTGTATGTGTGTGTGTGTCTGTGTGTGTGTGTGTATATATATATATATATATATATATATATATATATTACCAGGGTGGTCCAACTGGATCTACAGAACCCATTTTCAACAGAGGCCTGGGGAGAAAAGCTCCACATACAGTACAATACAAATACATTATAGTTCAGAAAAAGAATACAAGTGACATGAGGAATACGATACAAAAATAAGCTGATAGAATGCAAACTAGGTTACAAGATATACTACACATCTGGATAATTCTATAGAGTTATATCATTATAGACAATTTTAGTCATTCTAACAACATATACATAGTCTATGAGTAGATAAAGTGTACAAAAGCAGTATGTAGGGAGTACAATGTATGACGTCGGTTGTTGTAGTACATGAAAAATAAAATGATGGTTTTAGTTTTGGAAAATAATAGCAGAACAGTTAGTGATGCAGAAAGACAGTGAGGTAGTTAAGAATACAAGGCATGTTAAGAATAGAGGCATTACAGCCTGAGCAGTAGCTTAAGGATATGGTAGAGAAACAGAGAAGGAGTTTGGAGAGACATTAGGATCTTGTAGACTGTGAAGGAGTGAGATGCGAAGAAGAAAATAAAGCTAGCATGGAAGAGGAAGAGCTGAGCATTAAGCCATATTTATACAGGAGCAGAGCCATGTATTTTTGAGATGATTTTTTAAAGAGGCTTTAAAGTGTGTTAGGGCAGACATAGACCCGGTAGCAAGAGGTAGTGAATTCCATAGTGTAGAGACAGAATATGAACACAGACAGTGACACATTATTTGTGGGTTTTGAGACAGCTAAGAGAATATACAATATATATAAATTAATACATACATATCTAAAGCATTTGACATGGTCCCACACAAACAACTCCTCTCTTATACAGAAATAAGCAACTCCTCACCAAAGCAAATAGGATTTCAGTTGCAAATTCGCACCTTATCTCCACCCTACTTTATGCCTCTCCAATATATACCAACCTAAGGCAATGTGATCCAAATAAACCCGAGACCTGCTACAACAAAATCGCCAAATTCACCACCGGAGCATCCTACCACAGTCACCACTCTCTCTCACTTACTGAACTAGGCTGGCTAGAACTCCCTCACCTCCTTCAATGGTATCAATTCGCACTCGCCCACAAACTGGTTAACCATCCTCTAAAGGTCCCATCCCTCCAGTATCTACTCCAACCCTATCTCACCACCAGACCACTACGATCCAGCAACAAAAATCAATTACAGGTTACTAGAGCCAATAACACTGCTGAAGAAGCACTATTCTCCAGCGCTATAGCGAAATTATGGAACACCCTCCCCCCACAATAACCTCTCTATCATCATGCACCCACTTCAAAGCTTCACTTAAAGCACACCTAAAAACATGCTGGCTATGCCCTTGTAACTCTCCCCTCTGACTTCTCCAACTCCATCTACCCTCTACCTCTCTTCCACACCACAAACTACCTTTGATTACAGCAAGCTCTGATACTTCCATGTCTACTTATTATATGGCAGTAACTTCTTATTGTAACAATTGTTAATATCTGCTATGACTTCGTGGATAGAACAGATGCTAGTTATCTACTGAATGTACTATGTTCTTCATCTGTAACTATGTTTGTAATATTTTAATTGCTAGGATTCTTCATCTGTAACTATGTCTGTAATATTTTAATTTGTGGAGCTTTTCTCCCTGGGCCTCCGCTGAAAATGGACCTGTGTCCAGTCGGACATTCCCGGTCAACAAATGTAAATAAATAAATAAATTACACACACACACACACACACACACACACACACACACACACACACACACACACACACACACATATATAAATTCAAGGGTCAGAGCTCCTCAACATGCAGACTAGCTGCTGTCCACTCACTGAGTTACTGGTACAGTTTCAGATGGGGTTTTATAGGGGACATTTGGTTTCTGGGTGTCTGTGTTTAGACAGGGCACTGCTAGCCATGGCTGCATGACAGGCGGCAGCAGCATGCAAATACACCAAATTTCCACAGGCACTTAAACCACAGGAAACTGCCTTCTAAGGCCAATAAAACAACCACACTTACAGTTTTCTTACATGTTTCCCATCTCAGACAGACCAGGCCACTACCTACTGCAACTAGATGGATTATCCCAGTCCTCTAAATGTCCTTTTAATGTAAAAACACAAAAAATAATGCTTGAAAGTGTAATGCTACTGTAAAACAACTTACACAAACTACATAGACAAGCTGATTTCAGGTATTAGGGACCTTTAAAATGGTTTAAAGTGCAAAATTAACAAATAAAGCAAAAATAAAGCAGTAGCACTCTAAAAGAGTTAACTGAGATGCAAAATAAAATAAATCTCTTATCTGCCAATGATGGAGCAGGATCATAGACACTGCACTTTTTGGTATTGAGCTTGATACCATGGCTCTGACACCAGGCATCTATCTCAGTGAGGCCCTTCTGTAGGATATCCACAACATTTGGTGACTTGACTATGGCTCCTAGTGTGCAGTCATCTGTGAACTTTTAGCCAGAGGCCTTCTGTGTTAGCCTGTACTTTAGAGAAGTAGATACCAAACAGGAGAGGTCCCAGGAAGGAACCCTGTGGTACTCCACTTGTCACTGCTTTGAGGTCAGATTTGGAGTTACAACTTTTACAGTGTTGGTTCTGTCAGTGAGCCAGTTGGCAACCCATCTTGTGACATAGGGATTTATACCTAGTTTAGTGAGTTTAGCTATAATTCCAGAATGGGGGATGGTGTTGAAAGCCTTGCAAGGTCAAGATAGGCTGTGTGAACCACCTTACCCTCATCTATGGCTTTGGTGACTGCCTCAAAAAAGTCAATCAGGTTCAGGAGGCATGATCTGCCTTTCACAAACCTGAACTGGCTGGTACCCAGAGTTTGGAGGTTACCAATGTCTTTGTTTATGAGTTCCATGATGATATGTTCCATGGGCTTGCAGACCAGGCTCATCAGGCTAATAGGTCGATAGTTCCTGGGATCAGTGGTGGCTCCCCCTTTGTGGAGTGGGATAACTGTTGCTGTGCACAATTCAGTGGGCACAAAGCCTGATGCGAGGCTATTATTGAACATGGTGCTTAAGTGGGGGAGCCAGTTTGTTCTGATGTTCATGTAAAACGCAGCCTGGGATGTTGTCCAGTCCCATGGATGCTGTGTTTTTGACTTTAGAGAGTGCAGCTTTTACCTGCATAGTTGTGATTACAGGGACTCTGCATTCTTCCTGTATAGATATGGGCTCTTTAGGGGGTGGGGGTGGGGTAAAGTTAGCACTGAACCTATCTGCCAGGATGTTGGCAATATCAGTTGGTTCTGTAATTTTCGTGCCATTGTGCTGTAACTCAGAGCAGATCTGGGTGTTGCCATCGAGATTCTTGACATAGCTATAGAATGCTTTGTGGTTGTCCTTAGAATTAGTGGTGATTTTGTTTTTGTAGCTAGCTTTGGAGGATCTTATAAGGGATCTCAGCTTCTTACTGAGGCTGACCAGGGAGCTCCTCCACTCATGAGATTTTACTCTCTTTTGCAACAGTTTCTTCCTTCTGTTGTACAGTTTGTTTATGGTAGGGGACCACCAGATTGGCTTCCTTTTTTCGGAGGATAGCATCTTGGTTCTGTGTAGGATAGCACAATCCATGCACTCATGTAAGTGCTTATAGAGTGTATTTGTGTAGGATTCAGCAGTTGTAACTGTATTGTCCATCTGCATGGGTGTCATGAAGTTCACCACTTCTATCTAAAGAAGCATGAAGTTGGCTTTTGAGAAATTTTTTACCATGGTTTCCTTAATGGGGGGTGGGGTCGGGATGTGGATACCAAGGCTGATTAGCTTATGGTCAGATCGGATCAATGAGGAGTTGATTTCAAGTGTGGAACACCGATCACTCATGTTGGTAATGACTAGGTCTAGGATATTGTTGCCCCTGGTGGGGGTGTGGATAAGTTGATCCAGGGTATTGAAGTTTATGAATTCCAGAAAGCGGTGAGATAAGGAGTTGGTACATGAGTAGTTTTCCCAGTTAGTGGTGGGGTAGTTGAATTCGCCCATTATTAGGGTGTTTGGTTGAATCCTAATATTTTCCAGTACATCAAGAAAAGAGGAGTGGTAATCCTGGGGCATGGTGGGGGATCTGTAGCAAGCTACAGTTTGGATTGCAGTTTTGCCCAGAGTTAGTTGCACTTGGATAACCTCGGATGCATTATGCTGTCCAACTAGCCTGGATGTGTGGATATCCTTAATGAATATGGACACACCTCCGCCTTTGGTGTTTTGGTCCAGGTTACATGGCCGAAACGTGTGGTATGAGTTATAGCCTGGTAGTGCAGGGGTGCTGTCTGGAGCCTTGAATCAGGTCTCAGTCACTGCACAGATATTGATGTTCTCCATTTTAAGGAGTGCCCCGAGTGAGTGCATTTTGAGATTTAGACTTCTAGCATTGAGTAGCATTACCCTCAGTTTTTGCTTGCCTGTTCCTTTTATGGTGGTGAATTTGTTATTTGAACCTTGCCTAAAAACGGCACTATAGGGGCAGCAAGAGCCTTTGCCAGTATCCAGAATCCCAGGGGCGACAGGTGCAGGCCATCTGTGGCAAAGCATCATGGTCTGTTGACCATGTATTCCCAAGCAGACAGATACTGGATCCCCTTAGAATGACACCAGAAGCTTAGCCAATTGTTGAAGTCAATCATTTTGTCCTTGTAATGCGGTATCATTCTGAGCGATGGCAGAATGTTTCTCAGGGCTAGGGTCATACCTGCCTGGGCTACAAGATCGGAGAGCTCTTCCATGTCTCTTTTCATGTAGTCCGGGGAGGTACGTCTCAGGTCATTCACACCAACATGGACAATGACAGAGTCATATTTGTACTTGTTGTGGAGTGACCTGAGTGCATGGGTTGTGTGGCAGATCCTGGCACCTGACAAGCAGCTGACAGTAACCTTCTTCTTGTTTAGCCTGGTAAGTGGGACATCAGTGTGCTTGACTATAGAGTCACCTATGACTAGTGCGTTTGGTATGTTGTTTTGCCTTATTGGCTGAGGTTGAGTGGCACACTGAGTCTGTGGGCTATGTGCCATTTGGGCTGTGTTGGGGGGAGGAGGTCGCTTGCATTTCTACTTTGGAGGTCTCTGTTGCTTAGACAGATTATTATTGAGAGCCTCTGCAAATGTTTTTGTGTTACTATGTGTGGATTTTGGTGGTGTAGATTTAGTGAGACTATGTGATGAGTGTGGTGTGGTGCAAATGTTTACCTTCTCCTCATGGCTGTCAAGTTCAGTCTTGGTTGGAGAGAGCTTTACCTCCAGTTTGGCTAGATAAGTGCATCCCTCACAGGTTGTAGTGTTGGCTGGTAGGAGGAGAGGGCTGTCTGTGTACATGAGGCAATTTCTACATTGCCTCAAGATGCCCAGATTCATCAGATAGACAGGAGAGAACACTGGGAGCTGGCCCTTGGACATGCCTGATTAAAAACTATTTTCCTCTAGATAAGTGAGGAAAGTGAGTACAAGAGCTGTTTTTCTCTAAGCAAGTGAGAAAAGTAAGTACAAAAACTGTTTTCCTCTAGGTAATGAGGAAGGCTGAGTGCTATAGTAATTAGTAGCTTATTTAGTGCTTACAAGTTCTGAACAAGTGCTGAGCACGAATAAGCAAATTTAAGTGCTAAAACTAAGAATCTGTATCTGCACTAAAAAGTTTTAATTAAAATCCTAATAAATACCTTCCCCCGATCATGTCATTCATTATATCCATCTCATTAAACACATTCAAAATAAATTAAAAATCATTCCTATTTAATAATAATAACTTAAAAAATAACTGTTAAATTGTCAATAATTCATGATTTTAAATGCCTTAATTTCAACACACTTGCAAGAGAAGAATGTCATTCAAACCTGGCAGAAAATCAACATTAAACCTCAGCTGCCACCAAAGTTTCTTGACCTCCAAAAAATTCCTCCCAAGGACCGCTTGTGAGACTAACCAGCGTCTTTTCCAAAACAGAAAACAAAAAAGAATGATTAGGAAGTAATATGCCTAGTAAGAACATTGTTAGTTTTCTTTTTTAAAATGTAAAAATTATGTTCATATATATGCTCAATCGGACTCCATTTAGTTTTTCCTATATAAAAAGCATTACAGTCATTATAGATCACAACATAAACCAGCCCCTTAGTGCCACAATTAGCATAACATTTAATTACTAGATCTGGGTAATATGTAATAACTATGTTGTCCCCTTCTGAAAAAAAAAAACACATTGGGCACACATATAACACCCATGTCTATTATTTCTAACTCCCAAACCAGGTTAAGAACCTTCTAACATTTTTTTGATAATTGCCCGTCTCCTAAAATACTTTTAGGGCACTCCTTACAGTCTTACTAAAATCACTGGTAAGGGTAAAAATGTCCCAGTTGTTACTAATAATCTCCTGAATGGGGTTGAAATCAGTGCTATAAGTCAAACATAAAGCCCTATTAGGGCTACAATGTTCCAGCTGCAAAACTCTAATGCCCTAGGAAAGCTCTCCATTGCACAACAGTAGTAGATACACCCCCAAATTCCTTTTCTGAACTATTTCAATGGCAAATGTGTCTAACAGGGTTTTAGGACAACCTTTCCACAAAAACAAATTCTTTAACACATCTAATTTTTGAAAAAAGACTACATCCTCTGATATCATTCATGCCAAGTGGACCATTTACCCCTTTATCAAAGACTGTTTTTCTGAAAATGTGGGTAACAGCTAGAATAATGTAGAAAGGAAATTGAATGTGAGGTTCCTATATAAGGTTGAAGAAAACCTCTGTCACTGGCAAGCCTTTAAAATTTTAACATGCAAATAAATAAGTTCATGAAATTATTGCCTATAAGTAAATCTCAAAAGCTCTGCCAATGCATTAATATAGTCAATAAATTGTTGTTATTAATCAATAGAGTCTACCCAAAAAATAACGATGTCATTTATAAACCGCAGATATAAATTCCAACAATCCTTAAACACTGAATAAAAAACAAAATGTTGCTCCCAATATGCCATAATTAAGTTTGCTTAAATCAGAGCACAAGATGCCTCCATAGCTACCCCTGTCTTCTGTTGATAAATCTCACCTTCAAAAAAAAAAAACTTGAAATATAATGCTATTTCCATCAGCTCTGCCAAAACATGTATCTCCGGTGTTCCGATCAAGGGAATACCACCCATTAATTCAGTAAACTATTCAAGACCAGTGTTATGGCATATGGGGGGGGGGGTCTTTCACTTCAATAGTGACAAACACTAAATTTTCCTTAAATAACTCACTCTATACCTTGGCCAAAAAATCCCAAGAATATTTTAAGTAATAGAGGAAATTCACTTATAATATTTTTCAACTTGAAATCAATATATTTAGCAATATAAAATGTTTTTGATGTAGCTGCACACAAAATAGGTCTTAGAGGGGTGATCAAACAAATTATTATGCAACTTCAGGATCCCAAATATACTAAGGATATAGGGAATCTTATTAAAACAGTAGTTTTAGACATATTCATCAATTTGCCCCTGCATAAGCATGTCATACATTAATAAATCATCTTTAAAATATGCAATGTTCAATTTATTTATTAACATGGCACTAAAAGTGTCATCTCCTAAAACTACTCATTTATGAAACATAATCAGTATAGTCCATAACTACCACCCTGCCCCTTTATCAGGTTTCATAACACATATGTCCCTGTTAGTACTAAGATCATGTAATAAATGGGTGTCTCAAGATGACAAATTGTAACTCCACGTAATCTGCATTTTTTAACAACCTTCTAATGTGTTTAGCACATTTATTTTCAAATAACATGGATGGGGTGTAATGGAGGATTAAAAACACTCTATCTCTTAGGAAACTAATAGATATTGTGGGTAAAAAATTAGGGGTTTTCTGAAACCACCAGGCAAAACTGAATTGTCTAGTATACAGTTGTAAGTCAATCAAGACATCTGGTAATGTTGATTGCCTAGCTGGGATAAATCTGAAACCCTTTTCTAAAATATGAACATATTCCACATTTAAAACCAAACTACTGAAATTATAAACACTGAGATCCATGTACTCATTTTGTATAATTTCACTGAGGACTGCATTGGTTGCTACTGTAATTCTACTTCCAAAAATTTCAACTTTTTTTTTGTAATTCTGGCTGTGTAAATATAAATTCTGGTCCCAGTTCCACACGTGGTTCTGGGCAACTTGACCGAGACTTATTTTTCAACCTTTTGGATAGCCGTGGTAATGGAAAATCCAAAGGGGCTGATGGACGAGTAACCAACCATTCCTCACCATTCACACCAATATTGTTATGAACAATGTTACTGTTGAACGTTTCAGTGTTACTATTAATGGCATTAACATTAAACAGGTACACGGCATGCCAAATTACTGGAATAATCCTTATGGTCCTGAATTAATTTTTTTGTGCTTTCTAGCCTCAGTTTCATTAACGGTTGCATCAGCTTTATCAAACATGTTTGGACTTGTGAGTGTATTCTTTCTTTTTTTTTTTTTTTTGTAAGAAGTCAGTTTGGAGTATTTGTTAGTGTTAACTGCATTTCACCTACACATCTCAAGTTCTTTGCTTAAGGATTTTGGACAAAGTCAAAAATGGGAAGTGAGGAAAGAGAGGGCCTCGATTACAGATGACTTTTATAATGTCTCCAGTTTTAATTAACACAACAGCAGGTTGTGCATCAGGATTGCATTTTTTAACAAGAGCATCTATGAAACTCTAATATCAGTCATTATTGCCATCATGTAATCCTCAATGATTGAGTAACTGTAAATAAAATCAAACATTTTGGAGGACAGGGCAACAACCTGAGGTTAAATCAAGAGCATTGTTCAAAAATTGGGACAGCTGAAAGATAATGCTAAAGAAAGAAACAAAAAAAAACAGGTTGTATACTGTTAAAACAGGAGGAAAAAACATCATTAAAGCAAATACTGAGCAATTCTGTCTTACATTGTACTACACACATCAGTATGATGAAGTAAATGTCAATGCAAGATTAAAGCTTCACACAATCTATTTTCTTTTTATTGTAGTTTATAGGTAACAATAGTAAACATTTTAAATAAAACTTAAAAAAGTGGTCAGCTGTGGAATAGCAGGTGCAAATGCATTCCTGTGTATAGTTTCCATAGAAACACTTGCCATTGACACTGCAGCAGTAAGCACTTGCAATTACAAATTTTTTTGTTTGTTTGTTTTATATACTTAGCAAGTGATTGCTGCAGACTTATTTATTTCCTTGCAGGGATTTATAACTAACATTTAAAAACTGAGGGGAAAAATCACTTGCATAATAAAACTCCTTGGCAGCCACATTATAAAGTGTAGTTTTATTGTATGTAGCATTACAGACTTTTGTCTGATGAAGTGTGTAATGAAACGTAAGATGAAAACACTCAATCATTGTTTTAGTAAGATAACCATTTGAAATGTCAGGACCTTCTAGAGTGAGTCCTGAAACACAGGGACTGAATGGCTGGAAAAAAAACGACTTGTGTATAGTACAAAAAAATAAGTTTAAAGGATAAGAGCGATCATAGAGATTCACTCTACTCCTTGGTTTTTGGCCTTTCTTTTTTGACTTGTCAGCATTGTCTTCACTGAACTTGCCTGCACGACAACTACTTCTGTTGGAATGAATGGGTGACCAATGTCTTTTGATGGTATTCACTTTGCATTCCAACAGCAAATTTTGTGTGATTGAGTGGTTCTCTGAATTTCTCAGCAGCATGAATCAGTTGTCATTGGCATTTCTGGCAGAGACACATCTATTAGTATTAGTCCCCCCCCCCCATATTACCACAATATCATACAGCTCTGTTAGTAAGACTACCCTCCATGATGAGGCCCCCTTTCGTGGGAAGCCTCAGTGGTAGGGCAGTTTAAGAACTGGAAGGGATTACTGTGAGGGGAAAATGATTGTGTTAAGGCTTTCCCTCAAACTAAGTCTTTCTGAATCCTAGTCTAATGGCTTCTCTTCAAGTGATGTTAGAAATAATGATAAAGGTAGCTGTACCTGCTTTCACAGCACACCATCACAATAAGTTGTAGAAGCTTCGTCAAGTAGCATGTTATTCATATTAGTAAAGAAACATTCAACAAAGTTACTTTATACAGAAAAAATAAGCATGATAATCATATAGTATGTTCAAAATGAAGTTTCAGAGTGTTGAGAAATACAATGGAGTAATTTAACTAGAGCCAGGAAAATGTAATCACTGTCTTGGCATGCACATTTTTTAAGCTCTTACCTAGAAGCCGTGTGTTTTGCATTTTAAATCCACCAAAATCTAATACCAAAGATAAGGAGTTTGTGTAGGCCCATGGTTAGAAGACAGGCTATCTGACCTCCCTGATTGTGATGACCTAGAACTGAGAATTTATTATGAGAGCCTGTTTAATTAAGCAGGGAGTGAATATGAGTGACTGTAAACATCCTATGATTTCTTGTGTGAATATCATAGAGGGCCTCCAATATAGACACTTTCTGGAAACTGTAATACACGCAAAATGTAAAGCACATTTTTATCCATAAGGAGGGTCTGTTTGTAGGACATGTTCCATTCTGCATAAGGCTGGGGAATTTAAAGGTTCACCCTTGAGATACACCTCATCAGAAGACCCACCACCAACACTAGTGATAAAATGATTTATTTATTGACTTATACATTTGCTAAGGGGAAAGTCCGCTGATCAAAAGACCCTTTTCAGACATGACTCAGACCATCTGATAATAGAATAACAACACAGTGCAATGAATCTAAAAATTAGTAAAATAACAATAACAAAAAATTTATTGTTCAGCAAGAAACAGGAAAACAAGCGACACACAACTCAAAATTGGATAAGTTTAGAGTTTCATTTTAATTTATTTAGAAGTCTTCATCAGAACCAATTTAAAATGAAAAGACAACTCCATAAATACCCTCCCCAAACAATCACATGATCAGCCTTCACTGCTCTTAAAGGTGTATTGCAAATAATTAGGCACACATTTCAATATGGTAAATATAAATTATACCACTATTGCTTGACCATCAGCATACGATAAAACACATTAAAATAGCATAAGATTAATCTTGTCGAACAAGCCCTAAGAAAAATTGCCCACATTCTGCTGCAGCTTCCCTCTATAAACTAGCTCATCTTGCTTTTAAAACACTGACAATATTCATGTTATCATTCAAACCCAGAGGTTTGCAAGCATCAACGTTAATCTGCTGTTTTATTTCCTGAACCTCCAATTTAGGACCCAGGAAGTAGGGAATGGTGATACCACCTCCACTAAGAGACCAGTCGCCAACAAGGTACCTCAGGGCTCTTTGGTGGGACCACTCCTTTTTGGCATCTACTTCTCAGAGGTAAAGGCTAATGTCAAGGCCTTCAGCTGACCAAGTCTGCAGATGACTGCAAATTGGGAGCTATCATAGATTCCCCAAGATACAAACATCTTACAAGAGGGTCTAACACAGACAAATGACTGGTACTAACGTCACAAACTAAAACTCAATGCCAAGAAATGCATTATAGTGGCTTTTGGGAAAACTGCCACCCAGGCTTATAAGACACCCCTAAGAGTTGACCTAGTAGTCAGAGATCTGGGAACATATGTAGACAGTAATCTAGCCTTTGACCAACATGTAGTCAAGGTAGCAAGAAAATCATTCTATGTCACCCAACTTTTAAGTAAAGGCATGGCATCCAGGTCCAAGGAAGTCATAATGACCTTTATTTGGCCCTTACCAGACTCATCATTGAATATAATGCCCCCTTCGGTATGTTCACAACCAAACATATGCAATAGTTGGAAAGTCCACAAAGGTTCCTTGGTTCCTTATAAGTAGAATCCAGGATAAAAAAAAAAACATTGTCCTATACAGATTGCCCTATCTCTATACTTTTTCTCTTATGGGTTACTGAGAGGCAATATATGTGCCTGTCATACAAGGTGTGACGCCCCTGTCTCCTTGCTACATTGAAACTAACTTTTATAGCACATCGTAAAGCACTTAATTTTAACTTATTTTCTTGAAGTTTTGTTAAGTTAGTCTTCTGCGTTCCAGCAAGGTATGCTGTGGTTACATTCTTGAAGCTCATTACATAACATACAGTTCTGTATAAATCATATCAATATTCACAAATGACATAGAATTATTTACAAAATTCCAGATAGCTGGGCTGGCAGTGTTACATTTCTCCCCTCCCCAAAACCTCAAGCTAGTTTTTCAAGTGACCCTTGAGAAACATTGCTTGTGAGGGTTGAGCCTATCTGGTTCATAGGTTCGTACTAAGCTAACTGCCCTTGCGAGCCATTTTAAGCCTAGCCAATTATCCCTTGTGAGACTCAAACCCTGCACCTTGTGTTTGTAAGGCAAACACCTTCACCATTAGGCCACCCTCCCAACCCTTGGGAATACCTTACTCCATTTCCTGTCTTGAGAGCCCATCTGCGTTGGCATTACTAACCCCGGTGCTGCACTGTCATATCATATGCTTGCAACCTTAGGTCCACCTTAGTAACTTGGAATTTTGCTGGTTGACTCAATGTAGCCATGTTAAGGGATTTTGGTCTGTAACTGCAGTGAATTTCCTTCCATACAGATAAGGCTGACATTTCTGCAGTGCCCACACTATGGCTAGGTATTCCTTTTCTACAGCTGCATAGCATTCCTCCCTGAGTTGTTGCCTATGACTGAGATATACCACTGGGTGCTCTTCTTACAATGTAGAAATCTGGCTAAGTACAGCCCCCACCCCATGGTTTGAAGCATCCACCTGCACAACAAATTATTTGCTGTAATCTGGACTGGCTAACACAGTGGTACTCCCAAAGCCCCTTTAAGCTTCTGGAATGCCTGCTCGCATGCTGGGGTCCACACTACCTTATCTGGCTTGTTTTGCCTTGTCAGTTCTGTGAAGGGAGCAGCTAAAGTGCTATAATTGGGGACAAACTTTCTGTAGTACCCTGCTGTCCCTATGTATGCCCTCACCTGCTTTTTGGTAACAGGAGCAGGCCATGCCTGAATGACTTCCACTTTGGCAGGTTCTGGGCTGTTCTTACCACTCCCCATTCTATGTTCCAGGTAGGAGACCTCTGCCATATCCACCTGACATTTGCTGGGCTTAATGGTCAACTGTGCCCTTTGTAGTCTGCCCAGCACCTCCCTGACACGCTGAAAGTGCTCTTGCCAGGAATGGCTGTAGATGGCAATATCATCTAGGTAAGCAAGGGCAAACCCTCCTGCTCCTGCTAGGATACAATCTACCAGCCTCTGGAAAGTCACTGGGGAATTTTTCATCCCAAAGGGCATCTTCATGAACTCATACAAGCCAAAAGGAGTCACAAAGGCTGACTTCTCTCTAGCACTGGGAGTCAAGGGCACCTGCCAGTAACCCTTGGTAAGATCAATGGTGGTAAGATACTTAGCCTTACCCAGCTGCTGTAGAAATTCATCTGTCCTAGGCATGGGGTAAGCATCTGACTCTGTGTGACTATTTAATTTCCTTTTGTCCACACAGTACCTGGTGCTGCCATCCTTCTTTGGTACTAGCACCACTGGGGAAGCCCAGGGACTGCTGCACTCCTGAATTACCCTTAGTTCCAACATTTCCTGTATCTCCTTCTTCAGACTCTGTCTGACTTGATCAGGCATCCTGTAAGGGGCCTGCTTAATAGGACTTTGTGGTCCTGTATCCACATGGTGTTGCACCAGGTGGTTGCATCCTGGTTTCGCAGTGAACATGCCCACAAACTCCTGTAACATTGCTTGGATTTCTCGAACCTGGGTAGGGGATAACTGTAGGGACATTTCTACCCCTTCCACTGAAGTGTCAGTTCGAGTCTCACTGAGGAGAGCAGTCACCAGATCCCCCTCAGACACCTCCTGCCATCTACTGCAAATACTCAGCACAAGGGCCTCCTTATCATAGTAAGGTTTCATCATGTTAACATGGTATAATTTATGCCCCTGCCTCCTGCCTAGCAGTTCTACCATGTAGTTAACATCACTGACCTTCCTTACTACCTTGTAGGGTCCCTCCCAAGCTACCTGCAGCTTGTTGTGTCTGACAGGAATGAGAACCATTACCTGCTGCCCCACAGCATACTGTCTAGCTCAAGCATTCCTGTCATACCAGACCTTTTTCTGCTGTTGGGCTTCTGCCAGGTTTCCCTGGGCCAAGCCCATGAGTTCCCTGTGCCTTGTACTGAGGTTTAGGACATATGCCACAACAGACTCATTGTGGGATTCACACTTACCATCCCATTCATCTTGAATGAAATCTAGAGGTCCCCTCACCCTATGCCCATACAGCAATTCAAAGGGTGAAAAACCTGTGGATTTCTGGGGCACCTCTCCATAAGCAAACAACAGATGGGGCAAATATTCATTCCATTCCCCCTTAAACTGGTCTGCAAATGCCTGTAGCATGGTCTTTGAGTGTAGAGTTTAACCTCTCAACAAGACCATTAGTCTGGGGATGGTAGGGGTTGGTCTTTAGGTGCTTCACCCCACAGGGCTTCCACAGACAAGCCAGTAGGTATGACATGAAATTGGCACCTCTGTCAGTCAGTATTTCTTTTGGGAAACCTACCCTGTTGAAAATCTCTAACAAAGCATTTGACATCTTTTCTGCCTCAATGGAGGACAGGACCACTGCTTCTGGTAGTATAATCTACTACCACTAGGATATACTTTTTCCCTGTGGAACTTGGGGTACTCAGAGGCCCCACAATATCCATAGCTACCCTCTGAAATGGCTCCTCAATCACAGGCAAAGTCATTAAAGGAGCTTTCACCTTGTCTCCTGCCTTGCCCACCTTTTGGCACTGCTCACAGGTCCTGCAGTACCCTGTTACATCTCTGGAAATCCCAGGCCAACAAAAGTTCGACATAATACATCTCCTTGTACATTTTATGCCCATATGACCCGCAAAAGGAAAATCATGGACTATGGCTATAAGTGCCAGATGGTAGGATCTGGGCACTCCCAACTACTGTTTTCTCTCATCCTCTAGCCCTCCCTCAGGGGTCCACTCTCTGTACAGTAACCCTTTGCCCCAGTATACAGATTCCCCCTTCCCTTGAAAATCTGGTGCCTCACTGGCTACCTCCCTCAAACCTTGTAATGTAGGGTCTGAGAGCCTGTCTCAACTCTCTCTTTGTAACCCTTCCCAGGTCCCCTTCCACAGGAACTCTGGCATCCTCTGACTCACTGTCAGCCTGGGTACTACTACAACTGCCCTTGCAGTCACTCTGTCCAAGGGAACATCAGTACCCACAAGCAGCTGTGGGTCACCTTCAGTCTCACTGCTACAGGGTAGTTCTCTCCCTGAAGTAACTACCTCACAAGTCCTGGTTGCAGGTGTGTGGTCTGTCTGCGTCTCCCCCAGGCTATCAGACCCACATGCTTGCCTCCAAGCCTGACTGCATGTAACTGCATGCACACAGGGTACTGCATTATCAAAATCATTCCCTGTCAGGACATCTGCAAGGATATCCTCAAACACACCTATTTGCTTGCTTCCTTTTTCACCCTCACAGTCTGGGTGAACCCTAGCCAAAGGTATTTGGAATGGGGTCCCTCCTAAAACTCTGACTGGAGTAGACTGCCCTAGCATGTAGTGCTCCTCTTTATCCATTGCAGGCTTCACAATGGTTAGGTCAGAGACTATGTCTTTCTTAGCAATGGCCTCTTTCCCATTCACTAAGATAGGATATAACCTCTTGTGGTAGTTTGGTACCCTTGTTGTCTCAAGACAACCTACTGTTGACATTTTGTCATTCCCACTTACTGGCTCTCCCACCTTTTGCTTCCCACCTTGCCTCCATGGGCATCTATATTCTACATGGCCCCACTGGTTACATTTAAAACATTTAACCCTTGGTCCTAGATGTGTACCTGGACTAGTGGCTTCCCCTGCTACTGGCAGACTCTGTTGAGGCACTCTGAGCTACCCACTATGGGTTCCTTTAGACCCATGAGCAGCACTGGGTGCCCCTTTCCTGTGCAGTGATGCCCTGCTTGCTAGGTATAGCTCTTCCTTCTTTCCCAACTGCATTGGGTAATGAGCAGGATTCAAAATAATTCACTTCACACTAAGGAAATTATTTAGTAACAAACTTTATTTGTGTCACTAAACAGAAAACGAAATAAACTCTATGTAATTGAACAGTAAATCACACTAAAACAGAAAACTAAGCAAACTCTATTTAACTAAAATATGAAATTAGACAATACATTTAAAGAAAAAGATATACATCATCGATAAAGAGAAAGCTTCATCCTGTCTTCAATCTTGACTGAGAAGCCCCGTTGCAGTCAGGCAGGAGTCTTCATTGGGAAAACAGTACTTGGCAGTGTGTCCACTCCACAGGTGAGACTTCTGCCTGAGTGCAGGGAGCCCAGCTATATATAACCAAATTATTTACCACAAGTCATTAGAATCAGTACTTTCCCAGTATGGCTGGATCTTGCTAGATCATTCTGTGGTGCTGGCCACCCACCCCAGAAGGAACAGCAATTCCTGACAAATACAATGATTTTGCAAGTTTCAAGTGTTACACTGGAATATTCCAATGACTTTGCAAGTTTTAGTACTTTACTTGAATATCCCAGCACACACATACACATACAAGACATATTTCGTAATCAAATGTAGTGACTTTGCTGAAATCACTAAACTGTTCTGGAACACAGGATCATCTCTCATGCCTGCTGACACTTCCAGAATATAGCATTACTTAACATGTCAAGGAAGAAATAAAGAAAATAAAGAAAATGTCGAGATATAGTGAGGCAACAGTCAAATAATCACACTCACTCAATGTACCCTTTCGTATCACATTCGTTTCACACCACTCATCTGCAGTATTGCATTGTCTATCAGCTAACCAGATTCTCATGTCCTCAGGAAAAGTGCTAAGGGCTTGTTCCCTCCACCAAATGGTCTGCCAGCTCCTTAAACGTGGTGACCTGACATCCACTCACCCACCTTTGAAAATAATTGTTTAGTTCAGCAACATATTCACACCCACTTTCCTCTGACTAGTGTCTATGCTCGCAAAACTTTTTCCTATAAGCTTCAGGTGTTAAAACATTCAAAAAAAATTTACAACATTATAATTTAAAGTCAATATCAGACAATAATGGAAATAACAGTTACACCTTTACCATAGAGTAAGGGGGTCAGGAACTGTACCCAGAGCCCTTGGTCAACATTATACTGTTTACATACCCTTTCAAACATATGAATGAAACTATCAAAATTATCCCCCTCTGTAAATTGTGGAAGAAATTTACTGACCTTTGTTGCTCCTGGGGTTCAGTTACTCCCTTCTTCATTACCTCCGTGACTCTGATGAAGAGTCAATATCTCCTTTACATGTTGCCTCTGCCTCTCCTTCTCCTCAGCTTCCAGGCATCACAGTTTCTCATTTTCCTCAGCCTGCAGACATCGCAGTTTCTCATTTTCCTCAGCCTCTAGATGTCTCAGTCTCTCTGTTGCTTCTTTTTCCAAACACTTGGCCTCCAGCTCAAGTCTCTTTAACTCCAGCTGGATTTTTAAGTCCACTGTGGAAAGGTTGAACTGTCCATTTTCTGTGAGCTGTACATTCCCAAGGCCAGTCTGATTGCCCCCTGGTTGCTATTCTGTGACGCAGCTGTGACTAAAGCTTCAATCAAGTTCATTTTAGTCAGGTTGGCATGCCTCAGTCCTTTAGCCTGGCACATCTCAGCCAACTGGCTCCTTGTCAGCTTGCCATACTCCTCTGCTGACATGCTTGCCTGTTCACCCTGACTAACTAAGCTAACAAAAAGTAAAACAATCATGATATGAACTCTGAATGTTTACTGCATGGCTGATTGAGAGTAGAGACACCTTCAGTGATTACTGTACACAGGCTACAGGAATTCAATATCCACACCACTACAAGCCAAATAATATGTGACGTGGCTATCTCACTACAGTCAACCAATTAATATGTGAGGTGGATATCCCACCACTGTCCACCAATTAATATGTGACAGCCCTGCACTGGCCCAGTAATCAAGGAGCCTCAATCCTCACCACTGGCAACAGCTAGGGGACATACACATTGGGAGGATGACAAGTACAGACACAGTAAAATACAATTTCCCTTAAGAGCACACAGATATCATAGTCAGTCTGGAGCTGGTTTCTCCCTATTTCTCCAGTTCCCCAATAAGACTCCCCACTGGCACAGCTCTTGAGGGTTGTTTTCCAAACCTGCAGCACCTTTTCAGCTAAATATACCAGAGAAGTTAAAAGTATGACAACGGAACCACTCAAAGGGTCACTCTTTACAGCGACAGTCAAACAACACGGTAAGTGGGACCCAAAGGAAAAAAACGCAGTCCTTTATATCAAAGCAAGACTATACACCAGTGATGGATACAGTAGAAAGTATTGTAAATTTATCTGATTATGAATTGACTTCAGAGCAATTGACATTAATTAAAAAAGGTCTCAAGTTTATACTGAATGCTTCAGATGATATAGTTAGTGCAATAATTGATCTGAAGATGTGTACAAATAATATGAATCTTAAACTTATTTTTAAGCAAACACAGGCTGCTAATAAAGATGTATGTAGAAAGTCAAGCTTATTTATACCTGTTAGTTGCCCCATTATATCAGTGTTTCATGACATCTGTGAGCATGAATTAAGAGAATTGTATGATAAGGAAGTTAGAAATAAATATTACAATTTAACATTTGATGAGTATGAAGCGCTCAAGCAAAATAAAAGAATGACCATATAATTGTAAAACAAGCAGATAAGGGGGTGCAACTGTGATTATGAACAGAACTGATTATACTGTATGTCTACAATGCATGACTTTTTGCAGGATATTAATACTTTTAGAGAGATACATTTTTTGGATGTTAAAAAGTTTATTACAAAAGTTAATATGCTAACTAATGAAATGCAATTGAATAATGATATTACTATTGATTTGTTTAACTATTTTACTGTCCCCTGTCCAAAAAGTACAAAGATTTATGGTATACCAAAAATACATAAATCTTTAACCCGCCCGCCCTTGAGACCTATTGTCTCAGGAAGAGGGTGAATTACAGAACCTGTTTCCATCTATCTTCAAAACCATTTGAGTAAATATCTTCCACTATATCAAAGCTTTATAAGAGACACTAATGATTTTTTAATGAAATTGAGAGAATGGTTTGTGAATAATCATGAAGAAAACTTTTTATTTGTCACTCTGGATATAAACTCACTTTTTACAGTAATACCTAATGAATATAACATTGAAACCATTCATAGTTTTCTTAATATTGAAGTAGATATGCCAGCAATTGAAATTAAAAATATTTGTCAGTTATTGGAGGTCATTTTAACAAAAAATGTTTTTCTGTTTGATGATGAACCATACTTACAGTTAGCAGGTGTGGCCATGGGTATGCCCATGGCCAGCACATATGCTAACTTGGTTTTACATCAGTGGGCGAAGGAATTTGTTTTTAGTAAGAAGAATGGCTTGATTGAGAATGTTCTATTCTAGCAATGCTTTGTTGATGATTGTTTTTTGATCTGAGATGGAACTGAAGATAGTTTAAAATGAGTGTGTAAATTATTTGGATAACACTACACACTTTCTGAAGTTTAAAAAGACCAGCTCTACTAATAGTATAGTTTTTTGGATGTAGGAATAGAGAAGAGAGGGAATCTAACAGAAACTAGTGTTCATAAAAAGGGTGTGCATATGAATTGTTATGTTCATAGGGGAGTATGCATGCACCACATATATGTAATGGTATAGTGAAAGCTCAGTTTACTAGGGTAAGCAGGTTAAACAGGCTTAATACTAATGATATTAAGTGTAAGGAACAGATGAAGGAGATGGCTATAGAGGTCTATGAGAGGGGTTATGATAAGGTGACTGTAGAAGGATATCTAAAGAAGTTTTTGATATTAGACCTAACCTGACAAAACCCATTTTCATGCAGGACAAACCTGTAATATAGCAATGAGTGAACAAATTAATGAAACTAGGTATATAACAACTTATAATGTTAGAACTAATGAAGTGAAGAAGATTATTAGAAAACATTGGAGCATTCTAATGGCCATGCCAGAATTACAACAGATTCTGGATGATAGACCATGTTTTACTTATAGGAAATTCAACAACTTAATAAGGAGATTATGCTATAAGGATTTTAAACCTATTAATAGTAATAATATTGTAAATAAAACTGGTACTTTTCTGTGTTTAAATTGTAGTTGTTGTAAAGATATTTCTCCTAATAGTAATGTGTTTAGTCATCCATTAACTAAGAAAGACTATGGGCCGGATTCATGAAACCTCCGTGTAAGACTTAATATGTCTTACTCGGAGGCTGCAGTTGAATGGTATGACGTCAGCGTGCCATGAATATTCATGAGGGCATGCTGACTCATCCATAACTCTTACACGGAATGAGTAGGCAAGCAGGGGGCGTGTCCGACTGCCGAGCAGTCTAAAAGTCCACGCCCCTGCAAGGTTTTAAAAAGCATAATGTCAACAGACAAGAGCGAGTCCGCTCAAATGTACTTGCACCCAACACCACACTCCCTGACACTGTAAACCCCCATCAGAGTTAAAAAACTGAAAAAAAATTTTTTTTAAATCCACGATATAGCTGCCCATATTTGCACTTGTTTGCGCGGGTGTGCCCATTGCTTAACCACAGTTAGCAATTGTGACATTGAAGAGCATATAAGAACTACTTATACAAATTAATCCAAATAGCAATAGCGTAATGGTAGAGTGTATGCACAAAGAGAAGGCATTCATGGTTCAAGTCCCACCACTCCCCTTCTTATTTATGTTTTAAATCAGTATTTGAAATAATACCAGACAAATATGATTAAAATTTTATTAAAAGCAGTGACATGGCCAATGTATCAGTGAACAAAATATATATTTTGAAAAGACCCAGATATATAATAGCCTGCCGTTAAGCAACATTTTACACAGCTAAACACAAGTGCCCGTAGTTTAATAGCGCTATACCCATCTAAACAGAGGTGCCCATAGTTTAATAGTGCTTTAACCAGCTAAACAGAGTTGCCCATAGTTTAATAGCGCTTTATCCAGCTAAACAGAGTTGCCCATAGTTTAATAGTGCTTGACCCAGCTAATCAGAGTTACTCATAGTGTAATAACGCTTTACCTAGCGCAATAGAGTTGCCCAACATTTAAAAACGCTTTACCCAGCGCAATGTGTTTGCGCGAACGTGCGCACCGCGCCAACCAGGTCACCGTAGGGCACCATGGAGCAATGTAGAGCTAGGTTGCTTAAACGCAGCCACACCCCCTAGCCTGTCTAGACAGTATTAAAATAAAAGAGTGACAAGGTTCGAACCCAGGACCCTGTGCATCATAATCAAACCACAGAACAACTAAGCCATGACAGCTTAGGAGAAACAGCCACTATTAGCATACATATACATAGAAATGGTAGATTAACCATTACTAAGCAGGTCTGCAGTCAGCTTAGAATTCTCAAAAATGGCCAATCACAAAAAAGTGCGGGAAATGCGGCATATTTTAGCCCCATAGGCAGGAATACTCACCATTTGTAAAACAGCAAGATGTAGTCGATGCCAATAAGGAGATGAAAGCAAACCCAAATTTGTTGAAAATATATTCTTGTAATACTGGAACCAACCCAACGAAAAGCCACCACACGTTCCTTCTTCAGAAAACTTCTTTATTGACCTAGGTTTCGTCCATACGAACTTCTTCAGAATACATACTACTGTTTCAACCCAAGATTTTTATACAATATTGTGTATTGAATAATTACTTAATTGATATCCTTGATTTTCAATAATGAATTCTTAAAAGGGAAATGACTCATTCAAGAACATTTCATATCCATTGAAAACCATTATATCTACAATGTTTTAATAAACTTGAACCAACTGTATATATATGCACTCTAATGAAAAAATATATATGTATATTTGTACTAAAAACAACTTATATAAATGTACATATAATCAGCTATACCTATACATAAAATAATAAATTAAACTTTGCTTTGTACTTTACATATATTAAAACACATTATCTTATATAATATATATAATGTATATAATATTATATTAAAGTTAAAAAATATATGTATATGTAAATTATGTATATAATGCCTCATCCAACTTTTTGTCATATATATTGTATATATATGGATTTTTAACAGTATACTGGAGGTATGATAATATGGTATGATATAATATAATATGATGTGCATAATACCATAAATACAAATAAAATGAACCAAACATATTTTTAATAATAATGCTGACAAGTATTACTTCATTTACTATTATAGTATTGTATATAATATGTATATTATATATAGTCCAATTAATATATAGTCCAATTAATATGACCCACTTTTTTCAAAATTAAAAATTAATAAATAATTAATAATAAATAATTTAACTTTTATCAAATTTGTATATGAAACAAATTTATAAAAATAATAAATATATGATGAATATATATATATATATATATGTATTCTTTTATTATTATTTTTGTGATACATCATCTATTTCCCATAAACTCTATTCAATTTCAATAATGGCATAATAGTCATGTATTCATTTATACCTGGTGGAATACATGAATTCAGACTTATCTGCCATTTTAATTCCTCCATGTCCAGATGGTACATAGTTATCTTTCCTTGTGGGTCATATTTGATTTGATTAATGACCATAAATTTAAATTTGTGGTCATTATTTTCAATGATATGTCTCGCTAAAGCATTAGTACTCTTATGATGTTGTATATCCAAAAGGTGTTCTTTGATCCGCTCTCTGAATTGCCTTTTTGTTTTCCCAACATAGAAGGCTTTACATTGTTGACACAAAGCTATATATACTACATTTGTTGTTAAACAATTGTAATGCCCATATATCCTAATTTTACAGCCATTGATCATTGTTTCTGTACCTGAACAATATATGTGACTACATGTGCTACATGTTCCACATTTAAAGTTACCTTTACTTCTGTTGTTATATCTATCAGTTTTTCCTTTATTTTCTAATATGTTTTTGAAAGATGGACTCTTTTTGTATACAAATTTTATTGGACCTTGAAAAAGTTGTCTCCCAATTTTATCATTCACAAAGAAATCCCAATTTTTCTTTATTATGCTCTCTATCTCTCTAAAACAATCATTATAATTAATAATATACAATGGAACGTTGTTATAATAATCTTTCTCTAATATTCCTTTACTACCCAATGTTATTTTATTCAAAGAACAAGTTTTTAATATTGCAGTATAAATTCCATTTTGTCTCTTGTTTTTTACTTCATTGTATATTTTAACACAAAACTGTTCTGGATATCCTCTATTCATAAAAAGTTGCATAATGTATTTTAATTCTTCTATAAAATCCTGCTCTTCACTTACCATTCTGGCTGCCCTGACCATCTGCCCTTTAATAATAGCTTTTTTCTGATGGTCAGGGTGCCAGCTATTAAAATGCAAATATGCATTAGAAAAGGTGGGCTTTCTATGTATTTGTGTTTTTAAAATATTTGTTTCTTTGTTGTATATTATATCTACATCCAAATAATTGATTTTTTCATCATGAACATGATGTGTAAATCTTAGAAATTTTACTGTAGTATTTATATATTCCAAAAAAAATTTTAACATAACTTTATCTTGGTCCCAGATGATAAATATATCATCTAAATATCTAGTATACATTACAAGATGTATACGGAAATCTGATTGAAACAAATAATTATGTTCCCAATAGCTCATAATTAGGTTTGCATACATGGGGGCACATGGTGCCCCCATGGCTACCCCATTTACTTGCTGGTAATAACTTCCTTCAAAATATATATATAATTGTTATTTAAGACGATTTCCATCAAATTTATTAAAGTATTGATACTCACCATTACTGATTGTGGTACCCACTTCCAGTCAGGATGGCAGGTGTCGGAGAGGGTAATCGCTTTAGAGTGCAAAGGTGGGGCATCGAGGAGTCTAAATATATGGTTTGGCTCCTAGTCCACCAACATGAAGGCCAACTCATGCAGGGCCAGGTTCAGTGGGGAGCATACAAGGCAGAGGCATGGAACCAGTTGGCACATTATCTTCCCAGTGCCACAGGCATTCCCAGGACTGGTGAGCAGGTCTGTCACCACCATGCGGACCTGAAGTGTCGAAAGGAGGACCAACTGAACCGATGGATCCAGGAGGCCCGTCATATGCCCAATGCCCCACTACTGAGTAAGTATCCATGTAATTAAGTATGTAAGAAATGCTATCCTAGCCTGTAGTATGGATAGATATGTTCCAATATCCCTTCATTTATATTACAGCTGCAGGTGTTTGTTCTGCGAATCGGCAAGCCTATGCTGATAGGCTGCTAAGGCTGCGCCACCAGGCAGGTTAGTAATTATTCAGCTGGTATTATTATAGAATATAAGTGAGACAGCCTGTAAAAGAGTTCAGTGTTGTAACCTAGTAATAAAGGTCAAATAAGTCTAGGATAAAGCTTTTGTTAGTATTCTAAGATCAGCTAAGTGATGCAGCCTGAAAAAGAGTATTGTAATCCATTAATAAAGAGTAAACAAGTCTCAAATAGAGTTTCCACCTGTATTGTAATATCAGATAACTTCTTCATTCTGAAAATGAGTGTTCTAATCAATCAATAAAGGACAGACAAGTTTTGAATACATCCTTGTATATACTGTCATATGAAATAAGTGAGTCAGCTGGAAAGGATTGTTGTAACCCAGTAATAAAAGTTAATAAAGCCTGGAATTAAGTACCATCCTGAAATGTAAATATAAAATAAGTGAGAGAGTGTGAGAAAGAGTTTGAAGCTACCAAGAAAGCTGTAATAAGTCTGGAATAAAGGTATACTGCATTCACTACATAATGAAATGAATGAGACAGCCACAACCAAAGAGTGAAATGTTTTTAATAAAGTACAATACCTGGACTGTGTCCATCCCACATTTTAGATATGTTGTTGTACCCTTGCATTATGGAGATAGTATGGTTGTATGAAATGCTGAACATCCACAGTTGTCTAGGCCCATATAAACTGGCTGATGGGAATGCCAGTATCACAGAAGAATATTTATAGTCCTCAACTGTTTCATGTATAGTATGTACATGTTAATCCGGTACATCAGCAGCTTGTGCTTGTGATCCCACAAATGTCAGTGTGTTGCTAGAACTGTACGTAACTGCTCAAATGTAGCAGGATACTTTACCTGAACACAGCCAGATATGAACATATATGAATACAAATGGAATGTATATTAATGTAGCAGTAACATCTCCATCACCAACATTTCTAAGGTTACATACAGGGAACGGTACTAATACATGTAGGGGATATATATCTGCATCTAGTAGGAATGTACAGTATACGTATAGATAATTTAAGTTGTTAATGTAATATTTTACCACCCTATGTTATGTTCACAAATGATGCCATTCCACACCAATCTGGGTATGTGTATTCACAATTAATTCCTTTGGACGTTTGTCCTGTTGGTTTATACATATCTGCATGTATGTTGATGCATGTGCCCTGTTTACATATCCAAACCTGATGGCCTGTTGCCACCAATCAACCCTGCATGCTGTTGGAATGTCCACTGTTGTTCTAAATATGCATGTGTTATGCTTGCTGTTCAACATTTGGAATTCATGTGTGTTTGGTTAATGGGAATACTAATGCATGATGTTACAACTAATTTGGAATGGTGTTGTTTGTTACTAACCCAAAATGCCATTAAATACTGCTAAACATAGGACAACTGGGAAAGCGGGTCCCAGCGGACCTACCTCTCCCACCTCAGCTGGCGATTGCACCTGGCACCAGTGCCCAGCCTGGGACCTCCTCCTCTGGTGGCCCTGTGCCACCTTCGGGTGGAAGCACTGCAGGGGATGGGGCTCACCCCCCCTGCAAGCGTGGCTGGAGGAGAGCCTCCACTCACCCTCCAAAGGGTCCGGTCTGTGGTGCGTAGTGAGATCAGGCGTTCTGTGACTGATCCCCTACGCCAGCTTGAGGTGAGAGTGGCGCAACTCACGGGTGTGCCTGCCCCTCCTATCCAGCCCCCAGCACAGCCTCGGCCTGGGCTGTGAAGGCACAGTGGTAACTGCCCATGGGTGAGGATCTCAGTTCCACTGTTGCCATCTGTGGGCTCATGGGCTTGCGATATCCAAACATCCGTCCCCGTCAATTGTATGTACCCACCATGTGTCATACTCTGCCCCTGTATGTGTCTTGTTTGTCTTGTCTGTTAACCTCCCCAACCCACCTCCCTCAATATTCCTACTTCCTTTACCTCACATTCCACTCTTACCTGAAAAAAAATAAAAAAAGGGCAATCTGTACCCGCAAAAAAATTACGCCCCATACATAGCTGCCCATTTCACACACATGTCTGCTGGACATGTAAACTGATAATTACAATTGGCTGTACAACATACTTCGCTGTCCTCACTCCTCTCTCAGGGGTGGAAGGCTTCAAATCTCACTCTAAATTTCTAACATATGCACAGCTGTTGCTGGTAAAGAATTGGGCAGCTATGGGCCTTCCCTACATCCTTCCTGAACATCCCAAGCTTGTTTTCCTACTGTCCTACCCTCTTTGTGCCCCCTTTTTCACCACTTTCCTATTTCCCCATTTTCTTTTCTTTAAAAGAAATTAGCGCGGGTGTTAGCGGGAGTAAGCACTTTTAAGCAGTAGTCAGCGGGTATGCACTTGTGTACACTTAGCTAAGCATAGCTAAGCGTCGCGCAAACTCGTGCAAACCCACTTACAACTGCTTAAAAGTGTCTTAGTCACTCTGTATGACAAGGCCTGTAGTCTGCTCCTCATCAAAATAAAATACCCCTGTCAGTCTCAAATCCCGGACCTTGGACACACTAGACTGCATGAATTACCACTGAGCCACAGAAGATATACAATAACTTGGTGCTGTAATAAATATATCATGCATTACTATGAGGGAATGTAAAGGGAAAATAGGAATTCCATAACACAAATCTTGCACTGTGGGCCTTAACCAACAGGTGTTGTTGAATTGCAAGACATGACTGTGAAAAGAGAATCAGCCATGCTAGTAGGGAATAAGGTTACAGTAGCAGCTTACAAACCCCACACAGTATCAGAACAGGATGCACACTGGCATATTAGCATAGGTCACAGGTTAGACCTCCCAACAGTGGCTGCTCTACAGTGATGACCCTGATTAGTAAACAAACGTTAGATGTGCCCCTCTGACTCCCTGTGAAATGTACTAACAGTAGGCAGAAAGGTGTTGAATCTCACTTCATAACAAATGTCAATAAGTGAGAGTAGACACCGCTTGCACGTCAGAAAAGGTGTAGTAATAGAAATGCTCTGAATCACCCAAAGTCTGAACTGAAAAATGTCAAAACTATATCACAGGTGTATCCCACTTATATGTACCTTTCCCTGAGGCTGTTCAAATATATATGTGAGAGTATCTGAGGCCTGGAAGAGTCAGAAACACACAGGCATATCAGCTTGTCTGCTGTTACACACTCTGCAAATCGCTGTAGAATGAATTCAACAAGCATGCCCTTATGTAGAAGTACAACAGAGAAATAGCAAAAGATGTAGCCATGTACTGCTAGCAACCACCTGTGACAATGCCATTGTTCAGGTGCTGAAAAGACTGCTGTGGTGCACAGTCAAAGAATACTAGGCTGACCTCTGTCTACCATCAGGATATGTCCACAGGTGGGAGCTACTCAAACAGACTACAAGCCTTCATAGACTTACAGGTACACAGCAACTCTGCATGTTCAGCAAGATAAACATCACACGATAATAAATAATGCACACTGCAGTTCTGCACCCCTACCCAAAGGTACTATATACCCATGTAGTCAGGCACAACCAATGGTGTAGGTAGGCATACACAGTACAGAAATATGTCCGGTCATCCTGAGCAGACTGTGCTAATTCCAACACAAACCACAAACTGTTCAGATGTGAGAAATGTACTAATGACAGTATAGCTGTTTACAAACAGTGCATGTGCCTGATATGCATAATTGGTAGTACAACATACTTAGATGTCCTCACCACTGTCTCAGGTGTGGAAGGTTTCAAATATCCCACCTAATGTATTGCATATGCACAGCTGTTGCTGGTAAAGAAGTGGGCAGCTATGGACCTTCTCCACACCCATTGTGTACATCCCAAGCTATTTTCCCTACTGTCTTCACCTCTTTGAGCACCCTTTATCACCACATTCCTATCTCCCCATTTACTTTTCTGTCAAAGACATGAGCGTAGGGATTAGCGGGAGTGAGCACTTGTAAACAGTAGTAAGCGGGTTTGCACCAGTGTGTGCATGTGTGCGCCTAGCTTAGCATTGCTAAGATATGATGAGCTCTGCCAAGCTTAGCTTACTATTGCTAACATAAAATGAGCTAAGCTAAGCTTAGCTTAGTATTGCTAAAATACACTAATCTTCGCGCAAAACCATGTCAACTCGCTTACAACTGCTTCAAAGTGCCTTTGTCACTCTGTATGACAAGGCCCTTGTATTGTCAGCAGCAAAATAAAATACCCTTGTCAGTCTCAAACCCCACACCTTGGACTCACCAGTCTGCATGATGTACCACTAAGCCACAGCATATATACAATAACTTGGTGCTGAAAGAAATATAACATGCATTACAAGGAGTGCATGTAAAGGGAAAATAGGAAAGCCATAGGAATACATTGCAATAAAGACAAATGACATGCATTACAAGGACTGAATGTAAAGGGAAAATAGGAAAGCCATAGGAATACATTGCAATAACTACTGTTGTATGCCAGTTAATTCCCTAATTCCAAAAGAAAGTACATAGTCCCATGTATCCAGTGTTGGCATTAGGAGGTGTGAGTAAACTTACACACTGAGAAGAGTGTACTTGAAGAAGCAACAGTCAGATTTTAGTACAACATGCATGTCACTGGCTACAACCCAGCTTCAGATATGAGACATATACCAACCTTCTGACTGACACAACAGTGTCCACAGCAAACAAGCATGGTCCCCACCTTGCAAAACTGAAAGGCCTATGCCTACCTAACCTATCATTTTATAGCAGTGTCCTGAAATCACAGTGAGAACTGCAATTACAAACTATAATTATAAATTAAATTAAATAATAATGTAAAAAACATAGTAATAATAATATATTAAATAAAAAGGGAAAAGGGAAAAAGACAGGCAGACAAACAGTTGGGCCCAAAAAAAAGGATGAACACTGACCAAAAAAAACAAAAATTAAAACAAACAGAAGGGGGAAAAAAAAATTTTTAAAAAAAAAAAACTGTAAAAAGAATGGGTAGCAAAAAAAGAAACAAGTGTATTTTTTAATGTGTGTCTGAAATTACAACATAATCTAAGAAGCGGGGAAATACAATAAATGAAAAGGTACAAATTTTTGAAATTTAATGCATGTACATAATTTGTTTTACAGGTGAGGTTGAAATGTATATTCCCTGAATTTAAAAAGTTTTTAAATTTTCAAAAATTTTACATAACGTAGCCCCAAAACCCATAATGATAAAAAGGGGCCCAGTATTTATATGTCTTTAAACAGCATGTTGAAAAATTTATATTTATTTAAATAATTTAAATAAATTATATACAATAATATATTTATTAAAATTTATAATATTTTAAAAAATATAAATTTTAAACAATATGAAAATTAAAAAACAAAAAAAAAAATACACAATATATATAATAAAATATAATAAAAAAAAATATATAAAAAATATTTAAAATTTTAAAATAACAGAAAAAAGAAAACATATATACAAAAACCAAAAACCAAATGAAAAACTTTAAAAACAAGTAAACAATAAATAAAAAAATATAAAAAATTTAAGAAAAAGGAAAAAAGAGAAAACCGTAAAAAAGGCAAACAGAGACTAGCCCTTACAATGGGCAACTATGAGGAAAAAAAAATTGGTTGAGAAAGGGGGAAGGAGCCGAATGGAAAAAAAAACCCCAAAACAAAAATTTAAGGGTAAAACTTGGAAAATTTCATGTTTTTTAAAAAAAGGAAAAAAAAGGAAAGGAATGGGGAAAAAAAAAAGGGAAAAAATTGAGTTTTTATTAATGAAAAAAATAGAATAATGTTAGAAGAATTTTTTTAAAAACAAAGGGGAAGAAAGTGACGGCAAGGCCAGGAACAATAATAAGAAAAAGACAAAAGTTTGGTCGGGTTTATAAATTTTTAAAAATTAGGCCCACCAGCTTGGGTGGGAGGAAAAGCCAGGTTGAAAAAATTTTGCTGCAACCAAATTTTTATGAAAAATTGAAGGAAGAGTAAAGGGAACAACGAAAATGTATGATGTGAGGGGAAAAGGGCCAAAACAGGAAAGGGGGGAAAAAAACTGTTTGCCAATGAAGGAACAAAAGGGCCAAAGAAGGGCAAGGGAGGAGACAAAAACCGGGAAATGCTTAAATTTTTTGAGTGTGAAAGGAAGACAAGAAGGGGGGGTGAAAGGAGGGGTTAAACCCATGGTTACCAATGGTGGTTTGAATGTGTTTTTTTAAAAAATGCAAGGATTATTTGTTTTTTTTTCTTTTTTGGAATGGCTACAAGAAGTAAAAGTGAAGGAACGGGAAAATCCCCCAACCCTGGACAGATTATGTTTTTGGGAGAGAAGAAGATGCATTGGAAAAATTGCAGGGAAATGTAGGCATGAAACGGACAATGAGCAGGTCCCCATCACTGCAGTGATTTAATCAGACATGTCCAAGGCATCTGATATCCACAGACAACAGCTTGCCACATGGTGGGTGGCATACATCCCCTCACCAGAGTGGAGGAACTGTTAGGGGGCCCTGGCTAAGCAACAACAACATCACACATGTGTCATCATGGAGGCCGGAGCCACCAGATATGACATGGAGGCAGGTAACATCCCCTAGCTGTAGACTACTGTTACCTGTATTGTTAGATTATGCATGTGAGATGTGTACTGTGTTTAGCAGTTGTGCTGCCTGTTTTGTGATACTGATAATGTGAATAGTATCTGTACATCTATGCCTGTTGTTCTACTGTAGTTTAGCACTCTCACAGTAGCAATGCCACAGGTGTGGCCACTGACAAACTGTGTCATATTCTTGCAGGTCCCTCTGGTGTGACAGCAGGGCAGACGTTACATGCTGGTGAGTGTGTTAACACTTTAAACTTGGTATTGAACCTTGCATGTCATAGGTGAGTTGTAGGCCATGTACACATAACACACCTACACATAATGCATGCTGTGCATGCTTGCTGTGAGACAAACATCTCAGTAATGTCAGTAGCCGCCTCATTCACATGCAATGCACAGAGCATCAGACACAAATGTGGCAACACTGTACTGCACATTGGATAGGCATAGTTGACACACATGTACACAACATAACACGTTTGTCATGCTCAGTACACCTCAACATGCTACACATAGTGTAACCAGCACACGCTGGCAGGTCACACGTCAGTATCCCACATGTCATCCACACACCACACATACCATACCTGAGGGGTAGGGGCCTAGCATGTGGCTGTGCCACACTCCTCAACACATCCAGTCATGTTAGGCAATGCTCCCTATTGGACACCTCACACACCCTTGTGCAACGTGGCTGTGTAATTGTGTACTTAGCCACGGCACTGTGGTTCAGGTACAACTTGCTAGGCGGTGGTCTAGCACACTTTAGTGGCCTTGACTGACCACATGATGTATGATGATGATGGCTAATGGTACTGCACCCCATACTGTTACAATGGCCATGTCCAGGATTGGTATCCCATCATGTATACATGCACCACCCATCCCGTGTGTGTACATAGCATGCATGTGCTACACCTGTGTCCACAATTATCTGCTACAGACACAGACACTGCAATCAGACATGGAGACCCATGTGACACACAGATAACACATGCAGCCATGGTATATATACCTGTGTGTGATGGTGCACAGGACATTGCAGAGCTTATAATACTTGCACAGAAATGTCTTGTCCTTGTACACATTGTGTTCCAGGGTGTAGGCAATCACTGAACATGTACACACATGCACCACAACCATGTACACTGTCATCAACTATGGCTGTCCACTCACACTGCATGGACTTGAGCAACACTTATTCTGCATGCTGACACGTGCATGACTGTTTAACTTGTGATACTGTCACCCACCTTCAACCAGTATTGAGTATGATTTGGAAGTCTGTTGTGTGTGTGTATCTGCTGTAGTGAGGAGTGCATGTGTTCCTGTGTTCTGTGTTCATTGTGCATGTGTTCCTGTGTGCATGTGTTCATGTGTGCATGTATGTGCATGTGTCTGTGTGCATGTTCATGTGCATGTGTGCATGTGTGCATGTGTTCATGTGTGCATGTGTGCATGTGTGCATGTGCAGACCGTAACGTGTGTTTCCTGTCTTCCTCTCACAGGTGCTGAGGTAGGGCTTGGCGAAAGCAGCAGGTGACCTGAAGCCACTGCCATGGATAGTGGTGATGATGAGACATGTATTTTGGCACAGGGAGATTTGACAGGGTCTGTCGTTGGTCCACCAATCGACAGTACACAGCATTCAACCCCATCCATGCGCACACTCATACTGCCATTACATCCCTCACCACCAATGGCCATAGAGGAGGGACAGCATATAGTTGGCATTGACCAGGAGAGTGTGGTACCCATGGCACGTGCATCCCCTCACAGCAGCCATAGCCGTAGACACACAACGGTACCACACAGGCGAAGGTCCAAGGGTTCTCGGGGGAGCACCACTGGACGTATTGCCCCTGGCAGGTGTGCCCTCACAGGTCTTATGATGACCACTATGTTCTGGGCTGTAATGCAGGCTCAGGCACGTATGGAACGGTACACCAGGCAGGGATTTAGGGCACAGAGGGCACATAACACCGCTATCAATGACAGCATCCGTGACCTTGCCAGTGAAATCCAGACATACACCGAGGTCATTGATAGACGTTGGGGGGAGACAATAGATGCCCTCCACAACATGTCTTCCTCAAGCCAGGACCAGGGATGGTTGACGCCGACGGACATGCCACCCAACAGCAACAGCTGGCAGTGGTCTGACAGCCACAGCTCACAGCCACTACTGTAGTGGCAGTACCAGGCCCAGCAATGCTGGGGCTGGCCTGTCTGTTGTCCATCCCAGTAGACCACGTGCACGTGGCTCTGGCCAGTCCCAGCAGGGACATGGGTCCAGTCATCATACCTCTGCCTCTGATGACAGTACCCAGTCAGGGTTGGTACCCGATACGCCATAGCACCCTTGCCAGGCACAGGTACTGTGTTCATGGCCAGAGACAGTGATCTGTACAGCCAAGCAGGTACAGTCTGTGACTGTCCCACAAACCACCGTATATGGCAGCCACATGGTGGAGCTGTGTGCATGCAGACACACACACATTAAGCAAACAACTAGGGCTCACACATACACACACACACATTACATCAACATTGGCCCATGCTGTACTGTTCCCACACACACGCACACACACACACACACACACACACACACACACACACACACACACACACACATGTTGATTGGATGGGTCAATGTCAGGCTCTGGCAAACAACAAAACGCCCTGTGCATATGATGATACATGTGCCCCCTCCTGTCATCTGCATTATGAGGAGGGACAGACTAACATGGTGCTGATGCACAGGGTGACACTATAGCAGTGTAGCAATAATAGCGAGTTGTCAACAAGGAAGTCTAACTACATCCTTGCTGGTATATCTGAGCAGACGTTATGCATCAAAGCTCTGTTTGTCAATGTAGCATTGTTTACACCACTGTTAGGTCTGAAGTATTATCCACCCATGTGCCACTTGATGTGATGTGTTGCAGATGGTACAGCTGATGTGTGCAGTACAGATTAGCAAGTGTACATCTGTGAACATGGTTGCACTGATGTATGCATAGTGGACACATGGGACATGTGGCATACCCTGTAACATTATTAACATCCCATGCATCTTCAATGGCCAGTATGCATTCTACTATAGTTATGTACTAACATGGGTAGACATGTGTATGACATGGGTTAAACCCCTGCTACACAGCTGCAGAGGAACAGGAAATCCACCACAGCCTGGTACAGCACTATACCCTGCTGTTTTCAAGGGCCAGCCAGCACCAGCAGGAGCATACTGCACTGTGGCAAGAACTTGTTCATCAGGTAAATGACATAGGCATGCATAACCGGACATATGAGCAGGTACGCCATCACTGCAGTGATTTAATCAGACATGTCCAGCAACGTGCATCTGGTATCCACAGACAACAGCTTGCCACAGGTGGTGGGGTGGCCATACATCCCCCCGTCACCAGAGTGGAGGAACTGCTGCTAAGTGTGGTGGCCCCTGGCCTATAGCAACAACAACATCACACATGTGTCATCATGGAGGCCGGAGCCACCCAGCATAGTGACATGGAGCGTGCAGGTAACATGCCCTAGCTGTAGACTACTGTTACCTGTATTGTTAGATTATGCATGTGTGAGATGTGTACTGTGTTTAGCAGTTGTGCTGCCTGTTGTGTGTGATACTGATAATGTGAATAGTATCTGTACACCTATGCCTGTTGTTCTACTGTAGTTTAGCACACTCACAGTAGCAATGCCACAGGTGTGGCCACTGACAAACTGTGTCATATTCTTGCAGGTCCCTCTGGTGTGACAGCAGGGCAGACATTACATGCTGGTGAGTGTGTTAACACTTTAAACTTGGTATTGAACCGTGCATGTCATAGGTGAGGTGTAGGCCATGTACACATAACACACCTACGCATAATGCATGCTGTGCATGTTTGCTGTGAGACGTGAAACATCTCAGTAATGTCAGTAGCTGCCTCATTCACATGCAATGCACAGAGCATCAGACACAAATGTGGCAACACTGTACTGCACATTGGATAGGCATAGTTGACACACATGTACACAACATAACACATTTGTCATGCACAGTACACCTCAACATGCTACACATAGTGTAACCGGACACACGCTGGAAGATCACACTTCAGTATCCCACGTCATCCACACACCACACATACCATACCTGAGGGGTAGGGGCCTAGCATGGGGCTGTGCAACACTCCTCAACACATAACGCAGTCATGTTAGGCAATGCTCCCTATTGGACACCTCACACACCCTTGTGCAATGTGGCTGTGTAATTGTGAACTTAGCCACGGCACTGCGGTTCAGGTACAGCTTGCTAGGCGGTGGTCTAGCACACTTTAGTGGCCTTGAGTGACCACATGATGCATGATGATGATGGCTAATGGTACTACACCCCATACTGTTACAATGGCCATGTCCATGATTGGTATCCCATCATGTATACATGCACCACCCATCCCGTGTGTGTACATAGCATGCATGTGCTACACCTGTGTCCACAATTATCTGCTACAGACACAGACACTGCAATCAGACATGGAGACCCATGTGACACACAGATAACACATGCAGCCATGGTATATATACCTGTGTGTGATGGTGCACAGGACATTGCAGAGCTTATAATACTTGCACAGAAATGTCTTGTCCTTGTACACATTGTATTCCAGGGTGTAGGCAATCACTGAACATGTACACACATGCACCACAACCATGTACACTGTCATCAACTATGGCTGTCCACTCACACTGCATGGACTTGAGCAACACTTATTCTGCATGCTGACACGTGTGCATGACTGTTTAACTTGTGATACTGTCACCCACCTTCAACCAGTATTGAGTATGATTTGGAAGTCTGTTGTGTGTGTGTATCTGCTGTAGTGAGGAGTGTGCATGTGTTCCTGTGTTCCTGTGTTCATGTGTGCATGTGTTCCTGTGTGCATGTGTTCATGTGTGCATGTGTTTATGTGTGCATGTGTCTGTGTGTTCATGTGTTCATGTGTGCATGTGTGCATGTGTGCATGTGTGCATGTGTTCATGTGTGCATGTGTGCATGTGTGCATGTGCAGACCGTAACGTGTGTTTCCTGTCTTCCTCTCACAGGTGCTGAGGTAGGGCTTGGCGAAAGCAGCAGGTGACCTGAAGCCACTGCCATGGATAGTGGTGATGATGAGACATGTATTTTGGCACAGGGAGATTTGACAGGGTCTGTCGTTGGTCCACCAATCGACAGTACACAGCATTCAACCCCATCCATGCTCACACTCATACTGCCATTACATCCCTCACAACCAATGGCCATAGAGGAGGGACAGCATATAGTTGGCATTGACCAGGAGAGTGTGGTACCCATGGCATGTGCATCCCCTCACAGCAGCCATAGCCGTAGACACGCAACGGTACCACACAGGCGAAGGTCCAGGGGTTCTCGGGGGTGCACCACTGGACGTATTGCCCCTGGCAGGCGTGCCCTCACAGGTCTTATGACGACCACTATGTTCTGGGCTGTAATGCAGGCTCAGGCACATATGGAATGGTACACTAGGCAGGGACATAGGGCACAGAGGGCAAATAACACCGCTATCAATGACAGCATCCGTGACCTTGCCAGTGCCATCCGGACATACACCAAGGTCATTGATAGACATTGGGGGAAGACAATAGATGCCCTCCACAACATGTCTTCCTCAAGCCAGGACCGTGCGGGATGGTTGCAACGTCGACGCTGACGCATGCCAGCAACAGCAACAGCAACAGCTGGCAGTGGTCGCGGACAGCACACAGCTCACAGCCGCTCCCGTAGTGGCAGTACCATCCCCAGCAATACTGGGGCTGGCCTGTCCATTGTCCATCCCAGTAGACCACGTGCACGTGGCTCTGGCCAGTCCCAGCAGGGACATGGGTCCAGTCATCATACCTCTGCCTCTGATGACAGTACCCAGTCAGGGTTGGTACCCGATACCGTCCATAGCACCCTTGCCAGGCACAGGTACTGTGTTCATGGCCAGAGACAGTGATCTGTACAGCCAAGCAGGTACAGTCTGTGACTGTCCCACAAACCACCGTATATGGCACTCACATGGTGGAGTTGTGTGCATGCAGACACACACACATTAAGCAAACAACTAGGGCTCACAACATACACACACACACATTACATCAACATTGGCCCATGCTGTACTGTTCCCACACACACACACACACACACACACACACACACACACACACACACACACACACACACACACACACATGTTGATTGGATGGGTCAATGTCAGGCTCTGGCAAACAACAAAACGCCCTGTGCATATGATGATACCTGTGCCACCTCCTGTCATCAGCATTATCGACGGAGGGACAGGCTAACATAGTGCTGATGCACAGGGTGACACTATAGCAGTGTAGCAATAATAGCGAGTTGTCAACAAGGAAGTCTAACTACATCCTTGCTGGTATATCTGAGCAGACGTTATGCATCAAAGCTCTGTTTGTCAATGTAGCATTGTTTACACCACTGTTAGGTCTGAGTATGTATTATCCACCCATGTGCCACTTGGCTGATGTGTGATGTGTTGCCAGCATGTGTTAGCGAGTGGACAGTATGTGTGTGATGTGTGCAGTACAGATTAGCAAGTGTACATCTGTGAACATGGTGGGTGCGCACTGTCTGGATGTATGTGCATAGTGGACACATGGGACATGTGGCATACCCTGTCGTACACATTATTAACATCCCACTGCATCTTTCAATGGCAAGTATGCATTCTACTATAGTTATGTACTAACATGGGTAGACATGTGTATGACATGGGTTGACCATTAATATCAGTCAATGATTTGCAGTCTGGTAGTATACACAACCTCAACAGCATGACTATAAGCAATCATTGGATGATTTCCTGACAAATGACACACAGTAGTAGGGAACCCAGTATCAATTGGATCCTTTCAGTGCTACACTATAACACTAACCAGTGGTGATGACCGCCACCCATTACTGTGACACACCTGTGTGTCATATAGCCCCCTTAGGTACATGCAGACACACTAGGGATGTGTCCATCCAAATCTGGGAATGCATGGAATGGCCTACAATGCATTCCCTGGATGGGATGCATATCCTACACAAGGGTATCATACAGACAGATACCTGTTGTGTGATACATGCTGTATAGCAGTAAGCCGACTATGGCATAGTTATCCTCATGTACTATACATACTATCCAGTCAGTACCACACCGGTGGTAATCCTCAACATGTATGTCGGGTACCATTTTGTACATACAGACCCATGTTATGTCATGTGTCCCTTCGTATCCACATATCCATAGGTATTGTGGAGTCCCAAGGTGTATCACAGACATTAGAGGCCTGAATGCATATCCACAAGGCAGTCGTACACCTATAAAGATTGTCCATTCTTGGCAGACTTTGTTGTGTATGACCATGTCTGACATATACCCCAGCCAATATACCCTCACTCACACTACTCTGTCATGGATGTGTGCCACAGATGACCTTGGTCACAGAACACAACAGTGGATGGCCATGTCACATAAATACATATGTGACGTACGATCTGAGTAGCAGCGGCACAACCTGTCAATGGAAACAAATGTATTCATAGCAGGCTCACCTATGTACTGATTGAGGGGACATGTACACATATATATTTGCCACGCAGATACCTGATGTCTGCAATGTACTTACTGTTGTCATCATACTATATCATACCATAGTAAAAGCAAAACCCACATAGTTTTGACCAACAGTAACACACACACAGTCAGCATTTGCAGGATTCAAACACCTACCTAACGATGTTATGATACTAGAGAGTGACACATTAACACAGCGTGCTATTTGCTTTACTGGCTGGTTTACCTTCTCCTGCTGTATTTGTAGGATGGTGACATCATCAGACTTTCCAAAGAGGAATGTACCTCTTTTACTGAGTTTTCCCAGTCTCCAAAAAGGAACACCTCTCAAAGGAAACTGCACACATACACACACCCCTCACTCACACTACTCTTAAGTAACTGTCATGGGTGTGTGTGCCACAGATGACCTTGGTCACAGAACACGACAGTGGATGGCCATGTCACATACATACATATGTGACCTACGATCTGAGTAGCAGCGGCACAACCTGTCAATGGAAACAAATGTATTCATGTAGTATGCAGGCTTCACACCTATGTACTGATTGAGGGGACATGTACACATATATATTTGCCACGCAGATACCTGATGTCTGCAATGCACTTACTGTTGTCATCATACTATGTCATACCATAGTAAAAGCAAAACCCACACCGTGTTGACCAACAGTGACACACAGACAGTCAGCATTTGCAGGATTCAAACACCTACCTAACAATGTTATGATACTAGAGAGTGACGCATTAACACAGCGCATTATTTGCTTTACTGGCTGGTTTAACTTCTCCTGCTGTATTTGTAGGATGGTGACATCATCAGACTTTCCAAAGAGGAATGTACCTCCTTTACTGGGTTTTCCCAGTCTTGAAAAAGGGCACTCCTTTCAAGGAGAATTGCACACACCCCCCACACACAGACACGCACACACAAACACAGATAGCATTTTCTGGATTCAAACCCCTTCCTAACTAGGTTATGATACTAGAGAGAGCATTCGCGCAGTATGCTATTTGCTTTACTGGGTGGTCTCCCTTCTCTGTCTGTATTTCTAGGGTGGTGACATCATCAGACTGGATATGGTAATGTGTGTACACTTTGTTTTATGCCATTCCAGGAATGGTCCATGTGGGTCATCAGGTGTCAACAGCTGGAACAGGAACTCATAATCCTTACCTTGTGTAATCTATCTGTGGACACATCGACATTCCTTCATATGTCAACACATATTTATGCACAGCTTGTTGGTTTTGTGGGTACTACATGTGTCTGGGATGTTGATAAAGGGCTATTGAAAGTGTATGTGAGACATGAGTAGCTGTGTTCAGTGAAGTATGTCCTGTGTGGCTGCCTTGCAAACAGTCTAGCATGTTTGGGAACCATGATCTGCACATGAACATACCACGGTTAGTAGGGTTGTGTGTATGTCAGCTTCCAATAGCTCAGTTTATGACTTCAACCATGATGGACTCCATGGCCTTGCAGATCATACTTCATAGGCATACTGGACTGTACTTCCCATGGTGTGTTGTGCACCAACACTTGTGTGGAGTGCCATATGTTGCTGTAACACATTCAACGGTTCCACATCCTGTGTAGGGGGGCAGGTTCAGCTGACTGTTCAGGTGCAGGATCTGTTTGTTCTGTAGTTTATGCATGACACATATTGGGAATCAATGTAGTCCACTTGATGCCATGCTTTTAGCATTGGGGGCAGCTGTTCATCCATTCTACATGTGATATCTCCTGGTATGATGATATGGACTATCGTCGGTGGGAGGTGGGTATGTATATATGGGCCTGTCTGTCAGGATGTTGGCATTGTCAGTCAGGTACAGCTGGCCCTGACTCATGACATATATGTGTGTACATTGCTATATATGACATAGCTGTCGGAGGTGACATGATTCAGTCTGGACTCCTTCTCAGCTACTCTTTACAGAACACTAACAAACCTGAGCACTAATCCCTGTTATACTCCTATACACACTTAACACCCTACTGATCCTTTGCCATCTGGCTACAGAGTATGTCATGATGATATCCTGGCATGTCCAGGGGTTGGCTTTGTGTGCACTCTCCAGTCCAGCTGGTGAATATTGTGATGTAGACACAATGTCACATCTGCCTCATGTACACAGACAACACTCTCCTCCTCACAACAAACCCAGATATATGTGTGAGATGCACCTATAGAGACATACAGGGTGCTGAACTCTCTCAACCCATGACTGGCATAGTCTATCAGGTGGTGAGGATAACCACACACACACCACATATCAGTCTCACATATCCTCTGGCGACAGCACTCAAACCACATTATCACACATACACATACTTGGATGCTGTAAATGAACTCTGCCTAAGCAGCAGAGACCTCCACAGCAGGCACACACACAACTGCTACCCCACTACAATACCCACATCTCACATAGTTCACAATGTCAGTGTGCCACACAGTCACTTGCCTTCGGGCTAAACAACACACATAATACACTTGTGATAGGCGACACTTATTGTCAGACACACTGACGTACCACTCACCAGCCCATACAAGGGAATAGTCACTTTGTGCTGTCTGTCATGTGCCAGGATCTGCCACATAACACATGCAGTCAGGTCACTACAAAGCAAGTACAGGACTGGCACCATCATTGTCCATGCTGGTGTGTAAAACCTCAGACGTTACTCCCTGGACCACATGACATGGTACATGGAGGAACAGTGTCATCATGTAGCCCAGGCCAATATGACCCTGACCTTGTCTAGCATCTTACACCCACCAAGTATGATGTCACAGTATACAGACAAACATATCACGTTTAACACTTAGCTAACAGATTGGTGTCATTCATAGGGGATACAGTGTCTGTCAGCCTGTGGTGACATGCTCAACATGCCACGTAGCTTCACTATGGACAGCTTGCACCTGTCACCCTTGGACCTTTGAATGCTGGCTAAGGCTCTTGTTACCACCATAGTGCATTTATTGAGCAGGGCTCAAAAGACAAACCCACCTACATAGACATTACAGGTTAAAGAACACTAAGGGTAATGCTGCTCAACACCAGATGTGTTAACCTCATATTGCGGCCACTCAGGACTCCCCTCAGTATGGGGGATAGCAATATAGGTGCACTGACAGACGCCTAGTTCACGGTCACATATGCACACCAGCACTACCAGGTTATGTTTCATACCATGCTTTCTGACCACAGGACTTGGAACGGACAACACAACTAGGGGGTTTATCCATATACATCACAGATACACACACCTCTGAGTTAGTGGCACTGCACTAAGCATCACAGACCATACATATACAACTACCATTGTGCAAAACTGCCTTTCAGTTTGTTGCCTACTATAGACCATCCTCCCATACTCAGGAACCACACTCGGCTTTCCTGGGAACAGTGGAGGATATGATGGTCACCACAAACACCATTATATTGGGTGACATCAGATACATGAATATTGACTGGGGATACTACTCAAGCCGCAACAACCTCACCCTACAGTTGCTACAATTTGTAAATTCATATGCTATGGCACAACCAGTCACCACAGCCACAAGGGGGAATACATATTGGACCTGATCATCACCAACATGGGGACTCTATGTTCCACACCAGCAATATACCCCTCATTGGTAAGGCCGGAACATACATCTATCTCACTGGACATACATATACACTCCACACACCCATCCTGGGTAATCTTGCTGAACTTCTGATGAGCCAACATCTCACTTCACCAGAGCAAGGTGGTATCCTTCAGAGACCCTGAGACAGTGTCAAATACAGCTCTGACTGCTGAATCCTTTACATACACATTCTATGGACTCCTAGTGGACTGCATGGATTGTGCTACCCCAAATAACAGCAAGACTCACTCCTCCAATGGCAGGGGACCTGTCTGGTAGACACCAGCCATTAATAAGCTGTACAATGTCAGGAGGAAGCTACTACATGATAGAACACAATCCCAGACGGGGAAAGCATCTGTGATCTGTACTAGCAGACAACTATGATCACTCATGTACTTATCTAAGGTCTTCTTCTCATGGACAATTGCACCAGACATGTAGGACTATCACAAGGCCTTCATCAGTTATGTCAGGAACCTGGGTGGACACTCACTGATATGCTGTGAGTTACTGCATACTGACTACACTTACCCTGAACCCACTGGCATAGCCAACATCCTGGCAAACAGGTTCAGTGCAGATGTCTCCCCCCATCCCCCCTAGGGAGCGATTATCCATCCCAACAGGGTGTAACCTCCCTGACACCACACAGTAACAGGTGAGTGCTGCCCTCCCCAAAGCATACATTACAGCATCAATGGGACCAGTTGGTGTCCCGGCCTGCATCTTACACAAGCTTCATGACAGACGTAACCCTCACATTACATCACTGTGCAATATCAAAGTTACTACAGGATATGTACCCACAGAATGGCGTACAGCGACAGTGGTCCCACTCCACATAGTTGGTGCCAGAATGGACCACAGACAATGTTGCCCTATAAGCCTGACTATCCTGTTATGCAAAGCTATGGAGCGTATTGTCATGGGACTCTTAAACATAGACATCAGGAACCTACAGACACTGTGTCCTACACATTTCAGCGTTGTTGTGGGCAGATCTTGCCTCTTGAACATGTTTGTATTCTTTAGACAGTTAACAGGTCCATCGACATAGGGACAGTTGTACACGCAGCCTACCTGAAGCTTGCTAAACCCTTCCACACAATAACCCACTGGACCATTATGCATAGGCTCACCAGCATCGATATGGACACATATCTCACATGATGGATTGCTACCTGGATCAGGGATAGCACCCACATGGTCAGAATTGCAGGTGCCATGTCTGACTATACACCAGTTACAGGTGGCATCCCACACGGCTCGGTCCAGGGACCTCTCTTGTTCAGTAGATATTTGTCTGATGTACAAGCTACCACAGGGGGAATATGGCTGACTTTGTTCGCACTTGACTGCAAACTGGGTGCCATACTCACCTCTCCAGCTGTCACATGCATACTCCAACAGGGTCTCACAGAGATGGATGACTGGTGCCTGAGCCATGGCCTACAGCTAAATGCCATTAGTTGCATAGTCATCCCCTTTGGGAATAACAACATGCCCACACATTAACACATAGGTAGTACTCCATTACATACGGTAGGTGTTGTTAGGTGATTGGGGACATGACTTATTTGTACTGTCGCCTTTGACATTCACGTTGCCACAGTGGTTGGACAGACCTTCTATATAAGCAAACTTATCCCATATGGTTTCACATCTAGATCGAGTGATGTCATTGTGCCCCTATACTAATAACAACCGTGCTTGGTTACAATGCCACCTTTGGGGTGTACCTTACCCAACACCTGCAGCAACTGTACTGGCCACAGATACCCAAGCAACAGCCACCCCTCAACAATACCCACGAATCACATATCTCTCAAGATCAGTGTGCCTCACAGTCACAGCCTTTAAGGCCAAACAACACACCAAATACACTTGTTATAGGGGACTCTATTGTCCGGCACACTGATGTCCCACTCAAATGACTGAACAAGGAGAAGGTCACTGTAAGCTGCCTGTCAGGTGCCAGGATCCACCACATAATGCAAGCACTCAGGTCACTCCAAAGCAAGTACAAGTATGACTCCGTCATTGTCCATGCAGGTGTGAATGACATGAGACGTACCTCCCTGGACTACAAGAAAAGAGACATAGAGGAGCTCTCTGATCATGTAGCCCAGGCTGGTATGACCCTGACCTTGAGTAGCATCTTGCCCTCACCAAGAATGATGCCAGAGTATAAAGACAAAATGATCAGTTTCAAAAATTGTCTAAAGTATTGGTGTCATTCAATGGGGATCCAGTGTCTGTCAGCCTGGGATGACATGCCCGACAAGCCACGTTGCTTCGCTAGGGATGGCTTGCACCTGTCACCCTTAGGCTTTTGTATACTGGCCATGCCTCTTGCCACCCCCATAGTGCATTTTTTAGGCGAGGCTCAAAGGACAAACCCACCTCCATAGACAACCCAAGGATACAAAATCTAAAGGTAATGCTACTCAATGCCAGAAGTCTAAACCTCAAGATGCATGCACTCGAGGCTCTCCTCAGTATGCAGAATATCGATGTCTGCGCAGTAACAGAAGCCTGGTTCAAGGCTCCAGAGAGCACCCCAGCACTACCAGGTTATAACCCATACCATGCATTTCAGACACAAAACTCGGACCGAGGCACAAAAGGAGGGGTAGTATCTATATTCATCAAAGATACCTACACCTCCAGGTTAGTGGCACTGCACGAAGCATCAGAAACCATCCATGTGCAACTAACAGCGGGCCAAACTGCCTTTCAGTTTGTAGCCTGCTACAGAACACCCTCCCTATTACAGGAACCCCACTTGGCATTCCTGAGACCACTGGAGAATATCAAGGTCTCACCTAAAACTATGTTAATGGGTGTCTTCAACTACCCAAACATTGACTGCGACAACTACTCATGCCCAAACACACTTGCCCAACGGTACCTTGAAGTTATAAACTGTAATGCGATGGAACAACTGGTCACCACTCCCACAAGAGGGAACAACATATTGCACCTGGTCATCACCAACATGGGGACTCTATGTTCCACACCAGAGGTAAACCCCTCATTGGTAAGATCAGACCATTAACTAATTTCCATGGACATCCATATCCCGTCCCCACCCCCAGCCAAGGAAATCACTGTAAAGAATGTCTCAAAAGCCAACTTTGCACTTCTCAAGACTGAGGTGGAATCCTTTAAAGCCCACGGCCCAGAGGATAATACAGGCCAATCCGCAGAATCCTTTACAAATGCATTCTATGAGCACCTGCAGGAATGCATGGATCATGCTATCCCAAATAAAACGAAGACTCACTCCTCCAAAAACAGGAGACCTGTTTGGTGGACCAAGGCCATAAATAAGCTATACAACAGAAGGAGGAAGCTACTACATGACAGAGCAAAATCCCAAAAATGGAAGGCATCTCTGATCAGTATTAGCAAGAAACTTCGATACCTCATAGAATCATCAAAGGCCAGTTTCGGAAGGGAAATTGCCCTAGATCCTAAAGATAATCACAAGCCCTTCTTTAGTTATGTCCATAATATGGGTGGAAACTCCCAGATATGCTCTGAATTGTTGCATAACGGTACAAAATATACCAAACCTACAGACATAGCCAACATCCTGCAGACAGATTCAGCACAAACCTCTCCCCCTTCATCCCCAGAGGAACAAATGCCTATCCCAACTGAATGTAACCTCGCTGACATCACAGTTTCACAGGTGAAAGCTGCCCTCTCCAAAGCAAAAAACACAGCAGCTATGGGATCGGACAGTGTCCCAGGTTGTGTCTTACACAAGCTCCAAGAAGAACTGAACCCTCACATTAAGTCACTGTTCAAACTTAGCCTTACTACAGGATATGTACCCAAATAATGGCGTACAGCTACAGTGGTTCCACTCCACAAAGGTGGTGTCACAACGGACCCTGGGAACTATCGCCCCATAAGCCTGACTAGTCTGGTCTGTACAGCTATGGAGCGTATTATCATGGAACTCATAAACAAAGTCATTGGGAGCCTCCAGATACTGAACCCTACCCAATTCGGCTTTGTTAAGGGCAGATCTTGCCTCTTAAACCTAGTTGATTTCTTTGAAACAGTTACCAAAGCTATAGATGAGGGCAAGGTAGTCCACACAGCCTATCTGGTCCTCGCAAAAGCCTTTGACACAATACCCCACTCGGGCATCATAAATAAGCTTACCAGCTTAAATATCAACCCCTATATCGCAAGATGGGTTGCAAACTGGCTCAGGGATAGAACCCACATAGTCAGAATCACAGGTGCCATGTCTGAATCCAAACCAGTTACAAGTGGCGTACCACAGGGCTCAGTTCTGGGACCTCTTGTTCGGTATATACTTCTCTGAGGTTCAGGCTAACACAGGGGGATTATGGCTGACAAAGTTCGCAGATGACTGCAAACTGGGGGCCATATTCGACTCTCCAGCTGACACAAGCATCCTCCAGAAGGGTCTCACAGAGATGGATGTTTGGTGCCAGAGCCACGGGCTCGAGCTACATGCTAAAAAGTGCATAGTCATCCCCTTTGGGAAAAACAAGGTGCACACAAATTACCACATAGGTGGTAATCCATTAAGTACAGATGTAGTAATTTGAGACTTCTGGACCAATGTAGATAGTAATCTCTCCTTTGATAATCACATTGCCAAAGTGGTTACAAAGACCGTCTATATATGCCACCTTATCACAAAAGAGTTCGCATCTAGATCAAGAGAGGTCATTGTGCCCCTCTACTCGTCAATCATCAGCCCCATACTTGAATACAGTGGCCCTTTTGGGATGTACCTTACCTGGCACCTGCAGCAACTGGAGAGACCCAAAAGTACCTCTCCAAGAGGATCATGGGCTACAAGCAGACGTTGTATGCAGCTCAACTAAAGAAACTCCAGCTCTACTCAGTTGCTTACCACCTACTCAGAGGCGATCTATGCCTGATATACAAAGCCAGGTCAAACCTAGAATTAATGGACATGCTCCACCACAAATATCCAAGTCCTTTAGAGATACACGCTCCAGGGACTTAAACCTCAGCACAAGAATAAAAAGCACATGCTGGAGGGACAGATTAATTTCCCAGGGGCTCCCCTCACTCTGGAATAGAATCCCAGTTCATATTAGACATAGCCCCTCGATGACCCCCTTCAAGCCAATTCCGGACACGTGGATGGGAAATCGCAAATTCACCCCTGGGATCTCTTCTGTGTCCCTGCTAGACAGAGCCACAGCAAACTAATCTTAAAGGGTAACTTCTGTGACCTAATTTACAGAGGCACAGTAGACTAATCTAATAGGGAGACGGAAGCCAAATACACTCTGGCTAGGCTTATAAATGCCCTAGGGCAGATAGCCTAGTATCTACCTATGAACCTATGAACCTATAAGTTCCGCACCAAGCAGATGTAGGGACTCACACAGATGACCTGCACAGTTCAGATGCAGTAACTAAAGCTCTACTCAGTCACTTACCACCTACTCGGATATGATGTGTGCCTGTTGTTTGCAGTAATACCCAACCCAGAATTAATGGACATGCTCCACCTCAGGATATCCAACTCCCTTGTAGCTACACACTCCAGGGACATATACCTCAGCACAGATGTTAATAGGACATGCTGGAGGGACAGATTCTTATCCCAGGGCGTCCACTCACTCCAGATTGTGATCACAGTTTCACATAGGCAGAGCCACCCACTAACCACCTACAGGGGACATCTTGATGGCTGTATGGGTGATCGCATGTTTACCCATGGGATATCTTCTGTGTCCTTGCTAGACAGAGGCACACTAGCCTAAACATACATGGGCTATCTTGTGTGACCTATTATTCACTGGCACAGTGTAGTAATCTGACAGGGCTGCAAAAGCCAAACAAACTATGGCTAGGCTTGTACATACCCTAGGGCAGATAGCCTAGTATCGACCTCTGAACCTATGCTTCTGCTCAGGATGCACATTATTTATTGATGATACTGTTTGCAGGTCTTTATTGTCTTTGCTTTCCCAGTTTCTATGAACAACATAGGTATCTGTGGAACATGTTTGATCATGACAGGGTTCCACTATATCATATAAGTGTCTGTTGTCATGTAACTGTGTGCACAGGGCAGATTGCTGGATAGTGAGAGGTTCCTGGGTTAACACATGCAACTGCCAGATATGTGTGGCCCACTGCTGTACTCAGACATGGCCTAAGTGTGTGAGCATGCCCAGTTCAGGCTTTCCATGTTTTGTTGCCTGACATATGTCTCATTTATTCAAGTGTGTGAGCATGCCCAATGTGACCTTTCAGTATGTTGTGATCTGAAGTCCACTACATTTGTGGATGTGTGTGAACATGACCAATATTAACATTTATACTGTGTGTGTTGGAAGTCAAGTTCTGTTCTTACTGCAGGACTCACCTTTGTGTCATAACTCAACAGGGATTATGCTGTGCCTGCATGGTTTCCATGAGATACTTTGCATAGACTTATCAACATTCCTTCATACTGGCTGAACAGTGTAATGCTGTCATGGTTTAGTGGTTCAGTACTTTAACTATGGTGCACAGTATCCTGGGTTCGAGGCCCATCACTGCTTTATATTTCCATACCGAGCAGACCAGACTGCTTAAGGGCCAGTTAAGCAAATATAAGCATGTTGGCTTTTGTTCTGCTATGCCCTACTTAGACCAGGCTTGTCCGACATTGCTGTATATTCACCAACTTTGCTGGACATTGCCCAATATTACTCAACATTGACCACAGTTGTACTAGTTGGTGTGTGCGATTCTGTTTGCATATACTACATGGTGGTAAATGCTGTTTAGCACTACCTTAAATTGCTTGACACATGGCAATCATGCCTCAGGTGGTGCTGCAGGGCTGCCTATGTCAGATGCACATACTACACTCCCTGTACATGTTTGAGGCAGGTAGTGTCAACTTAGGCATCCCTTTTACTATATGTGCAGGTCAGAGAGAGGTATTATTTCCAGGGTTCCTACTGACCCAGTGTATGTGCTATGTGCTGCCTCTTTGCCAAGGCCAAAGCATACTAGGCATGCCTCCTTCTGCCTACTGGGGCAGGCTCAGGTTGTTCCTCCTCCGAGTCACACTCTGCCTGTGATGACCTTGGCAAAGGTGGGGGGCTGTTTGGGCCAGGCCTATGCTGGTCCTGCTGCAGCTGTTTTTGCAGGATCATATTATATAACACATACCATGACAATTTGGATACATGTAGTTGGTGAGTACTGCAAGGTTCCACCAGATGTGTCCAGGCACCGGAACCGTGACTTGAGCAGCCCAAACACATGCTCGATTACATTTCGTGTTTGTGCGTGTGCCTCATTATGGCGTTCCTGTTCAGGTGTGTGTGCGTTTCTGATGGGTGTCATCAGCCACGGCTCCAGTGCATAGCCAGTATCTATGGCTGGTGCTTTGATGCGTATGTGCGTGCAGTCTATTGCACCCACTACCTCAGGGTATTCCGCTATTTGCTGGAAGAGACGCATATTGCTAGCCAATACCTCACGGGAATTGGGAAATGTACATGATCACTGACATGTGCTGACATGGCATCCAGGAACTGGTGCAGTACCCTGGATGCTGATGCCTGTGATATCCCCATCATATCACCAGTTGGTTTCTGGAAGGTACCTGTTGCTAGTATTCGTAGGCCAACACATACCTTGGTTTCTACTGGAATGGGTTCCCCTCTGTTGGTTCTGTGTGTGAGGCATGGCCTGCACAGCTCAACAATTTGCTGCAGGAGTTCTCTGTCCACTCTATAGCGCTCCACTATCTCCAGCTCATGTAGCCCCTGGTAAGTTACCCTGGGCCTGTACACTCTTCTTCGTCTCCACACTGGCTGTTGATCAGCAGCATTACCATTGTCACCACCCTCAGCATATTGCATATGTCGCCTTATGACAGTAATGGCAGCCCCTAACATTTTTTTGTCTCAGTACAGCTTTTTCAGTATTCACTTCTCATAGCTGACTGCAGTGCTGCAGTGTCTCTGAGGAATACATGGTGAAAAGTTGTTTGCAGAGTTTTAAGTGCTGGGCTGGGCTGGTTTACTGCCTGTGTAATTGCCTGATTCTGATTATTTCCACCTGCTAGCTCTGCTTACTCTCCCTGGTTAACTTCCTACTGTTTATTTTGCTTCCTTTTCCCTTTCCATTTCCTCAGGGGGGCAGCGCCACACACACTAGCGCAGATGCGCGCACATGCGCTAACACACGCGCACACAGGCTTAGACAGAGTTACACTAGTTAATTCCTGCCTAAACACGCGCACACGACTGCAAAGGTGCTTACAAGACTTTAAACTGCCCTACACATGTTTTAAACGCACGCACACAGGCGCAAATATGCTAACACAGATTTAGACAACATTAAACATGCTAACTTCTGCTTACACGTGCGCACACTGTCTTACTCGGGTTTATAAGCGTGCACAAGTGCGCATACATATTGCAAGCATTTTTACAAGAAACTTTGGTGATGCCCACAGTGTGCACCTTCTATTTCTTGACTTTAGCTAGGATATCTACTGACACACCTCTTCCAGTGATGAGCAACTGACAGCTAACACATGCCACTCTGCTCCAATGAGATTAGCTACTGTCATACATACCCCCTCATGATGTTACCTTTATCCTACTCTGTTACTCCCCTTATCCTAGTCTTGCACTCCACTGACTGTGCTCATTTGCTATGTAGACTTGCGATTTGCTATCCTTCCCCTCATTTCCATAGGATTGCCTAGTAATGCTTGGTTATATCTCTTGGACTGAGTTCCCCCCTTAGCAACCCCTACTCGGTAGCCTTGTTGTCTTCAGCCTGCCATTCACTTGCATTTTATATTATGATATCTTATATAATGCCTATTTGTGGCTTTTATTTTCTTATTTTATGATTTTTATAGCGCACCCCGTTTGCGCGGCGCTGCGCTAAGCTTAAACCTCTCCGATCGAGGGAAAAAAAAAACAATTAATTTTTATTTTTTGCATCGGGGAAATTTGCCAATGGCCATATATTTGGCCATTGGCATGCTTCCTCAACCATATGCAACCTTTATTTGGAGCTGTCACAGCTCCATTGTGCTATTTGCAAAACGGTACTCAGTTGTCAACTGAGTACATTTCTGCAGATAACACGGCTCCTACTCGGACAGGTTTGTGCTTCCTGGATCGCATATTTACCTCATTTGCATGCCTTTTGGCTGCAAGTGAGGCAATTTGCATATCCAAGCCCTGTCCGTGTAGGAGCAGTTTAAGGGGCTGTTTGCAATGCTGTTCCTGGATTGCTCGTCGGACATGTTGGCTGCATGGAGTCTTACTCTACTCTTAGACTCCGTGCAAGCCTTCATGAATCCGGCCCTATGTCTTTCATTGTCTGGCCACATACAATACAATGCATATGGTGCATTTAGCAACTGTGTTAAATACTCCTCTTTCTACATGGGAAAAAGTACTAGAAAATTAAAAGAGTGAATAACTGAGCATAAATCAGATATATGTAGGAAAGTTCAGTTAAACGCTCTAAGTAATCATATTTTAGACACTGGTCCTGATCATCAGTTTAAATTTAGGGTGATCGAGTTGGTTCTTAAGCAGGTTAGAGGTGGGGACATTAATAATGTATTAGAAAATAAAGAATATCGTTGGATTATAAGGTTACAGGCAGATTTACAACCATGGCTGAACAGCACTGTTAGTATTAAGCCTGTTTTGCTTAAGAGACAACTGCAATTGCATTAATGGTGAAATTAGTTTTATTTAAAAATAAATGGTGATTTTGAATGTTAAAAATGTTTAAATGTATGTGTTTCTTTCATATAATTGTTTAGTATATACCTTTAAATGTACCTTGTATTTTAATTATTTTATTAACTGATTTTTTATGACTGGCTAACTGTGATCGTATGACTTTTATTAAGGCTTTATATAGAATGAGCAATTATACTGTATTTTATTAGCACCGAAGAAGGGTTTCTACCAAAAGCTTTGCAATAAATGTTGTTTTTTTGGCTTTCTTGATGTTGGATTTGTTGTTTTATACTCTTGTTGAACATCTCATCCAAAGGATGACACACTCAGGAGTGCAGCACTCCATTATGTTGCACTGCAGTGTCAGCAATCCATCTGTCTGGTGTGTGTGAATGAAACCTACAACCTTCCGCACCAAAGGCAAGTGTGCTGCCTGGTGCACCACTATGTGCAGCGGTCTGTACCACTGGGTGCTACTTCAGAGTGATCTGTATATAGAATCTGACATGCATGCTATTATTATTATTTTTTTTAATAACATTTTTATTAAATTATCACATATGACATAGACAATCTTACATTTATATAAATCAAAAACAGACACCACTTTAGTTGTAAACATTATACATCACAGACACCACTGAAACAACTGTAGTTGCAAACATTATACATCACCTATAATCTGTCCAGTCATTGTCAGTTAAGCATTATATGGCTCTTTCAAATCCTGCCTCTTACACCTCATTCCTTCATTACATATATTGTTCCCACAATTCCCATTTTCCTATGTAGTTTGCTCCTTCCCTTTCCCAAAGATCCCAATTTTAGTTGTTTTATCTCTGTTACTATTTTTACTACTTCTAGTAAAGTTGGTTTAGACTTTGATTTCTATTTTCTAGTAATTGTCTTTTTGTCACCCACCAAAATTAGACTTGGTAAGGCTTTACTATGTCTGGGCAATTCCAATTCTGTATCATAGCTCAAAAAATCATCTCCCCAGTCAGTCCAGTCCACTCACCCAGTATCTCTGACAGATCGGTCTGCAGGGAATCCCTTAATGTGCATATGACTACAGTCTGAGTGCATCTGTCAGTGATGCAAGGAATTATAATTGTGTTGCCTTGTTCTTTGTTGTAATACCATCTTGCATGTGATTCCCAGATGTCACTAGCTTATTTTTAGTGATTACTGTGCACGTCATTATCTGTTAATGGAAGTATTTTTGCTGAGGGGGGGGTTGAAATGTAAGAAACCTATAGATCTTTTGGTACTCCTGGCTTCAAGGGTTAGAGCTATGGCATCATTCTTCTTGTGAAATAAGATATTTCTGTATCCACCACTGAGTCTCTTTCCAAATGCCTATTATGTCCCAAAGGATTATGTACAATGTGCATGTGCAAAGGAAATGTTCCTGCTTCCATGAGATCCCCTCAAATGCTTTGTGCCCTGGAAGACAAGGACTTCTGATTATCTCTGGTCTCCAACAATTATTTAAACATGAAATCAACATTCCAGGCTTGAACCTACAGCCCAGTCCCTCAGGACAGGTGAGCAGGATCTGCCTTATCATTCATTTTTCATCTCTGGCCAGCTCCTTCGGAAGCTGGCAGCTCACTGAACCCAGAGTGGCTGGGCCATAGCCATGTCCATATTCTTCTGTGCCATGAAGATGTCTTCTTAAAACTCTTTACTACTTCAAGCTTTATTGCAGAGAATAGAGCTCTAACTCTCTAACTATGACCTGAGTGCTGTAGGAGCTAGCAGAAAAAGGTGTCCGTGTGATACATGCAATGGTTCATCCATCTAGATGAGAGGCAGCATTTCAGTCCACAGTGCTACTGACATCCAGTAGAGACCAGCTATCACAGCCAAAAGAAGAAATATAGCTGAGACACAAAGTCACTATGCAGTGCACAAGCAGTGAAGACAGTGAGTGGCATGTGTGGAAACATCAATGTCAAAGGGTCACTGTTATACAGCACCATTCATGTAAAGTTATCCTGTGAACAAGTGAGCCAGATGGTGGGTAATTTTGAGGGTATCTCTGTCAATGTTGTAATAGTGGAAGACTTTGCTTATGCTATATGTTTTGTGCATGTTGTTACATGTATTCTGACATAGAACAAATGGATGGCTGTAGGAGCAGGCCTAAGTGAGGCCCGCACCTTCACCAGGGCTTGTAAAGTGGCTAGTTCAGAAGGCCAAATGGTCAGTAACAGCAAGCTAGGAACTGATCAGAGACATTGTTAGGGTGGGCAAAGGGGGATGTAGCAGCTTGCGGTCAAGGTGTTAGGGTGCATGACTGGCAGATGCTGATTAGTTGGCAATGCAGTACTAGCATTATTTTCCATACCTGTAATTCTGAATGCCAGTATGTAAATGAATTCTGATACTGCTGTTGCAGTCAGGACTGAAGTGCTTACTTCAGCATTTTGTGTGTGATATAACTTGTAGCAAGCAGTTTGTTACAGTTTTTAAAAGAAGAAGAAGACAGATCAGAGAGCAGAAGTGGGTACTAAATGATTCAGCTGGAACTCTAGATCTGAGTACAGTGTTTGAAGGTTGCTGGGCTTCCCTTGGAAGGGGTTACTTTAAAGGGAGAAGTAGATATCTATATTTTCTAAAGTTAGGAAGGCTTCTAAGGAGGGCTATTTCTTATTTAGGCTTCAAGATTCAGCCATACTACCCTTATACTATCAGCCTCTGGTAGCTGGAGCAGGTTTACATTATGTAAAATGGCACTATAGTAGTAGAAGATGTGCTGAATAATATACAAAATCCCTGGGTGAACAGGCCATCATCTCCATCTATGCTGATGCATACTGGATTGTTCTAGAATGACACCTGTAGACGAGCCAGCTGTAGAACTTCTGATTATACTGAGGTGTCATTCTAGGTGATGCTAGGGTGCTGCTAAAGATTAGCTTTAAGCCAGCCTTGGAAGTCTACCCTGAAAGTTCTAAGCTGCCTTCAGGAATGTGTGTCTGAGATCATTCATACCCACATGGACAATGACCATGTCATAGCTATATCTATGGTGAAAGGATTTGCGAGCCCTGTCCATCTGCTGCATTATGACTCCTGTTAGGCAGCTTAGTGTCACCCTACCTTTGTCAAGTCTGATGAGTGGACTGCCTGTCTGTCTGTCTACCTCACTATGGAGTCCTCTATGCCTAGGATATTTTCATGTATTTTGTCTTTACCCTGATAACTTACGGATTCAGTTCTGCTGGTATGAGGACTCATCTGAGAGAGGTTTGTAATACATGGTGAAAAAGGTGGTGTATGTGAGTTTTTTAAGTACTCGTTCTCATGTCACAAACACACAGGGTCTCAAGGTTTCTCAGATACTTTATTTATATAATATGGAGCAGGAAAGAGTCAGAGACAATCAGCCTAAGCAGTGGAAACCTGCTTCTATTTGTGGTATTTGTCAGTAGAGCTCCACAGATAAGCTATTATTCATACTTTACTGTGGTGTAAATGCATCTGATGACGATGCAAGGGATTATGTTACTGGATTTTTTAAATGGTTTTCAATTCCACATCTACCTCCCAGATGCTGTTCACATTTTCCCTATACTGCTGGGGGTTGGATGCATACATTTAGACTAGAAATTTAAGAGCAACTGACTAAATATCTGAAGTAAAAATCTGGATATTCTGCGAAAATCTGCACAGATGAGAGGTATGACTGCCCTTTTTATTAACAGTGACATAACTTAGCTTTTTATTCACATAAATTATGATAGGGTTTATGCTGTTCATTGTAGGCAGGATGTTGCCTACATGTATTTATAAACAATACTATCATTTTTCTACACTGTATGAACTTCTCTGCTAAAATATCAAGTATTATTCAACTTTGTCTCAACTGTGTGCTTTAATTTTATGTCTGGTGCCATCATTTTGGTTTGATCCATTTGGTGATGGTGGATGCTTTTCAGTGGGTAACATTTATATGAGATTATCTTTTATCACCAAAGAGTTCAGTATATCTTACTTATTTTGCTGCAGCTGTCAAGCCACTGTGAAGAATTGTGGCTACTCTTGCTGTAGAAGAGGGTTGGTAGTGTATTTTACTCTTTTAGTGGCAGCATAAAATCACCTTTTCCTGATAGCTTCTAAAAGTTGTAAATACTATGGGCCAAATTCATAAAGGTTATGTAGGTGTACACCTCATGGTAACCTTTTGGTATTCAGAGACAGCCCTATCACAGTGCTTTTTCATGAAGATATACAGCACTGCATAGGGCTGTCTCCATGGCTGTATACATGCAAATGTGACAGTGTGGGGGGAGGCATATGATAATTAGCTATGTGCTCTCCTCCTCCTCCTCATAGAATCACTCACATGTGTTGATTAGCATGGACAATCCTTGCACCATGCAGTGGTGACCACAACCAAGAGACTGTGTTCATCCATTAGAGGCAACTACTGGGGAGTTTGTTGGTAAGGGAGTGTTAGGAGGTGTGAGCAAGAGTGTTTACAAGGTGCTGCATGTATGAATGGATGTCCGAGTGTGTAACTGCCTGGAGGTAATGGTAGTTAGGCAGGTGTGTGTGGAGGGAAGGAGAAAGGATATGTGTGAGTGTAAGTGCAATCACATGGAGAAGGGGCTGTGTGTGTGTGTGTGTGTGTGTGTGTGTGTGTGTGTGTGTGTGTGTGTGTGTGTGTGTGTGTGTGTGTGTGTGTGTGTGTGGGGGGGGGTTGGAGTGGTTGTCATCCTTCCACACACCCCACTACCCATTAGACTAATGAGCAGAGTCTGCATCATGGGTAGGGATTACCACTAGACATCAAGGATAACACTTTAAAAGCATCCTTGAGCAGCATTTAGACAGGACAGGGATTGGGGGGCACTAAACACCAGGGAGAACTCTATAAAAGCATGCCTGTCTAGTGCTTAGACAGTACTGTGAATGGGGTGGGGTACCACTAGACACCAGAGATAAGTGCTGTGCCTTAAAAGGCACTAAAAAGGATTCCAGCCTTGTAGCCTCCCCACTCACACAGGGGATCTTAGTCCTCTGTGCCACCACTAGACACCAGATAGATTTTAAAAATACATTAAAAAATTGAAGTACGGAGGTATTTGAACCATGCACCCCTGACACAAGGAACACCTGCATTAACCTGCCGTGGTAGTGGAGAAGTTAGTGCAGTAGGCCTTTTGTTATACATACATTGAGGATCTCAGGCATTATGCAATGTCTGCAGTATGTTGTGATGTACGAAGGAGAGTGACAGGAAACATTAAGCATACCTCTCAACCTCTTAGAACAACTGCAGAGAGACAGCTGCACAACAGATTTTAACCTAGCATGTTTTTACTGAAGGATATGATAGGAAGTGTGAAACTCAAACCTGTGGCATTAATGGCTGACTGTAATTGTTTGAGAATTATCAGGACAGGGGAAAGTAGACATCTGGAACCTTCAGACAACACAGGGGCAGGTATGAGTTCTGTGGTGTGTGTGTGTGTGTGTGTGTGTGTGTGTGTGTGTGTGTGTGTGTGTGTGTGTGTGTGTGTGTGTGTGTGTGTGTGTGTGTATTGTGTGTGGGAGAGTGAATGAGGAGTAATCCTATTGGAGACTTCTTGTAGATCTATATAACGGACCTTTATTCTTAGTTCCACAAAGAAAAAAAAACAGTCTCTCATGGCAGTTTTAATGCAGTGTATGGATGCTTTGTACCATTGTCCTTTTTTGAATTCCTAAATGATGTCCTTCTTCAGGTTATTCTAGAATGTCTTCTCCTTTGCCATAATGCAATCCTCTGAACTGCCACTTCTACTTAAACCAGAGGCCAACTTGTTTAAGAGGCCCATAGCTCTCCTTTAACACCAATTTAATAAAGTAATTGCTTAAAAACTAACCGCCGGATTCATGAAGTTCGGCGCAAGGCTGGTGTAAGGCCTGCGCCGGCCGTGCGGCATATAAATGGTGTAGTAGCGCCATATGCATATTAATGAAGGTGCGCTGCCACCACATCCACGTGCATAGGGCACGTGCGCGAGTGCATGAAGGTTACTAAGCTGCGCCCGGAGGCGTGTCAATGTCGGCTGTCGATGAGCAACCTAAACTGCTGAATATTATAGCCTGCCTGCAATAGTAATCACACCTATCAGTGTCCGTGGATAATGAAACGTATGCAAAGCATGCAAGACAGTTCCCGGCCACACAAAATGGAGAACAAAACAGAAATGCACGCAACACAATATGAGTTTCCGTCCATGGAACAAATGATATTTAAAATCGTGTGTCCGTAATGTACTGCACTGTCAGTAGTTATACCCAGTGGAAGTGAAGTGCATCATGTCAGTGCGCCGCCAATACACACGTCTAGCCCCATGGGCATGGTCACCAGCAGTCCCACAGTGGTAGTGATAGTACACAGCTGGGCAGTTGTGGCTATATAACAACCGTAAAGAAACCTGACAGTCAAAATTGTATACCAAACACACACAAACATATGTATATTAAAATGTGCTATACACATGAACAGGAACGTAACCGTCACATACACATAGGATGCTATATGCGGAACCAGGATATCCAAAAGCAGAACCCATGCATGCAAATGCAATATGCAACAACCCCTGTATAGCACATAACCCGCACCCATGTCCGAATGTCCACCAAATCCAGCTACCAGCCTTGCACAGCAGTACACCTACACATAGCAGTATTCCCCATATGTAGTAGGAAGTATCGTCCTAGGCAGTGTCAGGATTGCAAATATGTATCCCACATTTGTAAACATCCCATCACAGTTACGTAAATCCAAATGCCCGCGTGTTCATGTTTCGGCAAAATGTGTGTACATCCCGCATGGGATAAGTAACCTGTTGAAACCTCAGAGTTGTTTACACACCACGGTGTCCAGTACTGTACACATCTGGACAAAACATGTATGTGTAGTCACGGTACTGTTCAGTTTCTACACAGACATGCAAAACATACTACGCAGGATGGAACAGCTGTCCACCATGCAAGTCACCCCACTAGGGTTGCCACCTGTTCAGATGGCCAAGGTGGGACATCCCTTGTAGAAATGTGATAATTTGCAGGATAAAACATACCACCGGCCAGTGCAAAGGACAGAATTACACTTGTATGCCAAGATAAAAGCTTATTCCATAGCATTTGAATAGCTTATGCTATCCCAAATAATAGTTATGTGTACCAGATACAAAATACCTGTATCATGCAACTAGTAAAGAAAATAAGAAATATATTTTTGTCTTAAAATCACAGGACATTTGCCATGTCTTAGGTTTCATCGCAGGACACAACTGTCCAAAGTGGGACCTCCCCTCGCAAAGAGGAACAAGTGGTAACCCTACTCCCCACTGAATTATCGACAGTATATATTCAACTCAATCACATACCGACACCACCTCTCAACCTATTACAGCAACAAAATCTGGACAAAGCCTAAAAGGATGGGTGGACAAATAGGGACAGATGTAATTACTGCTCTCACAAACTTCGAAAGTTCACAGAATAATAGTATGTACATAAGCATGAAATGTTGTGAAGGATGTGGGGTAGTCCCCAGTATTACAGAGGTCCGTACATTTATACTGTAACAAACCATCACATATGTTGACTGTACTACTGCATACCTGTAGTTAATTCATAGTTAAGTCATGTGCAAAATAATAATCCTCGTAAGAATGAATACAGGAAATAGTCAAATGTGAATGGGAACACCACTCATGGTGGATTATGTATTGTAACCACCCCCACCCATATTATGTATTGCCAACATTATAACCTGCTGACAGGTGCCCAAACACCTGTGTCTGTAAACACAGATAAAATGTTTAAAATGGACAAACCCTATCCATGTGCTTTGTCTGACATTTGAACACGGTCAGGGCAGTTCCGTTCACCAGGTGGACAAGCCTAAACCCAGATCACCACATGAACACCCTGACAATTAAAGACCTGTATGTGTCAGGACTATAAGCCTTGGGGTTCTGAATATCCCTGCAGTGATTAAATATGCAGCTTGGGTCCAGAGCAGTAGGGAATAGGGAATGTGTAACATGTAGTACCGCATTTTTCCCAGCAGGAGAATGGATGCCTGTGTCGTAAGTGAAGCGGTGAGGCATATGTTAATGTAGCTATGTACTATGGGTATGCATATAAATGAGTCAGAACACTAAACGTATAGTGGTTACAGCATCCGGCCAACGTGAATGCAGTCCCGGTTCAACTACGACTACAGCACATATAATGTGAAAGTGTAATGAATGCGTCTGTGCTGCACAGACAGTTAAATATGTAAAGGTGAACGTGTGTTTTGCATACGTCCGTTAACCGGATTACAGATAATATACTGGTAGTGTCACAAGTAATAAAGCCCACGTAAGCACAAAGACTTAGTAAACATATGTAACCCACAATAAGGATATGCATGCATGCCTGCGCATAACCCACAATAAGGAAATGCAAGTGCGCCTGTGCACGTATGATCCGCTCACAGCATAGTAAATGAATGCCGTTTCCCCCACGTTAGTTATACATGGCTCAAACCTGTTAACCCCGTAAAGTATGAAACCGGACAAAGGCATGCAAACTACCGGTACAAATAGGGACAAACCCCAGATATGTGCCAGAACAAACATAGAAAGTGGATAGAATAATGGGTGTGTCAGTAGCATGGATTCTCAAGGGTATGCAGTCGTAACCTGAACTGCTTGCCAGTATTCCCCACCGTAAGTCTCAAATGAAATGCCATTACATTGCCAGATAGACACAGGTTTGTGTAAAACACACTGAAGATAAAGAGGCAACCAGCTGTACACTCTGCGACAATCTGTACAGTGGAAAGGTATGGTATGGATATAGGTATATGTGTATACACATAATCCACAGACGTAAACCAAAGCAAGTTATGAAATGAGGATTGTACATGTATATATGTATACACAACAGACTTATGTCCCATAGATATGACATATGTACATAAATAGGCCACGTTATAGCTAATATGGGTAGACAAACAGACATGCACGAAAGGTGAATAAACCGCTGCATTCCAAACTATTGGCCAGAAAGTGACAGTCCAGCAAGTTCTACACTTTAAACATGCAGATAGGTGTCCATTGCAGGACCCCAAAAATTGATCCATATGTAGTGTCAACCGACATTGATGCAAAATAAGTGACCTCAGCAAATACGATATAGCTGTACATGCAACAGTAGCAGATGCAAGGGTGATGACACATGTGTCGATAGAATGTATGACGTACGAACTGATATCCAGAGAGTGGGGAGTGCATATAAGTGTCTCCACACTTCAGTACCGCACACATTAAACATGTGTAATGGGCACTGTAGAGGGTTGTCAGGTATGGGAATCATGGGTATGCAGAAATCGGCCTAGGTGTTGTTTGGCAGAGATTTCGTAGGCCCGCCCCGTGGGAGTGATGTGGGTATAGCACACACCTATATTGTCAATAATGGGGCAAACCATCCACTGGATATTGCGTAAACCATTTGGCAATATGTAGGGCCCTATATCAGTGTCATGTAGGCAATTATCATGGATGGACATGCGTACGACCAAGATGGTACCCATAACTGGCAAACTGTCAGAATAACACAGCTGTACTAAGGCATAGTACATGAAATACAAATATTAGATATACCCCAGACAAAGTCAGAATGTTGTGAGAAAACTGGCGTAGCCAGGAATATGTATGTTATGAGTGTTACTAATCATGTAATGGAAATGTCAGTCACTATTATCTAACCGCACAGTTCGTAATGCCTTGCCAGCAATTTACCAGAAAGGCACATTACTATGACAAATGTAACAAGGGCAAAGGTCAAACTTCAGGGCGTTTACCCATAATGTGTACAGGTTAGGGGTATGAAGGTAACCTGTCCAAAATACATGTACAGAACTAGTGATACTAGGTGGACAGGTGAGAAGAAAGACATCAGGACAAATGAGAAAACATGTATAAGTCATACGCATGTACTCCGACAAATGTGAATGACGACGTATGCCTTGTGAATGTCAATGTGGAAGGTTAATAGACACAAAAGTAATGTGTCCCTCAGGGTGTCATGCAGTGTCACCGTAACAATGTTCAGTCCCCCATACTCGTACGTGAGCTCTGCCACTGACGGAAAGCGCAAATACCGGTGCACACATACGGTACATGATAGACCAATTAGTGTGGATAAGCAGCTGTTGGCCTGTGTGAGGAATACAACTGTCTGGGTGGGTGTGTCCTGCAATATAAATGTGATGGCATGTGGCCTGTGATGCCGCCATACAGTGTGTGTATTGGTGTCAGAAAGTTGATATCTTGTATCAGACACATACTCCGCAACTGTACAGATTTACACAGAATGTGCAGAGTTCTGCCTCATATGTTTGGTGTGTTCCACGTAACATCAGTAACATTTTGGCATATTCCTGATAACTGAAGTCATGAAATAATGACAAACATGTGATTAAGACACCAAATCCGACAGAAAAGCCATACTAATGCAAAACCTATTATTGTGTCCACTATCTACGTTTGTAAGAGCAACATGTCAATACTGCCCCTATGTGTCCCACTATCAGATAAGGCCTTGTCCAGAAATTTGCTCTAGGAGGTGGAGTGGTATGATCAGAAACAGATACATGTGTGAGGAAACAGCAATATCGACTGCAAGATAATGTAGAAGGTATGAAATGCGCTGCAGTAGGATGTTCAGTACTGTCCGCAGGTATGTGCTGACATGTCAAATGACACAGCAGTCTACATGAAGTACCTATAGGGCTGTCACCTTTACAAATGATGATAGTGGGACATACCCACAGCCATGCACACAGCACAAATAGACATACACACAGCAAAACTAGGCCATGATACATGAAGCCTCCGGCATGAGTACAGTGAGAGTACAGCAAGGATAGATGTCTGCCAAGATATACAGCAAACACCTGTAAGGGCGTGTAACACCGCCCGTAACACAGACAATGTTGGGATTTGCAACATACCCCATTGGTATGTGAAAGCTATGCAAATATGTGATACATGAAACAGTCAGCTGTCCATGCAAGAGCAGAGTTATGGGCAGAAAATAGATTATATATACATATATATATAGAGAGAGATACAGACATACACACACACACACACACACACACATGTGGCAGGGCTGGCAATCGAACCTACACATTACTACCCTATCACACTACAGCATGACGCATTTACAGAACACGCTACTGAGATTACTAAACACAGCAGACACACGGGCATTCTACTAGGTGTGTGTCAACATCCGCAAAGACAAAGACGTCAGCAGGATATATCTGTGTTGCGAAGTGTCTAAAAGCATAACCTGAGTCCCCAGGTGGACGGGAGCATGCACACACACACACACACACACACACACACACACACACACACACACACATATCTGGCAGGCCTGGGAATCGAACTTACACCTAACTACCCTATCACACTACAGCATGACGCATTTACAGAACGCGCTACCGAGATTACTGAACACAGCAGACCCAGAGGCATACGTCTAGGTGGGTGACATCATCCGCAAAGGCAAAGACGCCGATAGGGAATGTATGTGTTGTGAGGCAACTAAAAGCATTACTGTGTCGCCAGGCAGCTGGAAACACACACACACACACACACACTTGGAAGGGCCAGGAGTTGAGCATACACCTAACTACTTTAACACACTGCAGCATTACGCATTTACAGAATGCGCTATTGAGATTACTGAACACAGCACTCCCAGAGGCATACTTCTAGGTGGGTGACATCATCCGCAAAGGCAAAGACGCCGATAGGGAATGTATGTGTTGTGAGGCATCTAAAAGCATTACTTTGTCCCCAGGCAGCTGGAAACACACACACACACACACACACACACACACACACACACTTGGAAGGCCGGGAGTTGAACATACACCTAACTACTTTAACACACTACAGCATTACGCATTTACAGAACGCTACGAGATTACTGAACACAGCACTCCCAGAGGCATACTTCTAGGTGGGTGACATCATCCACAAAGGCAAAGACGCCGATAGGGAATGTATGTGTTGTGAGGCATCTAAAAGCATTACTGTGTCCCCAGGCAGCTGGAAACACACACACGCACACTTGGAAGGGCCGGGAGTTGAACATACACCTAACTACTTTAACACACTACAGCATTACGCATTTACAGAACGCGCTACCGAGATTACTGAACACAGCACTCCCAGAGGCATACTTCTAGGTGGGTGACATCATCCGCAAAGGCAAAGACGCCGATAGGGAATGTATGTGTTGTGAGGCATCTAAAAGCATTACTGTGTCCTCAGGCAGCTGGAAAAACATACACACACACTTGGAAGGGCCGGGAGTTGTACATACACCTAACTACTTTAACACACTACAGCATTACGCATTTACAGAACGCGCTACCGAGATTACTGAGCACAGCACTCCCAGAGGCATACTTCTAGGTGGGTGACATCATCCGCAAAGGCAAAGAGGCGCCCGATAGGGAATGTATGTGTTGTGAGGCATCTAAAAGCATTACTGTGTCCCCAGGCAGCTGGAAAAACACACACACACACTTGGAAGGGCCGGGAGTTGTACATACACCTAACTACTTTAACACACTACAGCATTATGCATTTACAGAACGCGCTACCAAGATTACTGAACACAGCACTCCCAGAGGCATACTTCTAGGTGGGTGACATCATCCGCAAAGGCAAAGACGCCGATAGGGAATGTATGTGTTGTGAGGCATCTAAAAGCATTACTGTGTCCCCAGGCAGCTGGAAACACGCACACACTTGGAAGGGCCGGGAGTTGAACATACACCTAACTACTTTAACACACTACAGCATTACGCATTTAGAGAACGCGCTACCGAGATTACTGAACACAGCACAACCAGAAGCATACTTCTAGGTGGGTGACATCATCCACAAAGGCAAAGATGCAGATAGGGAATGTTTAGAGAGTGAGCAGTCTGAAAGCATATTACTGTCCCAAGGTAGACGTACACAAACACGGCAGTGCTTTCATCGGGCCAACTAAATATCTACGGAGCACTACAACACTAAATAGATACGGGATGCACCACAGACAGTACACCCTTCAAGAGAGCAACCAGTGTGTTCAATGTAGGCATCCATCGTGACATTGAAAATGGACATCGGTTGCCTGGATGACCACCATGGCTATACAGGATGTCAATGGCCATGTCCACACGCTTAGTATCACACGTCTGTTTGGAATGTACTGTGTGTCCATCTACACAATGGCGTACTGGGCATGCTCACACACTTAGCAGTTGCAAAGGGCCATCTTGCATGCACACGGAGTCTAATCACGGAAGGGCACAGTGTGGAATGTACTGTGTGTCCATCTACACAACGGCGTACTGGGCATGCTCACACACTTAGCAGTTGCAAAGGGCCAACTTGCATGCACACGGAGTCTAATCATGGAAGGGCGCAGTGTGGAATGTACTGTGTGTCCATTTACACAACAGCATACTGGGCATGCTCACACACTTAGCAGTTGCAAAGGGCCATCTTGCATGCTCACGGAGTCTAATCACGGAAGGGCGCAGTGTGGAATGTACTGTGTGTCCATCTACACAGCGTGCACTGGGCATGCTCACACACTTAGCAGTTGCAAAGGGCCAACTTGCATGCACACGGAGTCTAATCATGGAAGGGCGCAGTGTGGAATGTACTGTGTGTCCATCTACACAACAGCATACTGGGCATGCTCACACACTTAGCAGTTGCAAAGGGCCATCTTGCATGCACACGGAGTCTAATCACGGAAGGGCGCAGTGTGGAATGTACTGTGTGTCCATCTACACAACGGCGTACTGGGCATGCTCACACACTTAACAGTTGCAAAGGGCCAACTTGCATGCACACGGAGTCTAATCACGGAAGGGCGCAGTATGGAATGTACTGTGTGTCCATCTACACAGCAGCATACTGGGCATGCTCACACACTTAGCTGTTGCAAAGGGACGTCTTGCATGCAGATAGAGTGTACACACAGAAGGGCACAGTACAGAAGGGCACAGTAAGGTATAACTGTCCTCACGCACAGGGCGGTCACACATGCAGTGACCTGTACACACACAGCTGCCATCACAGCTGTCACAGGTGCAGGTCACACACGTACACACTGCAGTGTACACTGTAGCTGTCAAGTCAGCACCATGTCATCGGTGCAGCACTACACAGCCTTACGGTCCCACAACACCATGTGACACATGACCACTGGGCTGTACAGCGGTCCAGCTGTGCAGAGTACACATGTACCAACAGGGATCCAACAGGTGTTATACATTGCAATGATACCAGTATACATGAACAGGTCGGCTCAACACATACCACGGCCCTTACACAGCTGTGACACCTGACTGTTGCTGTACACCAATGAACACACATCTGGATATGTCATAAATGTGATTGTGTGGATGTGTGCATGGACTGCACACACAACACATACATACATAGCTTTTGATGTACCACATGCATAACACTGGCCTAATCAATGCTACACACACGAATGGAAGGTGGGCCCATGTCTGTTGAATGCTCACACTACAGGGGGTAGCAATGTTGACCGGGACACATACCCTTGTACTGGGCACCTGTGACACCCGTGATATCATACCGCAGTCCATGTGTTATGTATGTCAACACACATGTCCAACAATAGCAATGCATACAAACATGGCAACAGGAGACACATGTGGCATCTGTACTGTGCATGCAGCAACCATGCATGTGCAGTGGCCGATGTCCGTAACATAGTTGCACCTACCTACGACATGCAGACGCAATGCAGACCCATCATTGACACCTGTATACGGTGACATACAAACAGCACGTATGGAGGGATGTGTGTACATAATGTGGTGAACCACCTGTCTAGATGTATGTGTGCAGGGGGTGGCTCACAGTTGTGTCATGCACCATCCTATCATGCCATGTGCAAACAGTACGCTATGTCGTTGTTACGTGACTGTGCTGACATAATGCATACACAGCGGTCATGTGTTAACAACTATATGTCACATGGCACCTGTAACACCTACAACCTCCCGTGTGCATATAGCAGCACATCTTCCAAATATAGCGTTGGTACACATAATGCAATCAATACCGCTGCATGTCTATCAAACGTGTCATCATATGGCAGGTGTATCATTCCCAGCACTGCCATGTGTGTCCGAATGTGTGACCAGGGATGCCACATATCGCGGGGAATATGTCCCAGTTGCTACACATCCCTGTACACCATTGTAGAGATCTGTACATACGTCAGTTTGGGAAGCATGACGTCGGCCAGTGTGGTGCATCACACACGTCGGCTGTCCGTATACACATGTGTGGTCACCACAATGTGTGTGTGTCTGTATGTATGTCTGGTGCTTGGTGTGAGGGTGTATGCTAATATACGGTGGGAAATGATCACTAACCCCACGTGGTGACTAACCCGTAATGATGATGCATTGCACAACCCTGTTGATGCCATAGCTCCCAGCCATACTGGCTACCTGTGCATGTCTCTTCTCTGTGCCACGTCATGTGGGTGCATAGTACTGTGAGGGTGCTGACCACACAGGCAAGGGTCCCCACCTGCACACTATGGGGTGTGCATTATAGTGGTGTACACCCTGTGAATGCGGCCATGTTCCCGTACTGTTGCAGGGTCCTACTGCTGCACAGTGTGGCCTCCAGCTACCAAGTGACACCTCACATCATCATTGGCCAGGCCGCTGTGTACAACCCCTGCACCATGTCACCATACCTGTAATGTGTCCTGCTATGTATGTCACGTCTCTGTCCAGTGTAGCCTGTGGCACCGACCACATGCGTCAGGTGCAGTATATGTGCGGACATCTGTGTCATGTTGGTGTGTCCAACAGTAAGGTTGAGGGTACATGTAGCATGCTGATATTGCCAGACGTGCCTGTGAGTAATCCACAGTTACACGTGGGGGACTGCAAACACTGCTACCTGTAGGCACATGCAAGTACACCACAGGAGGGAACCAGGGTATCACAACCAACATGGTGCTACAGATGTAACCGAGACACATACCGTGAACACATCACAATGCATGCTGCACCTGCACTACATGGTATGACTGGTGCATGTCGACAGTACACAACCTATGTCACATACACATCTCTCAGTATTCACACACAACCACTGCAACATACACATCACTCACTATGCATACACAGGTAATATTACATACACCTCTCACTATGCTGTTCACCCTGTGCATCAGAATATTTGTGCATAACCATGCACCGATGGTGTGGATGACAGGGATGCAGCACAGGCTTCATCATATGCACAGGGTGATATGTTTGCCAGGGGCATAGGCTGCACCAATGGATAACATCATGTGTGTGTGTGTGTAAGGGCCAGTGAGTTGACTGGACATGTCTGTGCAGAATGCATGTGGATGTTGTGGAGCCCTACAGTTGTGTTTGCTGTGTGCGTGTATGTGTGTACACAGTTCTGCCATTTGTGATGCCTACACGGGGTATAATTGACAGCCCCAGATTGTACAGAGCAGGTTGTACAGCTCACTGTGTCTGTCCACGGCCATGTGACCTGTGCCTGCCTGGGGTTGCACGGGCACTAACAGGGGGAGGTACAGAGTGGCTACTGTCCGACGACACATGTCCGCTGGAACCGTGTCCCCGCTGAGACCGTCCAGGGCCACGCCCACATGGCCTGCTGTGTCCTGGTGTTGACAGCGCAGCACCAGCTGCACTGCTACTGCTACCGGCACTATGGGAGCGGGCATGTGGGGTGGCACGCTCACGTCGACCTACACTAGGTGGTGTTGCTGGCCTACGTCCACGTGGCCTACGCCTCACTCCTACCAGGTGTTCCAGCACAGACAGCTCCCGCTCGCAGATTGCCATGCCTTGGTCAAGGATTCCGACCATTTCACCTAATCGCCTATCCAGAACATTAGCAATCTGCTGTTGAGCATTTGCCAATGCCTGGATGTTGTCATTTAGGGTATGGATAGCAGCCCTCTGCAGCCTCTGCCCTTCTCTGTTCTGTCGTTCAACACGTGCCTGTGCCGCCATTACAGTCTGGAACATGCGTCTGGTGATACCAGCTGCTGCGCTCTGTCCTGCAGGTGCATGTCTGCCAGAGGTCCTCCTACGAGCAGCACCAGCCACATGCCTGTGTGGCACATCTGCAGTCATTACACTGACACCATGGTGTGTAGACACACCTTCTGTAGCCACCACACGTTCCTGTTCCACGCTAACAGACGTTGACTGTCCTTCCTCTATGGCCACTGGTGATGCGGTATGTGTTGGCAGCAGAAATGTGTGCGGGGAAGAGGGGGACATAGCTGGGATGGTAACCATTGGCACAGATTCAGCCCCTGACAACCCTGCCTGTACCTCATGCATATGTTCAGCACCGCTAGTATCTGTGGGGACACTAACATCAGATGGACCGCAGGAGGGTAACGCACCTACATCACCTGTGAATGCAAAGAAATACTGTAAAGTACAATAGACACAGACACACACACACAGACACACACACACACACACACACACACACACACACACACACACACACACACACACACACACACACACACAGACACACACAGACACACACACAGACACACACACAGACACACACAGACACACACAGACACACACAGACACACACAGACACACACACACACAAACACAGACACACACAGACACACCATGCATGTGATTTGTCAGATGGCATGCAGCATGCCTGCGATACAGCAGAGGGCATGCAGCTCAGACATTAATAGTGTTAGTAAGCATACCTCCCTGGGGTGCACACTACAGCAAGCAGGTGTCATATCAGTAGCCATGCAGTTCACACAATCATGGTAGTATGCATGCATTCCCGTGATACACCATGTGGCCCAGAACAGGATAACAGTACACATGGCTGACGTGACCTTGACATGTAATCTGCTGACATGTGCATTAACATGCATACATGTTTGACACAATGGTGTCCTGACACATGTACAGCATCATAATGGGCTTCACATTGCAGTGTTGTGTGTATGCCCTACACATAGAATGCATGTTTAGCAAATGTGCATGAGCATGGGAGGGTAGTGTGAGCCATCTACATTGCTATACAGTGTGAAGTACAGACACTGTGCAATTGCATGGCAACATGAGGCATCTATGTTGCTGTAGAATGCATAATATGTACACATTGCATAGCCATAACTGCAACACAGTCGTGATGTTCAACAGATCATATATGGTAGACTTCAGTGACACCTCCAGTAGCTGTGCACAGGCTTTTAGGTTGTCCAGTGTACCACATCAACTGTATAATCGGTCAACTAAGGCTATAATTGGACCATGTGTGTACAATGTGCAACAGGGTGTATACACATCCCAAGTACTGTGTGGCTACATGTCTCTGGCCATCCCCCATGGCCATGTGTGCACATGTGTTGGCCAATTGTGTGTGATGGGCATCTTTTCCACATGTCTGTGTTGTCCCATATGACATACACCCATAGATGTTAGATATGTCACAATCCACAGGGCTATGCAGACAACGGGTTGTATGTTTGGTATGTGGGGTATATGTCATGCGATAGTGTGAAAATATTGCAGACAGAACACTACATGTCTGGGACATGTCAGGTGGCACATCACAATGTGTGCACCCAATGCAGGGGCATATGACACAATGGTGACACCTGTGGGCTGCCCATATCACAGCTCACTGTGTGGTACTGTGTTCGTACCACACATGTTGTTCCAATGCATACTACATATGCCTCCATTGTAGAACACCTCCACCGTTGTATGCACAGCTGACCACACATGTCGCAATGACAAGTACTGTGGTTTCAAGTCGGTGTATCATTACATTTGTATATATTGCGCATGGGTGGCGTGTGTGAATGAAGGGTGGTGCAACCTGCATATCGTGACTGGAACAAACATCAGGTGTGCAAGTGTTAACTGGCCACATGGCAAATAGATCTACACTGTAACATGCCTGATACTGATGACAGTCTCACCTGCAATGGACCCATGTCTGTGCGGCACGCCAGAGGTACCTGTATAGGGGTGACACACCAGTATGAACATTATCCATGACTGTATGACAGCCACAGGTTGCATTGTGCATGTGAACACATTCACCTGTGTAATAGCATATAGTATGCACATGTGTGCATACACAACGTAGCATACTGTAGTATGCAGCATGTGTGTCCACATACCTGGCATATGTTGTTACTTTACATAATGTACAGTGACACATGCAACTACATGGGATATAATAGCCATATGTGCAGTACTGACTTACCAGGCAACTCCAGGCTCATTGGTTGGGAGACACCCACCTCCATGATGGCAGCTAGTCTTTCTGGATGCTGTTCCCTGGGTGTCCCCAGACTGGCCAGTAGCTCCTGGGTGTGTGTGAGTGGGGGCTGGGTTGGTGGCCCACCACCTGTTCCACCTTGTTTCCTGGCGATTGCAGTGGCACGCTGTTTTGCATGTCGTATCAGGTCTGTGCAGTGACTGCGCACCTGCTGGTAGGTGCAGTTATGGCCACCCACATCATTCACCCTCCTGCGTAGATCCTGCCACAGGTCATCCCGCTGCTGGGCATGCTGTGGCACATGGCTGAACAACAAGTCATAGTTGTCATGGAGCTGTGGGATGAGGACATCCTCCTCCTGGCGGGTGTATCCTGGGAGGCGTGTACAGGGTATTATCTGTAAGACATAATGATGGTGACAGGTCACAGTTTCAGAGATGTACAGAGATACTGCTGCACATACATTTCTATGACATCTACTACATCTGCACAGTTATCTTTGCAAAGCATCATGACACTGACACAACTGGCGTGTTTGTGTCACAGACGTCACACCCATTATGCATTGGATATCATCACCATATATGTGCGTCACCTCATTACAGTGTTCATACTCCATGTAAATGCTGTCTTGCTGTGGGCATGTCTATTTGCCTGCACTTGTGTTCTTACCTATCTGCACATGCCTCGATGTGTCCACGGTACTACTGTGGACCTGGATGCTGTGTATATGTCACATATCAACACAGACACAGCCGTAATGGACTTGAGCAGTGACAATGCACACATATGCATGGACACCTGTACATGCATGTGTTTTGCCATATACATCTACACAGCACTGTACAACTGTTCAACATCCTGCCATGGATTGCCTGTATTGCGCATGTGATAGACATGGGACAATGGCTAATCAGATGACATTCGCAGGGATGGTCATCAACCATAGCATGTGCGGGCACGGTTTCCAAGCTGTAACAGACAGCCATTGTGCCACCGCAAGGTGCATCAGTGCCACATTACTGATCCAGTCAGTTGATAGTACATCTACCATGCGGCCATCACACCATGTATGACTGGGATGACATGTGCAGCTTTGATGGACAGGGTTGCATGGTATGGCGGGAGTATGTCACATATATGGCACAGGAATCTGTCCAGCCTGTGGCGATCCTAGTATTAGGATGGTGGCTGTCCATGACATATGTCATATAGATCAGGATATGGACATGTAGCCTGTCTATCAACATGGTGTAGCAAATGTCCTTCTGCAAGGTAGACAGCATGCTACATAGTGGGGGTGTGGATTGTGAAGGCTGGTATCGCACATCAATGCATAGCCATTACCCCTTACAGGTGGTATGTGATCCAATATTGGTCACCACAGTGCTGCATATGCCTGTCCAGTGATCTCCGTGCTCATGGATGGCACCCTGACATGACATGGGTACCTCATATGACTACCTAAGAGGCCTGGAGACGTCACCATGTCGGGGGGTGCACTGCACAGCACCATCCCTTACACAGTGTCCATAATGTTGACCACAGCCTAGGTAGTAGTTTATGGGTACAGGGACGTTCACCTAACGGTGACACTGCTGGTATCATCCATCAGACTGTGCACATATGTCACACACCTCACCCACACAGCCCATTCTGTATGTTGTTCACAACACTGACACAGCTATACTGATAGGTCATGGCCATTCACAGCCTTACATACACAGATGCCTAACATTTGTCTTTGTGGTATGGGCTACAATGAGGGTGGGGTACAACACATTAACCCTGTTCTACTGTAGCTGGCACTGATGTGCTGTGCACATGTCACTCTTGCACCTTTTGTAGTTGTGAGTCTGTCAACAGGCCACTGGTGGAACACTCCTGTGACATGCAAAGGTATTTGTAATCAAATATCCGTGCTGTCTTGTACATCTGTACTGCTAACATCTACAGTGCTAATGGTTCATGGACATGCACACCATACTCAGCAGGGTTATAGTGCGGTGCCACCCTAAATGACTGTCATCACCACTTGTGGGTTGATATTATCCAACACCTTATCTGTATTGTATGGTCATGCTAGGCACTTGTTCAGAACTTGTGAGCATGTCATGAGCTACTGATTACTATAGCGCCCATTCCACACCATTTCCCACAGGTACACTGGCTGTCCTATACTTCCCAGCTTGCTTAAGGTACGACAGCTGTTGTACACACATAATGCACATATCCTGTGGGACATGGTTGTATATACAGGCATGTCCAACTGTCACGTACCAGTGCTACTGCCTGTCTATATGAGGGATATGTCGTACATGTGGCAATAGAGCAATTGTCTCATGTACACATTCAATGCTCACCTCCCAACATACGGCACTACAGCCTGTGGGGGATGCACTTCTGCAGCCGTGCTGGGCCCATAGCTCTCAGGTGTACCTCGTTATGAGGAAAGTACCTCATTTGGGGTTCTAAAAGGTGCACGTTCCTCAAGGTTCCACATTGGAAGGGTCTGTCACACATTCATTGTTGTAAATAGTTTACCTGCTAGCCATGGCTAAATAGATGGGAATCATATTAATTCATTGGAATATCTTTTTTATACGTAAGACCAGCCTATTTTAGCCATCATATGCCCTTCCTAGTTGACGCTGTTAGTAAGCCAGTTGTAAGTGTTCCACTTTTTGCCCATTTGTCAGACAGTATGAGGGCTAATGTTCCTCAGTTTGGGGACAGGAGGCTGACAGCTATGGCTGGGGGTAATGCTGTCGCCAACCCTGACTGCACTTGACAGTCATTTGGGGATGTGTAACATTCGCAACACACCCCACCCATCACATAGTCTCACATGATCTACACCACTGGCCACACCTACGAGGACAACTTGTGCAGTACGTCTCCATACTCACTGTAGGCACCAGAGGTAGCCCCCATCATGGAAGACAACATCACCAGCTTATAGCCCACAGACTCATGTGTGCCCATCACATACAGCCAATAGTGAGTTATAACATTCACAACACACCAGTCATAGCTGACTCTGTAGGGAGTCACACTGCAGTTCCACACAGCAGGCTACACAAGGTGTTAGTCGCTTACATCTTGCTGTCGGGTAACTGCTTCTGCAACATAACCTATGCACCCATGCCACACCTCACCAGGTACGATATGTCTGTCATTCGCCATGTTAGTGTGACTGCCCTGTGATGCCACTTCACAGACTATGTGTGCAGGGACATGCAATAGCTCACCAGTCTTATAGCCCTGAGGGTGTGGGCCTAGCCCTGGGGAGCATTTTGCATTCATCCAGACATGATACCACTGTACAATGACCGACTGTGTCACTTCAACAGTTGCCTATGCTCCTATTGTCATTCCACAGGCATGTGGTATCTGTCCGCTATGACTGTCCTGGTCAAACACAATGCTGTGGCACAGATGACTTGCACCTCTCAGCCCTGGGAGTACAGCTCACATGTAAGGCTCTTGCTGCTTCTATACTGCCTGTCTTGCACATTTTCCAATAACTGTCACCGGCAGGTGCGACATGGGGTCATGTGACACATTGCTTGCATCTTCCTCTGTGACGCACACAGGCAAGGCACACCTTATAATGCACCACTCAAACATCTCTGCAGTGACTGGGACCTGCCTCTGGGCTCTGCAGAGCACACCTGCAATGACAGGTTATAGACAGACCATACCTTTCAGGCACATACCTGGACCGGCACACCCACAGCTGAGGGGTTCCCATATCCCAATATGTTTTGCACACATCCTGGCAAGTTGCTTAGCACAATGCATCAGAGGTAACATACCTTCTATGTTGGTATAGTGGACAGTGGGCCTCAGACAGCTACTACTGATGTGTGACTGACACTACCCCACACTTCACTGGGATAGCCACTCATGTACCGACACATCCATGAGTCATACCCTCCGCTCTGCTGGATCAACCCATACACACCACCTCCAAGACCTACATTACCCTTGGCATGAACACTACCACCATGTGACTGGTGTTACACACCTGGGGTTATCCCTCATTGGTGGATTCGAACATATGCTAATCGACCTTGTTAGCCACATCCGGCAACTCACCCATCACTCCATACTCAGTACATGTGTACTACAACACCTACTACAGACGTCTGCTGACAGCGGTTGTTAACATCATGACACCTGTGCAGATGGACAATGCACATACAAATGCTGACACATACCCCAATGCACTTCATTAGCATGTACACAACTGCATGGATCATGCTATTCCACACAGAGCCATGATGGTACACACCAGATAACAGACGCCACTCTGGTGGTCATGTTCCATGGACATATGATGTACAACAACAGCTGTAGGCTGTTGCACAGTGGTGTACGTTCCCATGTGTGGGGTGGCTCACTGGTCAGCCATGGTGGGGCCACAGGGTCCCTCATCACATACTCCAAGACTAGCTACATAAACATGACTGCCACACATTCCGGGGTGTACCACCAGGCATTATGGTGGTATGTCAGTATTCGATGGCAACGGCCACATCTGCTGTCACATACAGCAGTCACTCAGGAACATTGCAGACCCAGGTGTTGTTGGCAACATGCTGGAGGATGGATTCAATGCTGACAGTACACCCTCTCACTCACTACAGGGCCGCAATCCATACATGAACATTGTGGTGTCCCTGTGGTCACACCTACACAGTACTGACCTACACTCTATATGTCCTGGAACACTGGCCCCATGTCACCTTCCAACGACCCAGGCTGTGATGTCCACCAATCTCTGAATTACATGTCTCCCCACTAGGCCACCATATTCAGTAATAGCCTTGTTTCAGACATTGTAGCCCCTGAATGGCACACAGCAGCATTTATCACACTACACACAGGTGGCACCACATTGCACGAGTGGGACTATAGTCCTACACACCTGACTGGACTGTTCTGCATGGCTATGGGGCACATCGTCAAGGACGTCATTCACAGAGACATTGTTGGGCTCCCGTCCTTTGCTGCCACCCGGGTTGGGCTTGTTAAGGCCAGAGCATGGCCCCTACACATGGTGGACTCCTTTCATACAATTACCAGGGCAGTTGCTGATTGTACGGGAGTCCACACATCCTACATTGTCCTCTCATTGCCTTTCAGCACCATTCCCCATTCTGGTATTGACAACATACACATCCACCTGCACATCGTACCCTGTGTCTCAGGATGTTATGCTATGTGGCTCATGGACAGGACACACAGTGAGGCCAGCATACCATAGTACCTACTACATGTCAGGTACATTTGGCATACCACGGTCCTCAGTCATAGGGCCCCTCATGTTCAGTATATGCTTCCCTGCGGAACAGGCTGGCAGAGGGGACTTTCCCTGCCTAGCTTTCAAACCCCTACATACCAAGCACCATGATTGCTCCACCAGCTGATACTGACTCCAACCATATGGGTGTCGCTGTGACAGATACATAATATGACTATCATGGCATCAAGCTACATGACACAAGGTGCATGCACATCACCTTTGCATTACACCATTCACCCACTGACTATCACATGGATGGTAGTCCCCTACATACATATCACATTGTACATGTTTGCAGTACACACATATGTCGCACCCACTCCTGTGGTTACCATATTGCCACTGTGGCGTGGATATCCTTCTACGTGGCCACACCTATCTGTACTGGGTGTGTAGCTGGTACATAGGCACCCATTGTACCTCTGAACTCAAGACATCTACACACATTCAAGGGTACACCACCCCATTTAGGGTGTACCTTACACAACAGCTACAGCTTTACATGCCACAACATTAACACGCCATGTCGTTTACTGAGCTCCGACAGTTTAAATATGCGGCTGCACTATGGACACCACATCTGTACACATTTGCATACTACATACTCAGGGGTGACCTCTGCTGATCAGACAGGGCCCATGTCCACAACATTATTGATGGATATACTCCTCATACGACATAAGCAGAGGCCACTGCGAGCAACATGCTCATGGATATGTGCACACATGCCACAATGAGTGGGATGTGCTTCTGGGTTACATTCCCAAACCGGACACTCACCATGCTGTGGAACATAAGTCCTATGTACATCACACAGGGACACTCAGTAGCACTGTTCATGTGATACCTCCCTTGGTGGTTGGGAGACACATGTAGGCCTGGGATCACTGCAGTGGCTGTACTGTGCAGAGGTGCAGGTGACACCTGGCTCTGCTGTTCACAGGACACTACCCTAGAGAGGTGCCACTAGTGTGAACACTGTAGTTGTGCTTACACATGGACTTGCCAGACTGCATAGTACCCCACTATGCACCTGTGCAGCTATTACATGTCCTTTCTGCATGGTTACTTGGTAGCCCTTCCATTTAGATTAGCTATCATGCTATTACTATGTCCCATACCTACAGGCCATATGTATCCTGTTATTGTACATACCAATAGACGATACCTGTGGTATGCATGATATGCCTGTTATGCTGTGTAGAATATCTGTCATATCTACCTATAATACTATACATTACACATATTTCACATAGTATCCCATAATGCAAAGCATACTTGCACAGCGGGACCACCTTACATATGTCATTAATGTTATATGCCCATACACATGCGTGATGTGACAGTATATCAACATATACTATCCCCTGCTATGGCACGTCCTTGTTGGACATACCCTACCACTGACGGCGGGTTGTATGGCATTGTTCTGTTTAATGCCCTCATGTAGCATCCCTTGTGGTGTCTGTGCTGTGTACCATGTGTCCCACTGCTGGATGCACAGTTTCTACAAGCATTAGTATGCTCAGCAAGACACCACTACATAAATACCTTTCCCCACTTTATGCATTGCGGACACGTTTAATTAATGCAAACCAGGCTATACATACAGTAAAACTAATTAATACAGATCATGCTATACATAACCTTACATATCGGGCATTCTACATACCTTGTTGTCGTTACGGCATTTCGTTTCTATCTCTCACAGTGTTTCAACTGTTATTCGGTATGAGCATACGGTTTGAATGTCTGGCAAGTCATCCTTATATACATCGATACCTGAAACATGTGGATTCATCCCGCCAATTGGTGTTCCTGAGTGACTAATTACTTGCATATCAGCTGTGCAGCTACTCCATTAAGCCAATTACGCGGCGACAGTGGGGTATAATTGGATTCTCCACTTGGGCGTTGCCTATTTGCCCTACCTTCGGGGAGACGGTCTGTATTGTGTTTTGTTATGTGTAACTGCAACTGCTATGCATGGAGACAAGTATAGTTTGGCTTCATGTCCCTAGTGGATTGTGTGTGACAGGTAGAGTATTTGGTTCAACATGTGGGTGTACCTGTCATCCCGTCTGATAACGGAGTATTGCAATCAAAACCTGTAACATGGCTGTTTGTTCCATTATACAACACCTGCAATTTTGCATGACACCTTTAATTGTGTCTCTCACACGGTATGTTGAGGGTTCTGCAGATGTAATTGACTGACTGGATGTTTGTGCTGCTATTACAGTTTGTATTGCTTTAGTTTCTAGTGTGGGGGATGTCGGTGGTTGTACGTAACATATGAGGTTTGTGGGCCTTGCATTTCTACATAATCCGTATATATGTGTGTGGGCTCCGTCCCTAATTAGAGAGCTAACAGTTAGTAGACTTATGTTACGGGATTGTACGTTGGGTCGTTGTTAATTGGTTTCTATATCATCTGCAGGTGAGCTTGCTACTTGTATACCTCCGTAATTGCAGCGATATATCAGGGGATATGTGTAAGTGACAGCTATCCCTTGTATTTCTGTCCCAGATATTTGCAGTCATTGTGGTTGTGTTGTTAAAAGAGCCTGTTTGCCATGGGTTGCCACCTTTTCATATGGTCATTGTTCGACACTTGCGGGACACAAAGCGGTGTTTACAGGCCAACACGTAGCCACGGTCAGTACACAGGTAGCACATTCTTTTATCCTCACTACATACCTATTGTTGTGTGACTTTGGCTACTTATCATATTGCATGTAACATTTAAGTTTCTTACATACAGCCATAACTATTAAATATGACTGTTACATTATATATGGGACATATTTATGTCCTACCATCTTGGACATTTGCCCTTTGTACTGTTTTATGTCAGGACACACCTGCCCTGGGTGGGGCTGTCCCTCCTACTGTGGGACAGGTAGTAACCGTATGCCTACGGCTAGCTATACCCACACCTACCGTACTGATCTGCCTCTGACTTGGCACTAACAAACACATGTTGCGGACACACACACACATTACAGTCACACAGAGACGCACACGGCACCCTCAATGCACACTTACACAGACTACGGCACTCACAGACACAGTTGAACACAGTACCTACGTGGACCGCGACACCGGCAGCGGTGACTAACTGTCCCTTCATATCATCATACTATTACTCGTGGATGTACTGTTCTGGTACTGTGTTCTATCAGTCTTTCAGCCTCGTGGTTATGTATGTCGGCATGTTACACATTCCATGGTTGGCGGTATCCTATTTATTTGTACCTCCAAGATGTTATGAATGTCGTTGAACTATTATATTTGCAGATATCGCTGAATCCATCTATATCACCATATATCCCTCTATTGCCCTTTCTATCTGTATTATATATATGCATATGTGTACATATATATATATATGTATACATATATATATATATATATATATATATATATATATATATATATATATATATATATATATATATATATATATATATATATATATATATATATATATATATATATATATATATATCTGGCGGTGAACATGACAGGCACACAGCACCACCATATGCTGTAAGACTCATGTACTGTTTAGGTGTTGACATTCCGTGTTCCACTGGCTGTTGTGTTTACAATGTTTGAGGGCTGCCTATGTAGGAGTCACACATTGGGCCACCTATACATTACAATTTACAGGTGGTCATGTTTGTGTGCCATCCATTTTACTGTGTGTGCAGGTGGAGAGGTGTCAGTCCGTAGGGGCCTACACTGTCAGAGTATGTGCTATACGTTCCCTCTTTGCCAAGGCGCAGGCATATTGGACACGCCTCCGTCTGCCTACTGGGGCTGGCACAGTGTGTTCATGGTCTGAATCCCTCTGTGCCTGTAATGGCCTTGGCAATTGCGGTGGGCTATGAGGGCCTTCACCATTTTGTCCCTGCTGCAGCTGCTTCCGCAGGATCATATTATGTAGCATGGCACATACTATGACAATATGGGCACACGTGCCTGGAGAGTACTGCAAGGCCCCACCAGATGTATCCAAGCACCAGAAATGTGATTTCATCATCCCGAACACACGCTCTATGATGATTCTGGTTTGTGCGTGTGCCTCATTATGGCATTCTTGCATGGGCGTGTGTGCATTTCTGATGGGAGTCATCATCCACGGCTCCAGTGCATAGCCAGCATCCCCCACGAGATGGCCATGTGGGATGTCCCCCCTGACAAATACCTGATACAGCTGTGAGGCATGCCAGATATGGGAGTCATGGTAGCTTCTAGGGCTGCCAGCACACACATCCATGATAATGCCCTGGGCATTGCACACGACCTGGCAGTTGATGGAGTGGAATCCCTTGCGGTTTATGTAGCGCCTACCCTGCTCACCGGGTGGTGACTTGATTTGTATGTGCGTGCAGTCTATCGCACCCAGTACCTCCGGGTATTGTGCCACACTGTGGAAGTGGCGCATATTGCTGGCCAACTCCTCCTGAGTTCTGGGGAAGTATATCTGCTCATTGGCATGTGGTAACATGGCATCCAGGAACTGGTGTAGTACCCTGGATGCTGATGCCTGTGAGATACCCATTATATCTCCAGTTGGCCTTTGAAAGGTACCTGTGGCCAGTATTAGCAGGCTTACACATACCTTCGTGTCCACTGGGATGGGTTCCCCTCTGTTGTTTCTGGTTCTCAGGCGTGGCCGGCACATCTCCACTATTTGCTGTAAGATGTCCCTGTCCACCCTGTAACGCTCTACTATCTCCAGGTCATGTAGCCCCTGGTAGGTTACCCTTGGTCTGAACACTCTCCTTCTCCTCCGAGGCCTGCGGTGGTTGTCGGCATCATCCTCCACAACACCGTCAGTCTCTAACACATGCTGATGAATCACAGCTATGGCAGCTCCCAACATGTACATTTTAAAAGTTCCCCGTGTGTTTACACCTGTGGTGCGGTGTTTGGGAATACACAGGTGTGTGTTGGGTGCTTTCACACTTTATACTATTGTGCTGTGAACGATGTATGTACGATTGTAGCTACAGGTTATCTTATGTGTTTTACTGCCGGAACTACTATTGTGGTGCCTTTGGGGTTGAATTACATTTGCCTGCCGTGGATTACCTCTTGGCCTTCCCTTTACATTTCTGTGCATTACACCTACCATATTCTGGCATGCATCCTGCAGCCTACTTTCATTTGTACTTTCCTGGACCTGGCGTATCTTGCGTTATGTGTGCTACTGCTGGTCTGCTGTCAGTTTGCTTTGCTCTGCTGTGTCAGGTCTCCTATCTTTGCAATCCAATACCTCCCCTCCTTTCTTTGCATTCAAATGCCTCCCCTATCCTGTTTTGCAGGTTTCTGCAAGCAGACTTGTCAGCTGCTGTCGATTGGCCTTCGTGGGTTGATTGGTGTTGATTGCTCATTAGTACTCCAATTACCCTACTTCCGCATTTCCTTCTTTTCTTCCCCTGACCTTCCTGTTTCTGCTATTGTTTGCGGCGCGTGTGTCCGATTACTGGGTTTCGGGCACATTTTCATCCTCGTACACATGTGCTTTTGGCCACCATGTGTGCTCTCAGCTAAACGATTCCTCCCCACCCCTGTCCTGCAGCTTTGCTTAGCAACGGACAGGCCAGATTTGCAATGCTCCAATGTGCTTACTGCTACGGTGGCACACCCCTCTGCTGATGTCATGTATCTCCTCTGAGCCACTCCTCGGTGTTATACTGCTGCGCCATATGGTACAACCTTCATCCAGCGGGACATTTGCGATTCAGTATTATCTGCCTCATTTTCATGGCATTGACTACTAATTCATAGTTACCGTGCCGAACACTATCGCAAGCCCTTAGCAACCCTTGCACCTTGGTTGTGGTGTTCCCTGCCTACCATTGTGTATTATGCTGTAAACCTGATTTCTATTATGTTGTGATTTTATGACATTTTTATATTATTTCTTTATGTTACAGCTTCCGCACACATGCCCTGCGGTTGTGCTGTGCGTTACTGTGGACATGACATTAAATGTTGTTATTTACGTGTTGTGCATCTTTTCTTATGCTATTGGCTGTGTATTTCGCCATTGGCATATGTTAACATTGTGATACCTGGGTCTGGCCCTCTTCCATAGCTCCGATGTTCTGTAGCATATGTTGAAAAGTATATGGTCTCACCAACAGAAATTCTTAATAAATACATTTCATCACCATCCAGACAAGAAATCTAAATATAGACCAAACTTCTGCTGGCTCAGCTAAAAAATTATTACAGGATCCAAATGCAACTGTTTCATACCTTGAGTAGCTAACTCCAGGCCCACAATTCACAGTGTCCCACTGTAGGCAGTTGGAGACAGTCTTTCTTCCTGTGACTCAGTCTCCAAGCCATGTGTAACCATCTTTCATCTGAGACACTATGACAGTCTCCACTTCAGGTAATTCAGCACCCTTACTGAGATTATAGCAAACTTCTCGTGGCTTAGAAAACCCTTCCTGTTACACAAGAACATATTATATAACTGGTGTCATAGTGGCTCATTAACCTAACATGATGGAATTTCTCCTCTAGTTAGATAGATGAGAAGGAGCTGGAAGTGAGGAAAGAGTCTAACTGGGTATTTCTTGACTTGGAGAAAGCATATGACAAGGTCCCAAGAAAGCTGATTTGGGCAGTCCTACAGTGGTTAGAAGCCCCAAAAAACATTGGTAGAATTAGTGCAAGTTATGTACAAGGACCCAATGACTCAAGTGCAAACAGTGATCTCACAGAGGGGTTCCCAGTGGGAGTGGGTGTGCATCAGGGTTCATCTCTGAGCCCATTGCTTTTCATACTGGTGATGGACTACATTAGCAAACAGGATGGAAGGGACAGATCAACAAATTTACTATATGCAGATGATGTGGCATTACAGGCAGATTCTGAGCAAGAACTTCAGCAAAGGACAGGAGAATGGAATACAAAACTGAAATTACACAAGATGAAATTGAAAACAGATTAGACAATTGTAATGGCAGTAAATGGGGGAAATCAGAAGAAGGTGAGGACAGAGATAGAAGGGAAAATAGGGGATCAAATTAACAACTTCAAGTATCCAGGAGGGGTGGTTAGAATCAGAGGAGCTGCAGCCAACTGGCACAGAGTGTCAGCTATAGTACATGACAGAGGAATGCCAAAGAAGCCAAAAAGTAAGGTGTACAAGACAGTGGTGCGACTGGTACTACTTTATAGTACAGGACCTTGGCCAGTAAAGGCAGAACAGATGAGGAAGCTAGAGGTCATGGAGATGAAGTACCTGAGATGGGTGGTAGGATACACACTGCTGCAACAGATGAAGAAATGAGGACATAACAGCAAAAGCCAACGTAGCTCCAGTTGCAGAAAAGGTGAAAGATAACAGGGTAATGTGGTTTGGGGACTTGGGCAGAAAAGCAGAAGACAATCTGGTGAAGAAAATTTGGGACATACAGGAAGAAGGCAAGAGGAAACAAGGACATCTAGCAAAGAGATGGATGGATTGTGTGAGAGAAGACCTACCTCCATGAGTGTCGATGAAGGTAGGACAGTGGCATTGAATAGAGAGAGAGATGGCAACAGTTGATATGACACCCTGACACCATGTGTAGGGAATGGGACAAAGGGGGTTGATGATGATGATGACGATGATGATGATGTTGGTATTTTTCTTGTAGCTAATTCATTGCCTGTCTTGATCGCTGTTAATGAAATAGTATTATTTATATACTATTTACATCACACAATGGCAATGGTCATGTTTTAAAGTAAAACATACTTAAAATGTAATATAACATTTAGAGTGTTTAAGCCAAAGGCAGGAGCAGCTTTCAGTATTGCGCAATGCTACAAAACATATACACACATTATATGAGATAGTGAAAATGTCACTCCATTCAAATACCTAGGGGTTTGGTGGACCCTTCCTAAATTTTCAACTCCACCTGGACTACACTCACAAAAAAATCAACTCTCACCTATTCTGGGCTAAAAGGATCTCCTGTTTTCTATCGAGTCCCTGTAGAAATACTATATGTAAAGGAATTTGGTTCAACTAGAATATCATTCCTGCTAATTGCTACAGCGTATAAAAGAAATATATCCACTGTTTAGTACATTTCAAATGCCATTTTCAGACTCATCTCTCTCTCCCATAGACATGAACACCACTGCAAAACCACTGAAAAAAGCTGACTGTGAAAGAATGTGCAGATTTTCTTCTTGCCTCTCAACTATTTAAAATGATAAAGAATGGCACCTTCCCCCCACTACCTTCCACACTATTAAGAGAAGCACCAACATAAGACCTTAGACATCTGAACCACTCATGTCCCTCCTCCAAACTCCCCAAACTAGGCTTCACTGCACAGACCATGCTTTCTCAATCATTGGTCCCAAACTTTGGGAATCTCTCCCTTCTTTTCTTTTCAAAAATGTTTATTTTGTTTTCATTATAAGCATATGCAAATGTTCATATAACAAATACAATAAAACAATAGCAAAAGTATTTACAATATTTACATTCATCCATGATATACAATCATTTTATCCATGAGAAGTTATCAGTATTTGTTCAAAAGGTTTTCCAATTTTGCCATGCTATTTTTTATGAGTAATGTTATGAGTTCTATAACAAATGGTTTACAGTTCTTTTTTACAAACAACTTTTGCTAAATTAATAAAATCTTTAAACATCAAATCTTGTTTACTTTTCCAGTTCAAAGTAATAACTTTTCTGGCAATTGCAAGAATTGACCAGAGTAACTGAATCTGAGATGTAGGTATTACATTAGGTACAGGAACACTGAATAGGATTAGTGAGTTAGAAACATGACAATTATCAGACCATAAAGCATTTACAAAATACCTGAAGTCTTTCCAGTATTGAACAACATTTCTACATTCAATGAACATGTGAACCCAGTTGGCCTCTAGTAATTCATCACATTTCCAACATTTACTTTCACTGTTTTTGAGTATAAGATTTATTTTATGCGGAGTATAGAAACTCATATTCATAAATTTCCATGTATACAATCTCCAGTATAATGAAGAAGAGGTACCATATGTAGAATTCAATATTTTTTGGATTCATCAGATATGTGTTCTCCATTAATCTTTACATAGTAATTCCAAAAATCTGAGTCAAACTTTAGAGCGTCTTCTCATAGTATCTTATAGATAGCTGAGATACTTAATTTTTGATTATCTGTCTTTTCAAGACACCTATTAAAAAGCTGGATCAAACTAGGTATAGATTCAGTCTCTAGGTTGATTGACACTCTCATTTTGTTTTCTAGAAACTGCTGTAATGAGCGTATAAACAACCAACTGTCTTGACTATTATCAAAATTACATAAAAGAGTTTAGTGGTTTAATACTCTTATCTTCAATAAACTGATGTCAGAATATCAAGTTATTTTCCTTTAATTTTTGCATCTCATTGATGTTGAAAGAATCTGGGCAATCAGGGGAGTATGATATAGGGAATATAAGAAATAGAAACTGTTTAATGATGTAATTACAATCAATTATATTTTTAATGTTATTAAATATTTGATTAATGCCATAAGAAAAATGATCAAACTCCTTAGTAAATAAACAAAATTCACGTAAAAGTCAATGAACTCTACTTATTCCATATTGTTCCTTAAATTGATTTTCTATAGTTCTGACATCAGTTATATGAATCTCATGTATTGTTTTCCAGCCAGATATATAGATAGGAGTGATCCAATGTAATATTACATTAATTATAGCTGATTTTGAATAAAGATCTAAGCTAGGGAATGCTATCCCATTACTGTTCCAAGCTCTAATGTGCCATTTATATGTAATCCTAGGTTTTAAGGAGAACCATAAAAAATTAAGTAGCACGGAATCTAATTTTCTAAATAAGCTTTTGGGAGGGGGTAGTATCAATGACTGTATATAAAACAGAATTTGAGGTAAAATTATCATTTAAACATAATGCATCATTCTCCCAATTAAACAGGCTATTCTTTCTTAGTTTTTTTTTAATCTTTTTGTTAATTAGTAATGTTTTGGATTTATTATGATTAAATGTAAGCCCTGAAATGCTTTCAATCTTGCTTAAGGTATTTATAACATCATGCAATGAACCATTAATATCACCCAATGTTAACAACATATCATCAGCAAATAATTGTATCTTAAGACAATCTTCTTTTTCTTTTGGCTGCTCCCATTAGGGGTCACCACAGTGGATCATCTCTTTCCATTTCTTCCTGTCCTTTGCATCTTGCTCTGTCACACCAACCATCTGCATGTCCTCTCTCACCACATCCATAAATCTTATCTTAGGCCTTGCTCTTTTCCTGTTACCTGACAGCTTCATCCTTAGCATCTTTTTCCCAATATACTCTGCATCCCTCCTCAGCACATGTCCAAACCAATGTAATCTTGCCAATCTAGCTTTGTCTCCAAACCTTCCAACCTGGGCTGACCCTCTAATATACTTGTTCCTAATCCTGTCCACCCGTGTCACACCCAGTGCAAATCTTAACATCTTTAACTCTGCCATGTCCAGCTCTGACTCCTGCCTTTTTGTCAATGCCACTGTCTCCAACCCATATAACATAGCTGGTCTCACTACCCTCTTGTTGATCTTCCCTTTCACTCTTACTGGTACTCTTCTGTCACAAATCACTCCTGACACTCTTCTCCACCCACTCCATCCTGCCTGTACTCTCTTCTTCACCTCTCTTCCACACTCACCATTACTCTGAACTGTTGACCCCAAGTACTTAAACTCATTCACCTTCGCTACCTCTTCTGCCTGCATCCTCACCATTTCTCTATCCTCCCTCTCATACACACACACACATATTCCGTCTTAGTTCTGATGACCTTCATTCCTCTTCTCTCTAGAGCATATCTCCACCTCTCCAGGGTCTCCTCCACCTGTTCCCTACTCTCACTACAGATCATAATGTCATCTGCAAACATAATAGTCCACGGGGACTCCTGTCTGATCTCGTCTGTCAACCTGTCCATCACCATTGCAAATAAGAAAGGGCTCAGAGCTGATCCTTGATATAATCCCACCTCCACCTTAAACACATCCGTCAATCCCACCCCAGAACTCACCGCTGTCACACTACCCTCGTATATATCCTGTACCACTCTTACATACTTCTCTGACACTCCCAATGTCCTCATACAATACCACAACTCCTCTCTAGGCACCCTGTCATATGCTTTCGCTAAGTCCACAAAGACACAATGCAACTCCTTCTGACCTTCTCTGTACTTCTTCATCAACACTCTCAGAGCAAACATTGCATCTGTAGTGCTCTTTCCTGGCATGAAACCATACTGCTGATCACTAATCATCACCTCCCTTCTTAACCTAGCTTCCACTATTCTTTTACATAACTTCATGTTGTGACTGATCAATTGAATCCCTCTGTAGTTACTAAAGCTCTGCACATCACACTTACTCTTAAAAATTGGTACCAAAACACTTTTTCTCCATTCCTCAGGCACCCTCTCACTTTCCAAGATTTCATTAAACAATTTAGTTAAAAACTCCACTGCCATTTCACCTAAACACCTCCATGTTTCCACAGGTATGTCATCTGGACCAACAGCCTTTCCATTCTTCATCCTCTTCATAGCTATCCTTACTTCCTCCTTGCTAATCCATTGCACTTCATGATTCATTATCTCCACATCATCCAACCTTCTCTCCCTCTCATTCTCTTCATTCATCAACCCCTCAAAGTACTCTTTCCATCTGCTCAACACACTCTCCTCGCTTGTGAGTACATTTCCATCATTATCCTTTATCATCCTTACCTGCTGCACATCTTTACTAGCTCGGTCCCTCTGTCTAGCCAATTGGTAAGGTCCTTTTCTCTCTCCTTAGTGTCCAACTTTTCATACAACTCTTCATATGCCTTATCCTTAGCCTTTGCCACCTCTCTCTTTGCCATGCACCTCATCTCCTTATACTCCTGTCTACTTTCTTCATCTCTCTGACAATCCCACTTCTTCTTTGCCAACCTCTTTCTCTGTATACTCTCCTGTACTTCCTCATTCGACCACTATGTCTCCTTGTCCGCCTTCCTCTTTCCAGAGGTCACACCAAGCACCTTTCTAGCCATCTCCCTTACTAGCTTTGCTGTAGTTACCCAGCTATTCGGTAACTCTTCACTGCCACCCAGTGCCTGTCTTAACTCTTCCCTGAACTCCGCCTCACAATTACCCTTTTTCAGTTTCCACTAATTGATCCTTGGTACTGCATTCACACTCCTTCTCCTCTTTTTGATCACCAATGTCATCCTGCAAACCACCATCCTATGCTGCCTAACTACAATTTCCCGTGCCTCCACTTTACAGTCTCCAATCTCCTTCACACTAGCCCTTCTACATAAGATATACTACAACTGTGTGCATCTTCCTCCACTCTATCAAATGTCACCCTATGCTCCTCCCTCTTGTTAAAATATGTATTCACCACAGCTGTGTCCATCATTTTTGCAAAATCCACTACCATCTGACCTTCTGCATTCCTTTGCTTAACACTGTACCTTCCCATTACTTCCTCATCCCCTCTGTTCCCTTCATCAATGCCCATTGAAATCTGCTCCAATCACCACTCTCTCACCCTTGGGTACAGTCATCACCACTTCATCCAACTCACTCCAAAATTTCATCTAGCTCTCTCCCTATACAGTCATACTGCCAACATTCAAAGTTTTACTACCACAGTCCTAGCCTTTACCTGCCTTCGGGCATGCCTTCCCCCCTCTTCTCCTCCTTCTGCCAACAGTAGCCCAATTTCTGCCAGTACCCTGTTGGCCAACAGTACTGGTGGCGGTCATTGTTAACCGGGGCCACGACCGATCCGGTATGTATATCTGTACTGTTGTCTGCATGTATGATTTGGCAAAGTTTTTTACACCGGATGCCCTTCCTGATGCAACCCTACCCATTTATCTAGCTTGGGACTGGCACAAAGATGCACTGGCTTGTGCATCCCCAGTGGCTGGATTAATTGTATCTTAAGACAATAGTACTTATTCATTTGAAAGCCTTTTATATTTTGCTTGTTTCTGATATATGTGGCAAAAGGTTCCATTTAAAGAGCAAACAATAATGGTGACAAAGGACAACCTTGTCTAGTTCTCTTGAGGATTTCTAGTGATGAGGATAGATATGATCTGATTGTCACATAAGCTTGTGCCCCACTCTAATTTTTCACGAATAAGTTGACAAGATCTGAGGAGAATTCAAAACCAATCAGAATTCTTCATAGATAAGACCAACTAATAAAATCAAAAGCCTTTTCTATGTCTAGGCTGATAATAGTTGTTTTTTGTATTTGCATGCTATGTCTATTAATGATAGTAATTTAATAATGTTATCTTGCACTTTTCTATGAAGAATGAAACCTGTCTGATCATTATGTATTAGATTAGATAATATTTTCTTTATCCTATTAGCTAATATTGTCATTAAATTTTATAATCAGTGTTTATAATAATTATATAATATATAATAGTGTTTAGTAACAAAACTGGCCTTTATGAATCACAAGATTTGGGGTCCTTACCTTGTTTAATATGGGGGCAATAATTGAGTATTTCCATGATGGGGGTGTTTTTTTGCTTAACCCTAGTAAAGGCACTCATCATTTTCTTTATTATATATTCAGGAAAAATCTTATATAGTCAGGAATTATTCCATCCAGTCCTGGAGCTTTATTATCTTTTATTTTTTTTTTATTTGCTCTTTCACTTCTGTTAGTGTTATTTGTTTATTTAATATGTTATTTTGTTGCATTGACACCTTAGTAGTTATATTTTCTTGAATACAAGTATTTATTACATTATCTGTCTCCAAAAGTGGTGTGTTATTATTTATATGTTTATAGTACTTTTTGAACACTTTTTAATATGCACATTAAGTTAGCTGCTCTCTTAACTGAACCATCACTTTTATATTTAATCACATTAATAAGATTTTGATTGTTTATTTTTTTTGGATCTTACCATTACTTTATGTAGATATTTAGGCTTTACAGCATAAGATTGTAATTTACATTTTTCCAGGTTTATGGCTACCTTATGATTCAGAACTTCTAAGTATTTTTGATTTAACTTAGTAATTTCATTATGTGCTACTTTGTTATTTGATTTTGCGTCCATTTTTATCTTGCCTATTTTTTTTGTAAGTCCAAGAGTTCTTTGTCCCACTCTCTCCTTTTTTTTAGGTACCAAGATTTTGTTCTACCATATATATATAAACTTTAAAGGTGTCCCATAGTTAGTATCAGTCACTTCACCATTATCATTTGTTTCCATAAACATGTCTGTTTCTTTCATTATCCATTCCCTAAAGTCATTTAACTTAGTTATGTAAGCAGGAATTCTCTGTAGAAATCTTAAATCATCTGTATGTGTAGTTAATGTAAAGTTTATAGCATTATGGTCCAAAAGTGCACACGCCATTATAGAAACATTACTTATTTTAGAGTATATATTATTTGATACAAAGACTTTATCAATGTTTGTTTGTGTACCAAACCGATATGAATAGTGAGTATAGAATAAGGAATAATGTTCTCTTAGACTATGCATATCTTTAAGGTTCATCTGGTTTGTAAAGTCATTTAACTTCTTGGCTTGAGATGTTAGTTTTATTTTACCATTTTTAGAAGTATCATTGCCTGATAATAGACAGTTAAAATCACCTGCTGCTATAATTTCCCCTTTTGCATTTAAAGTAACCAGGTCCAGATATTTGTCAACATATTTAGTACTCAGTCCTGGTATCAAAGTATAATACTTTCTATTGATTTCCAAAATGACCATGCTTAGCATCCCATCTTTATCTGAAATTGTATCTATAATTCTTGGCATAGTTTAAGTATTTCCATAGAATAAGACTTCCCCTTCTCTTAGTCTTAAAACATGAATCAGCCAGGATGGTATAGCCATTGAATGAGTATTTTTGTAGATGTCTTTAATAAATGGGTTTCCTTTAAAAAGATGATCTGGGCTTTATGCATTTTGATATATTTAAGCAAACCAGCTCTTTTGACATTATTGTTCAAACCATTAATATTTTATGATAAACATTTACAAGCCATTGATATAATATGTATGTTATTACTAACTGAAAGACCTTTCTTCTGTGTTTTCCTGAAATCTACTGAAAACTTACTTATCATGGATGCATAACGTGTATTAAGCACTACTTTCAAAACCCCAAAACTATTTACAAACACATACATGAAACATAAAGTTTCTGGTTTAGTTAAAAACTTAACTAAACCATCCATCCACCACCTCTCCAATACCAAACAACACAAATTATCCATCTCTGCTTATAATATAGTATTAAAAACAAAAAAGAAAAGCATTATGAAAACAACTAAAAAATCTGAATCCATGAAATATACATTAGAATGAGAGTGTCCCATATATCTGAAGCTATATGAATATGTCACATATGATAATAGCACCTCTAATATGTAGGTATGCCAGAAATACACATCAGATCAATGTATGTATAAACATTAGAAGCTGAAGGTTAAGAAGATTGTCATTGTTTCCAAGACTTTTCAAGAAACATCAGATAATTTAACCATTTTGTTAGTCATCTATCTAACATGTTTCATGTAAGGATCTGTTGAATATATATATAACACTTATTACAACATAACTATTATATTTTGCAATTATACACATATTACTCATATGTATCAACCATATCTATGTTGACATCTTTCATCAGGAAGGGAGGAGAGAGAGAGAGGAAAAAAAGACAAAAATGGCTTCACAATCCTCTGTTTAGTTATTAAAGGTTTTGTTATATAATATAAGTCTGATGTTAATATGCATAATGAGTTTTGTAATGCAGCTCCTAGTTCACTTGATGTCATTTAGTTACTAATAGTGTCATTGAATCTGCAGAATGTATGCATCTATAAGAGAACATAGGCATTTTCAAAGGAGTTAAACACTTTTATCAGAACTAACTATTTACCATTTAAAGTATCTAGAGAAGGATAACAGAATTTCAAGAAAAAAGAATTCTAAGTGCAACCATTTAACAAGTTCAAAAGGTCAAATGATGTCATCACGGTTGTTTCCTCAAGCTGCAGCTTCATAAACTTGTTAAAAAGTATCTAAATAGGCTCATGCACAACAGATGTTGTCTCTAGTGAAGAAAAAAGCATTTTTGGTGGGAAATTCAGATCTTGAAGCTTTTAGAGTTTACAGAAAGCAAAAAAAAAAAAAAAAAAAACACTCACGCTGCCTTGTTAGTGCATGTCATGAATCTCCACAATGAGAACAGTCACACAGACCACAAGTTTCCTCACAAAACATCAACATCATGAAAAAAATAACCCTTTCATATAAAAACAGCTATTTAGAAGTAACAACAGCTGCCTCAAATCAGAAATCATATTATAACATTTCAATCATTTACCCACCACTTAACCAGGTCAGAGAAAGAGAGAGAGAGAGGAACCTAGTATATATATATATATATATATATATATATATATATGACTTATATTTAGCTATCTATAAAACACCATTAATGTACTGTATTAATGTTTAAATGTATCTAAACAAAGAATCTAAAACATCTAGTTAGAAAAACACTAATCAGAAACACCTTGTTACCCCCACCACTGACCCATTACAAAAAATTCACTTTGGTATTAAGTCAAATTATACTATTACTGAAGAATTAGAAGACAGACATCATTTGTAGTTATTTAAAAGGGAAAAGTATGTTAATTACTTATAATAGGGAAAAGAGAGAAAAAGGACATTGGTAACAAAAAAGAATAGGAAGAAAGGAGAGAGAGAGAGAGCGAGAGAGAGAGAGAAAATGTTATTTAAATACTTAGTACTATATGTAATTAGAAGAAGTAGATATAGAAAGGAAAAAAGAAAGTTAATAATAAAAATGATTCACATTACCTTACAGCATAGAGACTTTCCAGAATAAAATATATTATGATTCATAAAACAAAGCATTTAAAATTAGAAGGAATTTATTCATATAGCAATAACCCATGCCTGGGTGTGGGTAATTCTGGATTTACCCACGGTTGGTGTGGTTTGGTCATGAGGGTGAAGCCCGAGTGGCCAAACAAAGACAACCGTGGGTAAATCCAGCATTACCCACACCCAGAAGTGGATTATTGCTATTATACAATGACATTATTTAAGAAAAAAAATAATTACTTCTTAAATAATGACATTGTATAATGCCTCCTTGCTGCCCTTCCACAGCTGTCTGGTATTCTGCAGCAGTTCTGATGTACTGCGCATGCGTATGCTTATGCAGTACATCAGAGCTGTGGGCAAAAGCAATGGAGAAAGAAAGATCTCTGTTTCTTCTTACAAAGTGTCTTGCTATGTTAAACCCATTTAACATAGCGAGACAGCTTTAAAAAAAGCAATGGAGATAGCAAAATCTCCGTTGCTTTTTACAAACTGTCTTGCTATGTTAACATAGCGAGACAGTGTCTAAACAGCAACGAAGATCTTGCGTTCTCCGTTGCTGTAAAAAAAGACTTATACTAATGGAAAAAGTCTGTGCGACCGGACCTTTTTCCATTAGCATAAGTCTGATTAACAACGTGCATGCTGACCAATCAGCGTGCATGTTTTGGAATGTTAATGGGGGGGTCATTGTATAATTTGTTTGTTCCTTCCTTCACAGACCATCCATTTTTTGTTGCCTGTCTCTTCAAACTCTGGGATGACCATTCCATTTCTTCTATGTTGGACAGTATTTTCTTCTTTTAGATAAATTCAACTGCTGATGGTAGGGAATCAAAGATCTTCACTCCTTCTGGCAAGGTGATTTTTATTCTCGCAGGAAAAAGAATTTGAACTTTAATATTGGCTTTTTTTAAGGACTTAATTAGAAGAGCACTCCTTTCTTCTGGATATGACTGTAGAGGTGTAGTCATTGTCAAAACAAATAACTTTTCACCCATCTTGATAGGGGAATTAGTCCAAGCTGATTTCAGCATTGTCTTGTGAGGAAAGAAATCTAACTATTATAGACCTGGGGTTAGACGAACTCAGAGAAGAAACTGGATTTGCCAGGGACCGATGATCCCTCTCAATTCCAAAAGAGAGAGATTCAGGCCTGTTTAGTGCTGATGAAAACCACTTATTGAGGAACTGAATCATGTTAGCACCCTCTTCTTTCTCAGGAATTCCATATATTCTTATGTTATTCCTCCTTGATCTACTTTCAAGGTCTTCCAGTTTCTCAATCAGCCTGGTGTTTTGTTTCAGAAGGAATTCATTGTGATATTCATTTCCTGTCAGTCTAGTATCTAGGTCAGTTACTGTTTCCTCTAAGGCAAGAATCTGTTCAGATTGCTTTTTTTACTATTGCATTTAGAAGTTCCAGTTGTTTACTGCATTCTTATTTAATAATATCCATTTTGTTTTCAAATTTGTCTATTTTTAGTGACAGTTCTTGGATGTTTGTTGTTATAAGATGTAGTTCTTTCTTCACTGCTCTCTCCTGGTCTGGGTTCTTCACGTTGCTCATGTTTTTAGTGACAGTTCTTGGATGTTTGTTATTATAAGATGTAGTTCTTTCTTCACTGCAATCTCCTGGTGTGGGCTCTTCACGTTGCTCATGTTTTTAGTGACAGTTCTTGGATGTTTGTTATTATAAGATGTAGTTCTTTCTTCACTGCACTCTCCTGGTGTGGGTTCTTCACGTTGCTCATGTTTTTAGTGACAGTTCTTGGATGTCTGTTATTATAAGATGTAGTTCTTTCTTCACTGCACTCTCCTGGTGTGGGTTCTTCACGTTGCTCATGTTTTTAGTGACAGTTCTTGGATGTTTGTTATTATAAGATGTAGTTCTTTCTTCACTGCACTCTCCTGGTGTGGGGTCTTCACGTTGCTCATGTTTTTAGTGACAGTTCTTGGATGTTTGTTATTATAAGATGTAGTTCTTTCTTCACTGCACTCTCCTGGTGTGGGTTCTTCACGTTGCTCATGTTTTTAGTGACAGTTCTTGGATGTTTGTTGTTATAAGATGTAGTTCTTTCTTCACTGCACTCTCCTGGTGTGGGTTCTTCGAGTTGCTCATGTTTTTAGTGACAGTTCTTGGATGTTTGTTGTTATAAGATGTAGGTCTTTCTTCACTGCACTCTCCTGGTGTGGGTTCTTCACGTTGCTCATGTTTTTAGTGACAGTTCTTGGATGTTTGTTATTATAAGATGTAGTTCTTTCTTCACTGCTCTCTCCTGGTCTGGGTTCTTCACGTTGCTCATGTTTTTAGTGACAGTTCTTGGATGTTTGTTATTATAATATGCAGTTCTTTCTTCACTGCTCTCTCCTGGTCTGGGTTCTTCACGTTGCTCATGTTTTTAGTGACAGTTCTTGGATGTTTGTTATTATAATATGTAGTTCTTTCTTCACTGCACTCTCCTGGTGTGGGTTCTTCACGTTGCTCATGTTTTTAGTGACAGTTCTTGGATGTCTGTTATTATAAGATGCAGTTCTTTCTTCACTGCACTCTCCTGGTGTGGGTTCTTCACGTTGCTCATGTTTTTAGTGACAGTTCTTGGATGTTTGTTATTATAAGATGTAGTTCTTTCTTCACTGCACTCTCCTGGTGTGGGTTCTTCACGTTGCTCATGTTTTTAGTGACAGTTCTTGGATGTTTGTTATTATAAGATGTAGTTCTTTCTTCACTGCACTCTCCTGGTGTGGGTTCTTCACGTTGCTCATGTTTTTAGTGACAGTTCTTGGATGTCTGTTATTATAATATGCAGTTCTTTCTTCACTGCACTCTCCTGGTGTGGGTTCTTCACGTTGCTCATGTTTTTAGTGACAGTTCTTGGATGTTTGTTATTATAAGATGTAGTTCTTTCTTCACTGCACTCTCCTGGTCTGGGTTCTTTGAGTTGCTCATCTTGAGATCTTCAGTAGAAAACTTTGTGACAGTAATAATTAAAAACTTCTCTTGACTATGTATTAATTTTTAGAAAATAATAAAGAGTCTGTTAATCTAACTTTTAGTATATTTTTAGTTAGATTTTTCTAAAAATTAAAGTATATTTCCTGTCAGGATATAAAAATCTAAGCAGAGCTATGGATTTCTGCTGCTATCTGGCCATCCCACTGCTTTCAAGTGCAAGATCCAATACAGTTCCCTTCTCTCTAACCACAACTGCCAAGGACAACCTCTGAGGTGTTTGTTTACTTGCTCAATTACAATTAATTTAAACTGGTGTTCAGGGTATTCGTAAATATGCCTAAATAGGGCATTAGTCTTTTTTTGCATTTAATTTCAAAGGGAATGGCCAGGATTAAATGAGTTGGCATCCATTTGATGCATTTTGAAGTTAAAAGTGTTATGTAGATAATGCTGATTTTTTAAAAAAATAGTTTAAATGTATATTGGTAGACTTTGGTTTTATTAGTTAAATCTTGTAGGTTAACATGTATTTCTTTAAGTGATTAATTGATTTGGTCAGGTGATTGTATGCTTTACCTATTTTTACTCTTGTTGTTTGTATCTTGTCATCTGAAGATGTCTTATCATTGCCTAAGATGAAAGCGCTTAGTTGAATAAATTGGATTTGTGTCCTGACGTCTGAGTTGCTTCCTTTTATTTTTTACAGGTTACAGTGAGTAAGACCCCAATTCAAATCATAGCCAGTTATAGATCCCCCTCCATGAATCTTGATACCCATGAAGCCTACCTGACCAAATTTTACCGAACACACTGGTTATGGAGGATTTCAATTATCCCACCATCAGCTGGGAAACCTATGCTAGCACTAACTCGCAAATGCAAAAGTTCCTTGACTTTGTTAATTCAAATGCCTTGAAACAAATTGTCCATACCTTGACAAGGGGAACAAACATTCTGGATCTGGTCCTCACTAACATGTCAAATAGATGGACTGCCACAGCTGTTGGACCTCATTAGTTAAAACTGACCACAGATCAGTCACCTTTGAGCTGGCACTAACACCAGAACTCACATAGGGTGAAATCAGACTAAAAAATTTCACCAAGGCAAACTGTACCCTCCTAGGTGAAGTATGAATGCATTCCAAGCCCCACCCCAAGCTGGAACTACGCAGAAGCTTACACTAAAGCCCTGTACAATCACTTGTATAAGTGTATAAACTCAGTCACACCAGAAAGAATCAAAGCCATAGCCCCAAGAAAAAAACAAGCTGCCATGGTAGACATCCAGCATCGACAAATACAGAAAGTTGCTGTCCAAGAAAACAAAGGCAAGGCCCCAACAATGGAAAAGCACCCTCCTCAGCCTCAACAGGCAAATAAGACCACTTGCCAAATGCTTCAAGGGCACCTTTGAGAGAAATGTAGCAAGTACAGCCATGGATAACTATAAGGCCTTTTACAGCTATGTACGTAAACTAAAGAGTAGGACCCAAGCATATGCAAAGCTACTGGCCAATGGTATCACACACACTGACCCCACAGAGGTAGCAAACCTGCTAGTGGATAGGTTTGGTGAAACTTTCACTCTCTTATCCCCTCCTAACTTACAACAAACCTTCCCCCAAACCTCCGCCACCCTACATATCTGAAAAGCAGGTCCTCAAAGCCTTGTCCAAGGCAAAAAACACAGCCTCTATGGGGCTAGACAACATCCCAGACTGTCTTCTAAACAGGCTAAAACATGAACTAGCATCACCACTAAGTACCCTCTCAATCATAGACTAACCACAGGCTTTGTTCCTGTGGAATGGAGAACAACAACACATTCTCCTCCACAAAGGTGGCCTAGCAACAGACCCAGGGAATTACAGACCCATAAGCCTGACCAGCTTCATTTGTAAGGCCATGGAATGTATCATTATGGACCTTATAAATAAAGACATAGATGACCTCTAAACACTGGATCCTAACCAATTCTGCTTTGTGAAAGGCAGATCTTGCCTGTTAAATCTGGTTGATTTCTTTAAAAATGTGCCAAGGCCATTGACGGGGCAAATCTGTGCACATAGCATACCTCGACCTGGCAAAGACTTTTGACACAATCCCACAAACAGGCATTACTGATAAACTTAGCAAACTGAATGTAAACCCCATCATTGTAAGATGGGTTGCCACCTGGCTCACAAACTGGACACACTATCAAAGTGGGTAACTCCACATCAACCAGCAGACCTGTTACCAGTGGGGTGCCACAGGTGTCAGCAGTGGGAGCCCTACTGTTTGGTATATACCTCTCAGATGTTCAGGTCAAAACTAATGGGTTGTGGCTGACCAGGTTTACAGATGACTGCAAACTAAGAGCAATCACTGAATCCCCAAATGGTGTCAGTATACTCCAGGAGGTTCTCACGCAGATGAATGTATTAGTCATAGTCTCAAACTGAATACAAAGAAATGCATCATCATTCTCTTTGGCACAAACAATATCCCATCACACTATCAAATCAACAACAATACCCTAAGTACTTATGAAGTGGTAAGAGATCTGGGATTGCAAGTTGACTGCGATCTTAACTTTGACCACCATGTTTCTACTGTAGTAAGGAAAGCCTCCTACGTAGCACACTATGTTAGTAAAGGTATTGTCTCAAGAGCAAAAGAAGTTATAACCCCCCTATACTTGGCACTTATCCGGCCCATAATTGAGTATAATGCCCCAATTGGCATGTACCATACTAAGCACCTGTAGCAATTAGAGAGACCGTAGAGGTTTCTAACAAAGAAGATGAAAGGACTCCAGTATGTGCCTTACACAGACCGACTAAAGTCCTGTCACTATACTCCGTATTGTATAGATTTCTTAGGGGAGACTTATGCTTGGCCTACAGAGCAATCCAAGACCCAAACCTAATGAACTTGCTGCATATCCATAAATCAAACGGGACTAGGGATACCCATTCCAGGGACCTAAATGTGGCCTGCGACTTAAATAGGACATGCTGGAGGGACAGATTTATCTCCCAACGACTGCCGCGTCCTTGGAACACGCTACTAATTTATGTGAAACAGAGCACCTCTATGACCCAGTTGAAAGGGAACCTGGATAAGTGGATGGGGCACCATAAATTATTACCAGAAATAGAGCCCGCAACTTTCCTGGACATGGGCAGTCATCACTAAATGCAATCTTAGGTATTGACTAGCATTTCTGTTGTATTACATTAGGATGAAACAGCTAGGCTTAAAATGACCTCCTGGTCGATAGCGTAGTAATCTCCTATGATAAAAATAAAATATATACGTGTATAGGTGTGTGTGTGTGTGTGTGTGTGTGTGTGTGTGTGTGTGTGTGTGTGTGTGTGTGTGAGTGTGTATGAGTGTGCACTTGTGAAATTGCTTGGAATCACTTAAGGATTGTAGTTCACCCTGTGTACCTAGAATATTATTTGGAATTATTAAAGGATTTTAGCTCACTCTGTCCTGGTTTCCAGTGACTTCTCTTTTCATGTTAGTTAATGAAGAAGAGGCAGATTGAAGGAGAGCAGGGTGTCAGCATAAAAGGTGAGCTGTAGACAGCACAGACAACATAAAAAGTGAGTTGTGGACAGCATGTAGAGGTTGCTGAGATAAGGGGAAAATAGCTTAAAACCAAGCTTTGATGATCAGCAGAAAAGATTGATCTTGCAGAATGGTGAATTGAGCAGTCAATGGTTAGAATGGCATCTCTGAGGTAGAGTGTGTGAAATGTGCACTGCAGAGCAGCTGTCTGGCTTTGACAAGTGGTTGAATAGCCTAAGCATTACTTTATTAGTTTTCATGGTTGACGTGCTTCATCTCCAACAGATGTACGTATAGGAGACTGCATTAGTAAACTATTTCTGCCATTGTGCATGCTATGTTGTTGGGAGATATAGGCTAGAGCTCCTATTGAGATCCATGTCAGGAGTGTCTCTGTTCAGTATATCCTAAACTGCTTCCTTCAGACTGCCTGTCTTTGTCTGAAGTTGCTGTGCTTTGGGACACACGCATTGCCTTCATGCATAGTCTATGTCCAGAGTTAATAAATTGTGTGTATAAAGGTACGCAGCTTTTCCCTAATACACGTGTAGTTAGTTGTGCATGCTTCTCCTGGATGGTGCCAAATACTAGTTCACTAAAAAACCTTTACTAGCAGACCAGAATACAATTACCCGGGAGGGGATATGAGATGTAAGCACAGTACTATTACAATCTTATTGATATCTGGATTTTTAATACACGATAGTGTGATGTTTATGAATTTAAAATGTGTTTATGAAGTGTATTAACATCATTTGCTGTGTTTTCATTTTAACTAATTGCAAATTAATATTTATTTATTGATTGAAATTTGTGTACAAGGAAAATTCAACTAGGTAGGTGCCCATTTTCATCAGAAGCCTGGGGAGGACATCTCTGAAGTATTACAGAAACATTTTAAGAACAATAATTTTACAATCTTCAAAAATAATACAAAAACATCTACAGTTTTAATAATTATACCAGATTATAAATAATGAGGGAACACTTACAACTTAAATGACAATAATTTAATATTCAGAGAAATTTTAGCCAGTTTAAAGAAATTAAAGCTAAGTTATAACGCAAACAGTAATTATATAATAGGAAGTGATAAAAAAACATGTTTATGGTATATTTTGATAGAGTCCGGAGAAAAAGTGATTGCAGTAAGGAAGTAAAGAAGGGGGAGGAAGGAGGTGTAAGGTATGAATAGCTCCTTATTCATATTTAGAGATTTAGTTTATTCTGGGGTTGAGCAAGAACAGAGACAGATTTTGGATAGGAAGTCATTCAGAATGGTACTAAAGGTAATGTTACCATACGTCTAGGTTTCCCCGGACACATCCTCTTTTTTGGGCTCCTGTCCGGGCGGTTTTTGAAAATTCTGCGATTTGTCCGGGTTTTAAAACCTGGACAAATTGCAGAATTTTCAAAAAGCAGACATCCCTATTTCGGAGGTTTTCTCCACTTTGTTTTTTTTTTTTGATTGGCTCATATACCGGTATACGAGCCAATCAAAAAATGGAGCTCTGTTCAATGCAGAACTGCTTGATGTTCCGCATTGAACAGAAGAGGGTCCGCTGTGTGTGTTTTTGATTGGCTCGTATACTGGTATACGAGCCAATCAAAAAGCGGAGCTCTGTTCAATGCGGAACAGCTTGATGTTCTACATTGAACAGAAGCGGGTCCGCTGTGCGCATTTTTGATTGGCTCGTATACCGGTATACGAGCCAATCAAAAAGCGGAGCTCTGTTCAATGCGGAACTGCTTGATGTTCCGCACTGAACAGAAGAGGGCCCGCTGTTCGAGGTTTTGATAGGCTCATTTACTGGCATACAGGCCAATCAAAAATCCCCAAACACGGACCTTTTTTTTTTCTTTTTTGCTCTTCAACTAAGAGTAGAAAGACTACCAGCACACCAGCACATATTATTTCATCCTTAGATTGAAGAGCAAAAAAAAAAAAACAAGAGTAAAGACCTTTTTTTTTTGCTGGTAGCAGCACATTTTTTTCGTCCTCTTTTACATACAAAAAGAATTATGGTAACCCTAACTAAAGGACTGGAGGAAGGGTATAGACCTGATGGATACAGGAAAGGAGTTGCAGGCCTTAGTACAGATCATTTACTGAGACAAGTGCTGCTTCTCCCTGCAACTTAAATACTTTGTCACCGAGCTGTTCAAAGTTCAATATGTAGAAAGTGATTTAGCCACTGTACATTGGATGGAGAAATGGACTTATCCTCATAATACAGTTTTAAATTTATTGTAAGGTACATATAGTCATTTTGTATCATTATCATCAACCCTCTTGCTTCCTATTTTCTAGACTGAATCAGAGTCACATCAACTGCTGTCATCTCTCTCAATTCAATGCCACTCTCCTAAATTCTTTGACAGTCGTGACTGTCACAGGTCTTCTCTCACACAGTCTATCCATCCATTTCTTTGCTGGTTGTCCCCATTTTCTCTTCCTTCTTCCTGTCTGTCCCAAATTGTCTTCACCAGACTGTCTTCTGCTTTCCTGCACATGTGCAAAACCAGTGTAATCTGTTCTCTTTGACTTATTTCTCCAATGGGGCTACTTTGACTTCTGCTCTTATGTCCCCATGCCTTCATCTGTCGAATAATGTGCATCATACCACCCATCTCAGGCACTTCATCTACATCACCTCTAGCCTTCTCAAATGCTCTGCCTTCACTTCTCATGTTTCTGTACCATACAGTAGAACTGGTTGCACCACCATTTTGCACACCTTATGTTTCAGTTTCTTTGGCATTCTTCTGTCATACACTACCTGTGACACTCTGTTCCAGGTGACTGCAGCCCCTCTGATTTTAGCTTTGACCTCTTCATTCAGACTTCCCTTCTCCTCATCTACCCCTCCCAGATACTTGAAGCTGTTGACCTGTTTCCCTAATTTCCCTGCTATCTCAATTTTCAGCTTTTTCTGGTTCCCCATTTCCTGCTATTAAATCTCTCTTATCTGAGCTCTGTTTCATGCATTGTGCCTTCAGTTTTAGTTTTCATTCCCCTATCATTTGCTGAAGTTCCTGCTCAGAGTCTGCCTGTAATGCCACATTACCTGCTTATAATGCCACATCATCTGCATACAGGAGCTTTGTTCATCTGTCCTCTCCAACCATTTGCTTAGCATACAGTAAATAGAAACACTAGTTTATTACACTTAATAAAGATAGGTCCACCAAAATAACTAAAGTAAAAAATATACATTTTAGAAAAAGAAAGGCCACTTTACAAGTTGAGATCATAACTGGAATAAAAAGAAATGTTGACCCCCCCCTTTGCACTTGATCCTTAAAGGGAGCCAAAGTAGTACTTTGATCTGTAGTCGTAACTTATTCCATGGGCTTAAAATAGATTGATATAGGAACCTCTCTCTGCAGTTGGACTAGCTTATTTATTGGTGTAGATTTTTGTCCTTAGTGGAGGTGTTTGTAGAGCCAATAGTTTTGTGAATAAATAGGAGATCAGATAGGACTGAGTCTTTCATGGCTTGAAAGCGAGGCAGGTCACTTAACTGCAAACACTTGGATAGCTAGTATAAAGGGAGTCATGCTAATCTATCAAGGTAGTTGAAGGATTTAAGACCTTTTATTTTTCTTGGTTAGAAATCTTTGAGACTTTTGCAGTTTGGTGATATGGAGAATTATATTCAGTGAAGGTTCTAATAAGGGAAGACTAGTGTGGCAGGCTGACTTCTTTTGGATTTTGAAGATATTCTCTTGGAAATTAACTGGGCCATGCAGAAGGATTTCTTTACTGTAGTGGAAACATTATAATCAAATAAAAGAGGGTCATCCACATACCAACGCCGTTGTCTTATGACCATATCTATCTGAAGATGCCAAAAAGTGCATTGTCAACCCCTTTGGTAAAAACTCTGTACCCATGAACTACAACATAGGCGGTAGTATACTTAACACCGAAAGTGTGATAAGAGACCTTGGGACACAGGTGGACAGTAGTCTCTCCTTTGATAATCACATCGCCACAGTAGTCAGGAAATCCTTCTACGTGGCACACCTCATCACAAAAGGTTTCTCATCCAGAAAAAAGAGGTCATTGTTCCCCTCTACTCATCACTCATTAGACCCATTATAGAGTACAACGCCCCTTTTGGTATGTACCTCACAAGACATCTACAACAACTGGAAAGGCCGCAGAAATACCTCACAAAGAGGATTACTGGCCTCAAACAGATGCCCTATGCAGACTGTCTCAAAAAACTCCAGCTTTACTCCGTCGCATATCGCCTACTCAGAGGTGATCTCTGCCTAACATACAAAGCTATGTCAAACCCAGAGCTGTTGGACATGCTCCACCTAAAGAAATCCCAATCCCTCCAAGCTACATGCTCTAGGGACCTAAACCTTGTCACCACAATAAACAGAACATGCCGGAGGGATATATTCCTGTCCCAGAGACTTCCCATACTCTGGAATAAACTACCTATCTATATCAAACAAAGCTCCGCATTAGCACTCTTCAAGAAAAATCTTGATGATTGGATGGGAAATAGGAAATTCACCCCAGGGATCACCTCTGTGGCTCTGCTCGACAGTGGCACAGGAAAATAATTTTCTTGGGTGGCAAACGCCAGGGTATCTTTTTGGCTGGGCTTGTATAGGCCCCATGGCCGATAGCCTAGTACCTACCTATGAACCTATAAGAACAGTACTATTTATAAAAATGAGGTGGAAGTAACCTTTCTGCCAAACTCTACTATGCTGCACTTTTTTATTTATTTTGAGACTGTTTTTGATACTCCATACATGCTCATATTCCAGCTCTTGCTGGAGCTAATGTGTTTCTGTGGATGAGCTGATAACAGTGTCCGATTTGCAGTTATCAGTAAACATTGTCAACTGCTCTTCTTGGATATTGGCTTGTATGTCTGCAAAACAAATGCCAAAAAAGAGAGCAGCCAGAACTGATACCTGCAGCACCATAGTAGTTACAAATTGAAATTCAGAGAGAGAGAACCAGCAACTTTCAAAAGTTGGAACTTGTTGACTAGCCAATCTGCATGCCAGTGGGCAACATAGGGGAGAGAAAAGTAAGTAGTTTAAGAATAAAGGATAATAGAGAGACATTGGATTCTTAACTGTGCTCCTGTTCCTCTTCTCCTGGCTAAATATTGCTACATCTCTCTCCATCTGCCCTCTATCTGTAGTGACCTTTGGGTCTTCTTGCATTTTCAATGCTTCTGGGCTTTTATCAGAAGACCCAATAGTTAGCCATACCCAGCCACACCCAGAAATTCTTATCAGTCTGCTATCTAGTTGTAATGCCATGCACATATATACATTACACCTGTCTATTAACCTAATGGAAGTTCTTTACATTATCATAGCTACTTAGAGTAAATCTGAAACATAACTCTATGGAACATAATATCTAGGATCTATTGCTTTTCTGTTTTTTAATATACTATTTTTAATATACTAATTTTTGTATCCATTCATCCATCTACAACCCCTTTTGTCCCAACATTTGCTATTTTGCATTGTATTGTATTGTATTGTATTGTATGGAATTAGATTACATCCTGTAAGATTTATTAACTGTGGAGCTTTTCTCCCTAGGCCACTGCTGAAAAAGGGGTCTGTCATGACTCAGTTGTATTTTCATGATATGTACTTGTAGATAATTAAATAAATAAATGATATATCAGTATAGTGTCCTTAGATAAGGCAAGGGATAATATAGCTTAGAATGCATTGTATGGATTGTATGGATGGATAGGAATTTTTGTCTAGTCAGGAGCTGAGCAGGAACATAGCCATGTATTCATTAGGTGATGTTTTAGTTGTGACTTGAAAGATTTCATCCAAGGTATTTATTTAATGGCAAATCAGGTGAAGTTCCAGATTTTAAAGTTGTAGAAAGAATAGAGAGAGTCATGGGAAAAGTTGTCTCGTTTATTTATTTGGAGTAGTTTATTTACTGAATGAAGAGGCCTATTTGGTGAGTAGAGCTGAAGGACGTGAGTTAGGCTAGGGCATTTTTTTGGATTGTGAATTAAGTAATATATAGTGAGTAGTTAATAGAGATTATATATAAAAAGATTATTTTCTGACATACTTTTTGTAGGCATTTTCACCTCTGACAAAGCTGCTGCATTAGGGTCGTTAAAGTACATTCACTGGATACTTCATGAAAATATCTAGAAAACGCACATGTAGGGAAACTATGCCATGGTGCTTCATACAAGTACACATCAGTTCAGAAAAGATGCATCCAATGCCCCTAATACGCATTTGCCTGCCAGCATAATAAATGAAGATACTTACCTGCTACAATCCTAAGCATGCTGAGTGAGCAGCACCATGACCACAGCCTTGCCTTGCAGAGCCTCATGATGCCAGTGACTTACAGACATGTGCTAATATTTCACTGTTGTCATATCCACTCCCTCATTAATATTTCTGGGCTTCTGCTTTCTGCTGTACCACTCTATGCCATCCTATCTATGATCCAGAAAACTGATCAGGCAGCCACAAAGGTCTCTTGACAGGATGTTTAGATCATGGGAAAGAACGAGCAGAAAGGCATTTCCCGTATGGTGTGCCAAATCCATGGTTGTTTTGAGACAGGGACACTGCAGCACTGGAAACAGCATTCTTTCTGTCCTTAAAAATATAAATTAAAAACAGATAAACATGCCTGAATGTTGACGTAGGTTGTGCCTATGCCTAAGATCAGTCATGCATTTTAGCTGTTTATATTCTTTGAGTGAATAATCATTGGACATGAGCGCCTGAACTAATTTATTAAAAGATTTAGCTCTTTCATTCCAAACAATAACACAGAACTTCAATCAGAATTCCACCTCATTTCCTGTCCTAGTTATAGTCTGTTAAAATCAATTGCATTCATTAAAAAAATGGCTTCTAATAATCTTTAAGGATAAAACTTCAAAACAAATCAATCTTATTAATGTAAGAACTAGATCATCATGTCAGTCTAAGATAAAAATAATATAATGAACTGACAAATTCCCAAACCTACACATTTCAGCTGTCACAGTGAAACACAACTTATTTTCACATATTGCATGTTTGTTATGATGCAGGTACTGTTCATGTTCATGTTTTGGGGGGAATAAGATATATTACTATAGTGACTTACAGATCAAACCAAATTGTGGAGAGCTATTCTCTAAGGGCTTCACTTTTGTACCTTTGAAAAAGCATAAATTGGTTGATGTCCTGATGGAGTTAAACTTTTTTTACTAGGAAAATGAATGTTAGATTATTGTTTAAGAAAAGGAAATCTCATAACCTAACTGGAAACTTTCCTGCACTGCCCCTTAACTCTGAAAAGATCTGCCAAGGTTAATATTACCTTATTCTGTCTGTATGTACTATATTGTTTAGCCATACCGGGTCTACAGCACTACCAGTAATCCCTCAAAGCCCCACAATCAACCCTAAAATACTAAACTGGGTTACTCCTATATCTATCTCTAAGGATTTCCTAGTGAACATATCTACGTTTCTAAGCAGCCCTAAAACTACAAAAATAGCAGAAAATTGGCAGAAAAAAGCTTAATGTGCGAAAAGGCTGCAAAACGTGATTACTAACAGTATACTGCAAAAAAAAATGTAAACTGAAGGCAAAAACAAGGGTAAGAAAGTATTTAAAAAATAAATAAATAAAAAAAGCCTCATTGTACTTATGTGCTTATACAGGTCCTACAGATCTCGTGGTCAGGTTAAGCCCCGCTCTGCTTGCCTTTGCTGCGCTCAGGCTCATTCTGCTCCCCGACCTGCCCCCAAATTCCACCCGCCCCTTCTACTCCTAAATGTATAGCTCTAAAACCACTCCCCCTCTTTTTAGAATCAACCAACAACTCTCCAGGCATTATCAGGACCCTCCCTACCTACCTATCCTAATTATCCTTCTACTCAAGTTGGGCAAAAATCAAAGCTAATATCTAGACAATTCCTCTGTTGTTGGCTGTGAAACCTCTCAAATTAATGCTATTATACTGCTGATGATAATTCCATATCTTGTCACCACCTACGAAAATCTGTTCTATCTAGGCTACCACTATCCAAGAAGCCAAACCACCACTCCAATAATAGAAATTAAATTAGACCATTTAATATTAATAATCCCCCTTACAACTAACGCCTTGGATACAAAATACCACCAATCCATTAGATCCAGATATAGCAACCCCAAAACCAAGAATTACCTAAGACTAATATTTAAATTCCTGAAGCTCACAATTAGACTACATGGCAACCTCACAAGGGATAGGGACATTCATCCAAACCCTGGCCCAACCTCACTAGTTGATCCTAGCCCCAATTCTACTATTCCCACTAACTTACAAACTTTAAGCAGACCTTTGAACTCACCCCTGTTCAGTCACCTAAATATTAGAAGCTTAAATAATAAGGCCCACCACCTGCATGCACTCTTAGATACACATTCCCGGATATACTTTGTCTTACTGAAACCTGGCTAAAACCATTAACACCAGATAATGAGGTTTTACCTCCAGGTTATAACATACTAAGGTTAGACTGTACCACTAGGAAGGGAGGAGGGGTAGCTGTACTATACAAAACTACTCTAGATCATCATCACCGCAGCGGATCATCTGTTTCTATTTCTTCCTGTCCTCTGCATCTTGCTCTGTCACACCAACCACCTGCATGTCCTCTCTCACCACATCCATAAACCTTATCTTAGGCCTTCCTCTTTTCCTGTTACCTGGTAGCTTCATCCTTAGCATCTTTTTCCCAATATACTCAGCATCCCTCCTCAGCACATGCCCAAACCAATGTAATCTTGCCTCTCTGGCTTTGTCTCCAAAACTTCCAACCTGGGCTGACCCTCTAATATACTTATTCCTAATCCTGTCCACCCTCGTCACACTGAGTGCAAATCTTAAGTTCCCCAACCCATACAACATAGCTGGTCTCACTACCATCTTGCAGACCTTCCCTTTCATTCTTACTGGTACTCGTCTGTCACAAATCACTCCTGACACTCTTCTCCACCCACTCCATCCTGCCTGTACTCTCTTCTTCACCTCTCTTCCACACTCACCATTATTCTGAACTATTGATCCCAAGTATTTAAACTCATCCACCTTCACCACATCTACTCCTTGCATCCTCACCATTCCTCTACCCTCCCTCTCATTCACACACATATATTCTGTCTTAGTCCTGTTGACCTTCATTCCTCTTCTCTCTAGATCATATCTCCATCTCTCCAGGGTCTCCTCCACCTGTTCCCTACTCTCAGTACAGATCACAATGTCATCTGCAAACATCACAGTCCACGGGGACTCCTGTCTGATCTCATCTGTCAACCTGCCCATCACCATTGCAAATAAGAAAGGGCTCAGAGCTGATCCTTGATGTAATCCCACCTCCACCTTAAACGCATCCGTCACTCCCACCGCAGACCTCACTGCTGTCACACTACCCTCGTACATATCCTGTACCACTCTTACATACTTCTCTGACACTCCCAACTTCCTCATACAATACCACAACTCCTCTCTAGGCACCCTGTCATATGCTTTCTCTAAGTCTACAAAAACACAATGCAACTCATCCTGACCTTCTCTGTACTTCTCCATCAACACTCTCAGAGCAAACATTGCATCTGTAGTGCTCTTTCCCGGCATGAAACCATACTGCTGATCACTAATCATCACATCCCTTTTTAACCTAGCTTCCACTACTCTTTCCCATAACTTCAAGCTGTGAATGATCAGTTTAATCCCTCTGTAGTTACTACAGCTCTGCACATCACCTTTATTCTTAAAAATAGGTACCAAAACACTTTTTCTCCATTCCTCAGGCATCCTCTCACTTTCCAAAATTTCATTAAACAATCTGGTTAAAAACTCCACTGCCATTTCACCTAAACACCTCCATGCTTCCACTGGTATGTCATCTGGACCAAAAGCCTTTCCATTCTTCATCCTATTCATAGCTATCCTTACTTCCTCCTTGCTAATCCATTGCACTTCATGATTCACTATCCCCACATCATCCTACCTTCTCTCCCTCTCATTCTCTTCATTCATCAATCCCTCAAAGTACTCTTTTCATCTGCTCAACACACTCTCCTCTCTTGTAAGTATGTTTCCCTCATTATCCTTTATCACCTTTACCTGCTGCACATCTTTCCTAGCTCGGTCCCTCTGTCTAGCCAATCGGTACAGGTCCTTTTCTCCCTCCTTAGTGTCCAACCTTTTATACAACTCTTCATATGCCTTATCCTTAGCCTTCACCACCTCTCTCTTTGCCATGCACCTCATCTCCTTATACTCCTGCCTACTTTCTTTATCTCTCTGATAATCCCACTTCTTCTTTGCCAACCTCTTTCTCTGTATACTCTCCTGTACGTCCTCATTTCACCACCATGATGTGACCTCTAATTCCACACAACCACCCTGTGTTGATAATGCTGAAATTCTCATTACCAAGCTTCAAATTAATAAAAACAAAAGTATTAACTTAGCCTGTGTCTACATTCCTCCAGGTAATAATGCAAACACCTTAGAAGATATCCTGTCTTGGCTGTCTAGTACCTTCCCTCAAGAAACCATAGTTTTAGGAGACTTCAACATTGACTGGAATATTTGTTCCTGAGAATCTCTGACCAACCATGTAAATCTATACGGATTTACTCAGATCATATCCTCCCCTACTAGGATCAGTAAACCTAACAACAAATATAATAACCTAGACTGGATACTCATTAATAGCCATCCCCACATGTATAGGGCCGGTACCCGACCTGAAGACACAAGTGACCATTTTCTTACCTATATAATCAGGCATAAGCATTAACATCTCCCACCAGCCTACTTACAAAGCAATTAGAAACAACACAAATTTTACTTACAAAACAATTAGAAACAACAAAAATTTTAACCCCACTAATTTCCAAAATGAACTCAAATCGTGTAATTGAACAGTCCTAAAACATCTACCATTTGAAGAAGCTTTATTATATTTCAACACCAAATTCCTAGCCATCCTTGATACCCATGCACCTGCATGTTTTATAACAAATAAAGCAAAGGTTGCTCCATGACTTTCAAAAGAAAGTAGACAAATGATCTTACTTAGAAACAAAGCTTGGACCACTTGGTGTACCACAAAATCCCCCTTAGATCAACTTAGATTTAGACAACTAAGGAACAGCACTAAAAAATCTACCACCCTACAGAAAAAAAAACTTTTACTGCCATTTACAACAGAAGCATCAAAACAATCCTCAAACTTTTGGGGCAGACATAAATAAACGTATTCACACAGGGGAATGCACAACTCCTACCCCCTTGGCTACCATCCAAACACCTTCAGAAGACATTGCCAATTCCTTTAATAGTTTCTTCACAGAAACTATCCAGTCACTAGCTAACCAACTATCTCCCAGTTGCCCAAGTCCTAATGCCGCTGCACCTAGTTCTCAACTCCCCTTTAACTTTCAACCAGTTTCCACATTGCTTATCTGTGCCCTAATCAAGAAACTAAAACCTACCACTCTTGAGGTGGATCTCCTCCCAGATGAGTATCTACAAAAAGCTGCAGATGCCATAGCATACCCGATCTCTATCCTGATCAATAGAGCTATTTCAGAAGCCACTATTCCCCTCCATCTGGAAGACATCCCATGTTGTTCCACGCCACAAAGGGGGCAGTTCCACTGAACTGTCAAATTATAGCTCTATAGCTATTTTGTCACCCCTAGATACAATTATGGAGAAGTGCATCCATAAACAACTCATGAGCCATCTCATTCAGCACAATCTCCTGGCTAACGTGCAGCATGGTTTCAGACCATTTCACAGTGTAACCACGGCCCTCCTCTCTTTCTCCAATGTTATTAATCAAAACTGAAACAACAATAGGATTTCTTCTGCTCTCTCTATTGATCTCTCCAAAGCCTTCGACATGGTCAACCACCAACTACTCATACACACACTTAAAACTATTCCCCTAGATGTCCAAGCTATGCAATGGTTCAAATCTTATCTGAGTGGTAGACAGCAGGCTGTACTATGGCAGAACAAACTATCTTTCCTTCTACCTATCACCCTTGGGGACCATCAGGGCTCTGTATTAGGACCCCTATTATTTTCTATCTTTATTAATGACCTGTACACAGTCATCCCAACAGCCACCTGCATTCAATATGCGGATGACTCCACTTTGATTTGCTCTGCCACCTCCCTTTTAAGTCTGCAGACTCTATTCCAAAATATTTTTAATACTGTTGAAAATTGGCTCTGTAATCGACATTCCTATTAAATCCTAACAAAATGAAACTACTGCTTTTCTCACCCACTCGTAAAGCTTCCGCTCCAACCTTTACTATAAAAACTAACAATGGCACGGTCATTGTCCCAGATCCCTGTACCAAACTCTTCGGTGTAACAGTTGATAATAACCTTAAGTTTGATATGCATATTAATCAAACTATTAAAAAAGTAAATAAAAAACTTGGCTCACTATACAAGACCAAACCTTTCCTCACTCCACTAGGTAGGACAGTAATTGCCTGTACACATCTACTTTCCAGCCTCCTTTATGTATCCCCTCTCTTCACAAACTTGAGTAAGTCTGACCTTAATAAACTCTCTAGCTGCTTTAATCATATTGATAGATTTGCCATTGGAGCAGCATACAGAACACACCACTGTCTGAACCTAAAGAATCTAGGGTGGCTAGAATTGCCTATCCAACTTCAGTACAATCAGCTAATAGTAGCACATAAAATACTTTACCAACCTAAAAACACACCCTACAGCAACCTCAAGACACTTTGCTCATCCAACAAATTACTAGTCCAAACCCGCAAAAGCAACAACTCATCAGGACACTCTCTATATGCCAACTCTGTTGGCAAAATATGGAACTCACTTCCTGCTGAGCTTACTTCAGAACCTGTTCAACCCAATTAAAAAAAAAAATCTAAAACAGTACTTTAAAAGGCAATGGCTGTGTCCTTGCTCTAATCCTGACTAACTCTGGCAATATAAACATGTGCTAAACAGGTCTTTTGGCCACCCCTACATTGCTTCCTAATTGTTATTCTATAACAAATCAGATTTATATATGACAGAATAAATAACGTTTATCCTATGTATTGTATTTGTAACAATGCTTTAACTTGTTTAATGTAACAGTTTTTCTGTATGTATGTATGGAGCTTTTCTTCTCGGGCCTCCGCTAAAAATGGACAGGTATCCAGTCGGACTATCCCGGTCAACAAATGTAAAATAAATAAATAATGAATTATTAGGATTCCACAAGAAAAGTGTTTTAATTCCCCTTTGGCTCCATTAATCAACTTGTTTGAAAGGTTTTGTGAGCACGACATCAAGCATTGGTATGATAGACAGTCAAATAATTTGTACTACTATCTGACCACTGAAGAAAAGGCTTTGTTAAATGAGTTAAACACTGATAAAAGTGTAAGAATTATGAAACCCCATATAAGGGGTGGAGGTGTTTTATGGACAATTTCATGTATTGTCAAACAATGATGATGTTTCTCAACAATGGTTTGTGTATCAAATAATGTTAATGTAGCGTATTATAGGACTGATGCATGGTTGACTGACATTGACATGGAATACAAGATTCTAACTAAAGTGATGGCATTAAGGGTAAAAAAAGCCATTAATAACATCCATTTTTTTGTATATCTAAGGTTCACAAAGGTGTAAACGACACCCTGCTAAGACCAATAATAGCAGCAGAGGGGTGCAGGACAGAACCTATAGCTGAGGTTGTGGATGCCAAACTGAAGAGATTTTTAAGGACAAGAAAATACATTTTGATAATCTCATGGCATTTTTTTTGAAAATCATGGAGCAATTGTATGGAGGGCACCCTATTGATTGGCATCTCTGTAAAGTATTTATTACATGTGATCCCACATGAAGTGCATCTCAAATGGATGAATGAGGCCCTTATTAGTGATAGGGAATTCAATCAGGAAGATATCAATGTATTAAAATGAGTAGTATGGAAATTACATTTAACAATAATTGTGTGTTCTTGACAAGGAATATCATAAACAAATGAGGGGTTTAGCAGTTGGGCAGTAGTAGCCCTAGCTTTCATTAAGATAGTATTATGGTGGTAGCAAACTACAATTGTATTCACCTCATGGTTTGCCAGATATTTCGTGGAATTCTATTGTTATTTGAATATTTGTATTACTCAGAAAGGGGAAAACAGGAACTCTGTGAGTTCATGGACTATGTCAACAACTCCATTAATTATTTGGACATTACCATTATTACAAATGGATTGGAATAGAGATATGAAAATAATATATACAGAAAGCCAACCTACTCCAATAGTTGTTTGCACTTTTACAGCAACCATCTCAGATAGCAAAAAATGAGCTTAGTTAAAGGGCAGATGTTAAGATTATCAAGACTGGTATCTGAGGGCAACATATTTATGGAAGATCATGGGAAATTAAATTATATGTTTACAGAAAGAAAGAAGCCAACAATTATGTTGGATGAAATATGAAATGAAGTGAAAGCTAAGAGACCTAATAGATATCAACCAGATACCGACCAATAATAAGGTTTCCTGACAGTGTACATTTTGAAAAGAAAACAATGGAGGATTATGTAGGGAGCCATGGCATTGGCCTATGATCACAACTCCTATGAAGTTAAGAATATTATAGATAGGAACTGGAATTGGAATGGTGTTTTTGGCATGTTAGGGCTGACCCCAAAATTGGGGAACAAACAATTACTGTTATAGAAACAGGTTAAAAATGTGAAATCTTTTTTGGAGATTGACTATGGATGAGGTAATGGAGGTGGATTACCAGATAGGAGAATGAGGAAGTGTGGTTGATGTGCACAATGTAGGTATATCCTCAATGGTACGGATATAGTGGGGGATTGCCTAGAGTCCTTCCCACAAATAGTAAATATAATTGTAACACCAATGGTGTTGTGTATGTTGCCACTTGCTTAATGTGTTCAACCTTTTATGCATAAAAGACTGAATTAGCCCTTAGGAAATGGATATACCAGCATGGTTATGCAGTAAGGAGAGAGGATGACAGCAATGCCCTTAGCAAATGTGCAAAGAACTGTGTTGGGTTTTAGAAGCTCCTGTTTTATGTCTTAGAGAGGGTTTCAAAAAGTAAGAGGAGTAGGAATTGGGATGCTTATTTGTTGTATAGGGAACTGCATTGTCATCTACTGTTAAATTCCACCCAATTCTTGGGTATTAATGAAACATATCCATAAGTAGTGTCCTGACTGTGACAGCTGATAGATTATAAAAAAATGTGCACATAGTTACACTTTAAGGGTTTAAGTGGTTTGGTTGTTCTAACTTGCTTTCATTCCTAATATCATTTTAGTAGGATAAAATATATTTAACACTTACATACACAGAGCAAACAACAAACATTGGTTAGTTATATTTGTAAACAAGTTGCGTTTTTCTATGACAGTTGAAATGCGTAGGTTTGGTAATTTGTCATTATTATATTTTGGACTGACAATCATAATCTAGTTCTTGCATTAATAAGATTGATTTGTTATAAAATTTTATTTTTTAAGATTATTAGAAGCTAATTTTTAAATGAATGCTATTGATTTTAACAGACTGTAAATAGGACAGGAAATGAGGTGGTATAGATTCTGATCAAGTTCCTTTTTATTGTTTGGAATGACAGCTCTAAATCGTTTTAATAAATTAGTCCTTTGTTGCAGGCAGTCATGTGCAGTGATTAGCGTTTTGATTTTGCATGTTAATGGCAAATTTTTTTGTTTTATTCTTTGAGTGCATGAAACATAGTACGTGGGTCACTGCTTTTGTCTAAATGTTTGGTTCAACTCATGGCATTAAAATAAATACTTTTTGTGAGGTTTTGCAGAGTGACCCGTTGAGTTAATGATTTTAACTTTTTTTTTTTAAGCTATCTCATTTATGATGCTTTGCATCTTAACTATGGGAGATGCAGTATTTCATTATCAGCTTCATTAATACATAAAGGGGTATATAGATATTTATGTAGACTTTTCTTTTTATCACAGGTATGACTGCTTTTTTCTTCTATACTGCTTTATAGTGCTACATTTGTAGACCGCTATGCTTCACTACTAATACTTCAGTCCAGGGGTAGGAGTCGTAAGGAATCCTCTTTTCTTTAGTACCAGGCTGCATCATGTCATGTAACTGTGGTAGTCTCTAGTCAATGTACTGCACCATACATTATTACTGCTGAACCTATACCCAAACTTATGGAGTACAGTAGCATATAAGTTCTTCGTACTGTCCATACTCTTTTGGACATGTCCCTCTGTCCTTGTGCAGTCCTTGAAGTTTTCCTTTATAACTTTAGAATCAATAGGTGGTAGCCGATAAAGCACTAAGGTCACTATGAAGACAAAACACTCTAGTGAATCACAACACAAGACAAGTCTTATCTTCATAAACAGCTGATTATGCAACAAATGAGCATAAAGCTTGGTCATCACATTCCAGGAGGTGCTGTACAAGAGAGGTACTTCCTTGCATGTGGAAGAGCACCACCAAGGCACAGGGCAGTTACACATGAATGAAGCCTCAATACAAAAACAGTGCTATTGTAAGGCATAATCCATCATTTCATTGTTTGATTACACAGATGCATTTTTGAAATTACAATGTCATAGCATGATATTATTATTTTCCTTTTGGGGAAGGGCAATAATGCAGGGTGGACACCACTTCAGCCTGTGCCTCCTGCATGTCTTTCTTTAACCAGACAGCCTGCCTCACCTATGATGGCCACCGACAGAAGACCAACTTACTGTCATGACAAGCAGTGACCACTTTAGGTTATTGCTGCTTGCCATCACCTCAGCTACAGAAATCTTTTAACAGGTTCCATTTAAACTCCACAGTCCAAATCAGTCCATGTACATGGCAGAAGGGTGGGAACAATGGTCTTCTCAGACAGATGCTTTAGGAAAAACAGTGTCAGTACACACTCTCTACATGCTGTGGTTTTGCAGCTCTGTTCAGCAGTCACCCTAGGCAAGAGACACAGCACAGAAAGAAAAGGTGACTACCCGAAAGCTCAGTACCTCTTGTGACCTCAGTATTCGCTTTGTGACACACTGTGGATGAGATGATCAAAAAGGTCAGTTGACAACCTTTGCAACAAGGAGCTCTACTACCAAGTGCACTTATCAGCATACCTCTTTTCATACATGATGTTTGTGGAAGACAGTCCGTGACCTGCATACAAATCTGAAAACAGTTCAGTACACAGGATCAGGTCAGATAAGTTCTTTGTACTATCTGCTCTCCTTTGGACATGTCTCTCAGCCCAAGGTTTTCCTTTGTAACTATAGAATAAGTGGGTTGTATCCTATAATGCACTGTGATCACTGGCCCTAAGAAAATAAAGTTCTCCAAATAGCTTGTAGGTGCACAAGCAGACAGAGTTATCCCCTCTGCAGTTTGCAGTTCCGCTCAGGTGACACAACTCAGCTCATTTTGTCAGTGAGTCAGTTTACCATTTTCAACACCATTTCTATATACTATTGATTTAAAAGCTGGGGGGGGGGGGGGCAGCCACCAATCACCTGTTGTGCTCTGGCAAGAAATGGACGAATACTAACATACTGTTTTCTAATAGTTTTGGGGAGGAAATGTTTCCATTCCTTGTGTGTTGATAGTTGTTCTGCAGCAGTTTGCTGACACTGCTTAATTCCTGCTGACATAAATTAAATTTTCTGTTTTACAAGCCTTCCTAATACAGGTGACCCTGGAATGCAGAGCAGTATTGAGCTCTTAATTATTATGTATGCTTTTACCTAAGTTACTGGGTGACAGAAGGCAGTTAAGAAAAGGTAAGAATTGTGTAATTTATGTAATGTTGGGCAATATGATAGTTGTTGTTGTTACCTTTGGTATCTGCACCCTATTACCTAGTCCCTCCCATCTCTACCTGCCCCCTCCCACTCTCACCTCATTTCCTGCCCCTAGGGCATATAAGGGGGAAGACATTCGTGGCGCCTTCCTTTACTATCTACACCTTTCCCTGGCTGCTGTGTGCCCCTGAACCTTGAAGTATGCTAAAATACTGTAAGTGACATTTTGTTTCTGTGGTATTGCTTATTTTGTGTATCTAGCCTAAACCGTTTCTGAGTTATCATATACATGTGTATTACTATACCAATTGTACTTGCTTGGTGCTACCGGTGTTTCTGAGCTATCGTAACTATCTGTCGTGCGGTGCTAATTGTATTTTAGCGCTACTGGTGTAGCAAAAACACCTTAAAAGTGTGTTTGCTTACACACCACTGCTGTGGAATTACCAATGACCATAGTCAGTTGTGACTAGCATTGGGCTCTTTCTTTTTGTTTTAGTCTTACTATACTGGTATAGATTAAGTGACTGTATGTTATTTTTTGCACCCTTGCTACCCATTTGTAGAAATGCTAGCAGCTAGAGCTAAGCATTTCACAGTAGCCTGCTATTTGTTTTTTCTTATTTAGTGTTTTTGACATACTGTATTATATTAGTCTGTTCAGTTAGGTGATTTTATTATAAATTGATGTCCTCTCAATGTTATATTGTTATAACGCTAGCAGCTACTTGGCCTGTGGTTCCTCCCACGTGGATTGTGTTGCGCAGCTTGTTTAAAGACCATTTCTGCTCTATCCCGGTGCTTATAGTTGACTGCTTTACCGTTCTTTTTAAATGTATTAATGTTAAGTATTTACCATCATATATCATCTGTTTTATGACAGTACCTCACCCCATCTACACTGTCCTGGATTATTTGTTCTTTTTAACAGGGGGTAAGGTTCACTAAATATGGTAAAGTTCAGTACCATTATTAGCTAATGTGGGGATGCTTGGTACCATTATTAGCAGCCCAAAAGTCTTCGCCAGTACCTTATCTCAGTGTAAGAATTAACTAACTAGCATAGTTTTTGGGTCGATTTTTGCCAATCGTCCATGGGAGTAACTATCATCCTACCAAGTGGCTGTTACCTGTGCCTTACTTTGCGAACTTGCCCGCCTTCTTTTTTAATTATGTATCTTTAACCTCTTGCTGGGAATAGCTTTTATTATTTACTACTATGAATTTCCGCTATTTTCACTGCTATTCCTGCATAGTCTTGAGTGTTTGTTAAATTGATACTTGACTGCATGTTCAAACCTAGAATAGTCTGGAGTGTTTTTAAATTGATACCTGACTGCATTAGTGCTATCTTCACTGTTATTCATGCATAGTCTGGAGTGTTTTTACATTGATACTTTACTGCATTTTCAGACCTAGCTTAGTCTAGAGTGTTTTAAATTGATACTTGATTGCATGTTCAGACCTAGACTATTTCTCATTGAAAGTCTGTAAGAATGTACAATTAGTTTTTACTCATATCTGTTAAACTATTGTCCTACCTCTTTTCTATCTGTACACTTAAGGCTCTCTTTGTTGCTTTATAATAATTTAATACCCTTCTTCTTACCTCTTCACCCACCCAGAAAGCTAACCACTACATTGCAAGAAGAGACCTGCCTGGCTTCTAAGAACCCCCTGATCCACCTCAAGCCTTGCCAAAGTGGACCATCCTTTTGCTGCCCAATGCTCTCACCTGTTTTTACAGAACTTAAAAAGTATGTTTCTCTATTGACCCATATTGTAAGCTAATTCAATTTTTTGTCCCGTATTTTAGCTTGTAAACTAATTTAGCCACTGAGTCAGGATAACCAGCAGCCAGACTCCTTTCCCTGACTAAAAGCCTCTTCTGTTAGATTTTCCCTCGCTACTTACCTTATTCTTCCCCACCTATTTATCTTTTCCTGGTTACCTGCTGTAGTATCCATTTCTACCCACTAGGTGGCAGTGTAATTTTGCCTTATGCCCTTATTCATTCCCCACAATTTACTAGTCTTAGTTCACTGCATCCCACTCCCCATAGTCTACTAGTCCTAGTTCACTGTATTCCTCCTCTTCTATCTCTCGGACATTCACAGTTGCCCTCTTTCCCCTTTCTACTCCTTCTCTGCTCATAGTCAGTACTCTTCACTCTCACTACTAACTTTAGAATTTATTTCTTCTTAATTTCCCCTTTCACTATCCTCTCTTCTAACCTTACCTGCTCTTCTAGCAGCTACTTACCTCCTCCACTGTCTTTCTCTAGCTGAATGGTGCTTATTGATTGTCTCTGCTGAATCCTCCACTACTTGCTGTAGCCCGCTCCGTTCGCCCTGTGGGCTCACTCCGCTCCCCTACCCTACCCCCAATTCCCACCCACCCCCAATGCTGTTACACTTGAACATACTCAGCCACACCCACTACTTTTACTCCCCCAATCATCTCTCACTACTACTTAACAACCACTCCCACTGCTAACTTTCTCCTTACTCCTCTCCTCCCTTCTTCTAGACAAGAATTAACCAGCCCCACTACCTCTCTGCTCACTACTACTTCCCCTTACTACTTAACACCTACTCCCACTGTTAACTCTCTCCTTAATCCTCTCCCCCCTACTTTTACAGGACAATTTTATCAGCCACACTAACTCTCTCTTTACTGCTACTCCTCCTTCTAGTCACCACTTATCTATTCTACCATACTATATCTCAAAATCTAACTGTATCTAACATTTTATATTACCCTACTATCCTATTACCTCAAATGACCTCCTCACAGAACTCTAACTATAAAAACTATCTTCTTATTATTTCTTCATTATTATTTCTAGCTGTTCCCTACACTTTAACTGTCTATGAACATTTCTCTCTAGTTAATTATGTACCTCCACACCAACAAACACTACCTAACATACACCCTAACTCTCTCTCCCATAGCAACATAACTTCTACCTCAGCATACATACTCCCAAGATTTCATAGATCTCTCCATATTCTTTACTTTTCCAATAAGATAAGCTTACCGAAGTACTTTAAAAGCATAAAAACCTTACTAAAACATCCCACTCAGCTGCTATTAGATGGTGATATTCATCCTAATCCCAGCCCAAATCAACAATTCTACAATAACCCACAACAACATATATCCAAAAGTATTTCTACCTCTATTCAAGTAGCAAACTCACTAAGAATTGCTCAACTTAACATCCATAGCATTAATAACAAACTTAGTCAACTGCATGCTCTTTTACAAGTGCATGCATTTGATATCCTTTGCCTTACAGAAACTTGGCTGAAACCCTCTACTCATGACCTAGAAATAACCCCACCTGGTTGCAACATCCTTAGAAATGACCGAACTTCCAAAAAGGGTGGCGGTGCAGCCATCTTATATAAATCAGAACTCTTAGTCTCATCCTATAATGTGTTATTTCCCTCTAATAACAATGCAGAAACCCTCTCCATCAAACTCCACCTTAACAAATCAAAATCTATTTACATTATTTGTACCTATATTCCTCCAGGAAACAATATTAACACTTTAGAAAACATTCTTAATACCCTTTCCACCCATCTACCTCAAGAAACAATTGTAATAGGTGATTTTAACATTGACTGGAGTACCTGTAGCTCCTCCAAACCAAACACCCATATTAATCTTTATGGCTTCACACAAATAATAAACACCCCCACAAAAATTCACAAACCTAGTAATAAAGAAACCATCCTTGACTGGATCCTTATAAATAGTCATCCTGAAACCTACATACCAGGAACACTTCCTGATGACATTAGTGACCATGTACTAACCTATATAACAAAGCAAAAAGCTCATAGTCCTAATAACAATTTTTCATCCTATCGCTCAGAAAAACACTTTCAAGCTGAGAGCTTTCAAAGAGAACTAAAGGCCTGCAACTGGTCTCCTCTGAAAGAACTCAGACTAGATGAAGCTGTTTCCTACTTTAATACTAAATTCTTACAAATCCTAGATCATCATGCCCCTCCTCGCTCTTCCCAAATTAGAAACAAAGCAGCCCCTTGGCTCACAAAACAAACCAGAGAAAAAATATTCATTAGAAAGAAAATATGGACCAAATGGAGAGCCACTAAGAGCTCTGCTGCCCACCTACTCTATAAACAGCTAAGAAATTCAACCAAAAAAGACATCTTATTAGATAAACAAAACTATTATTTCCTCCTTCAACAATCACACCCAAAAAACCCTCAAACGTTCTGGTCAGGCATAAATAAGCTACTCAAACCATGACATACCAAAACTCCAGCCCCATCATCAGTTCCCCATAATAATCCTTTACAAATAGCAGATGCTTTCAACAATTACTTCACTGAAACTATTCAAACTCTTGCTAATGCACTATCCCCTACTTCCCCCACCCCTTTCCAAAACACAAACAGCTCGGTGCCCTCCTTACATATACAACCCATACCAACATCCTTTATCTGTAAACTCCTACAAAAACTCAAACCCTGTACATCTTCTGCCGATCGCCTCTCAGCTGAATACCTTCAAATAGCAGCCAAAGTCATTGCATATTCCATATCCATCCTTATAAACTGAACAATCATAGAAGGAAACATCCCATCCATCTAGAAAGTCTCCCATATCATCCCCTTACATTAAGGAGGTAATTCCACTGATATCTTTAATTTTAGACCTATTGCTTTACTTTCCCCTCTGGCCAAAATAATGGAAAAATGTATTCACTATCAACTACTTCAACATCTGCTCCATAATAATTTACTAGCCAACAGCCAGCATGGCTTCAGGCCCTTTCATAGTACAACTTCTGCCCTACTGACTTTCACAGACTGTATCAACAGAAATCGAAATAATAACTCTCTTTCTTCTGCACTATTCATTGACTTATCCAAAGACTTTGATATGGTGAACCACAAATTACTGATCAGTGTACTAAAAGCCCAATCTCTTGACCCACAAGCAATACGCTGGTTTACATCCTATCTTGAAAATAGACAACAAGCAGTGCTCTGGGACAATAGCCTCTCTACACCTCTACCCGTAAACATTGGAGTCCCTCAAGGATCTATCCTAGGCCCTCTTCTTTTCTCAATTTTTATTAATGATCTCAACACTGTATTTCCTAAAGCCACCTGTATACAATATGCCGATGACTCGACCTTGATCTGTACTGCTAAATCAGCAACCTCTCTTCAAACCCTCACTCAAACAGTATTTAACACTGTTGAAAATTGGTTTACCCATCATTGCCTTCTCCTAAATCCCAAAAAAGCAAAACTTCTACTTTTTGCTCCTACCCTAAAGTCACCAGAGATCGACTTCATAATTACCTCTAATAATGGAACTACTATTTCCCCTGATACTACTACACGTCTCCTGGGCATTACCATAGATAACAAACTCGACTTCAATGACCATATCAACAATACTATTCAATCTGTTAATAAAAAACTAGACTCCCTGTATAGAATCAAACCCTTCCTCATTCCACAAGCTAGAACCTCCATTACCCAGACTCACCTCGCTTCCACCCTATTCTATGCTTCCGCAATATACACCAATCTATCAAGGCACAATCTAAGCAAGCTTGAAACCAGTTATAACAACATAGCCAGATTTGCCACAGGCACTCCTTTCAGAACCCATCACTGTCTTAATCTTAAACAGCTTGGATGGTTTGAACTTCAAAACCGTCTTCTGTATAATCAACTAGTGGTCATACAAAAAATTCTTTACCACCCAAATAATACCCCTATCCTTACTAACCTGATCTCCCCTTATAAAAATCTGGAAACACTTCACTCAGCTAAGTTACTCATTTCCAATGTTAAATCTAATAACAAATCAGGCGACTCACTTTTTACCAATGTTGTGGGCAAAATCTGGAACCAGCTCCCTAGAACACTCACATCTCTCTCATCTACATCTCTTTTCAAAAAAAAACCTCAAAGAACATCTGAAAATTCTCTGGCTTTGTCCGTGCTCTAAACCAGACTGAACCCTACTTCCTCTCCTTATTTCTCTCATCTTGTTTTCAACCCTTATTCCTCTACCATGTGCCCTCCACAACAATTTTCTATACAAACCAAACATATACTAGCCAGTGTATTTTTTTTTCCTATTCTTTTTCTTCCATAACCTTCTCATGCCTCCATCTCTCTTTCTTTGGCCTAAATATTATCATCTTTAGACCTTGTGTGTATCTAAAATTGTTGTATCTTAAACTATGCTTTGACTCTTTACCACTCTACTTAAATTGAATTTTTTCTTCCCATATAAGTTTAACTCTCTAATGTATTGCAATTTAAAAAAAAAAATGGTCTAAGCATTGAAATTTATGTATAGTATTGTTTAAGTATTGTATTTTCTCTTTTTACCTGCTTGGAGCTTATCTCCCTGGGCCTCTACTGAAAATGGACATGTATCCAGCTAGACTAGCCCAGTCAACAAATGTAAAATAAAATAAAAAAATAAATTGATGTCTTTCGGTTAGGGGTCGCCACAGTGGAACTCTGGTCCACTAATGATTGGCAGTAGATTTTGATGAATGCCAAGGTGCCAGCTCGACGTTCAGCCAAGGCACGCCATTTACACATGTCTTTCGAACACCCACCCAACCACGGGGAGGACATGCAGACTTCACACCGAAGGCACTCCCCACACTCCAGCTGAGAATCGAACAGGAGAACCTCTTGCTGTGAGTCAACAATGCTACCGCTGCACCACCGCAGATTGGCAATATGATAGTTGTTATAAAGAAAAAAAGAAAACATGATAGTTTAATAAAGGTTTTTAACAAATACACTATTTAGCCTTTGTAGACCAGGTTACTCCCAATAGGCAAGTAGTCTCTTTTCAGGGGAGATGCAGGGTGGTATTTATACTACTTTGGGGAAATTGGTGGAGAGTATCTGGGAAATTCCCCGTCTCTTTTTGATAGGTGCTATGGGATCTTTTGCATCCACCTAAGCTACCACCAGTTGTGGCCTCGGTTTAATGTCTCATCTTGAGGACGTCACATTCAAGAGTGCAGCACCCTCCTTATGGTGCAGTACAGTGTCAGAAATTAATCCACCTGGTGTGGGAATAGAACCCACAGCCTTCAGTACCAAAGGTGAGCACGTTGCCTGTTGTGCCTATTTTATTTAAATTCTGTTTGTTCAAACGGAATACATTATAATGGGTCATTTTGTTTCCTGATGCGTGTGTGCGTGTGTGCGTGTGCGTGTGTGTGTGTGTGTGTGTGTGTGTGTGTGTGTGTGTGTGTGTGTGTGTGTGCTCCCCCGCATTTTGTGTAGTTTCAGACTAGTTATGTTCTGTTTGATGGAAAAGGTCGGGTATGTGTTTAGCTATGGCTTCCTGATAAGGATTTTAACATACTTGCTCTACTGGAATAGTTTTGGGTACCTAGCGACATCATGTAAAATGACTACTATGCATCAGTCCCTATTACCCTAGAGTTGTCACAGTGGTACATGATGAGACCATTTACGGTTGCAAAGTTTTACAAATACTTGGCTTAAAAGAGAGCAACCTGGAGTTACAGACAATCAGTCTAAGCAGTGGAGGGCTGAGATGTTGATTGTTTTAATGTGCTTATGCAATTTGTATGTAGATCTCCAGCAATATATCGTTCATACATTAGTGTGGGTGTAACTGTAGTCTGAGTATACATGCCTATGCAGCAGATTGTAAATTGGTTACCTTGTTCTTTACTTTATCTTCTCTCTTCCAATCCCCCCATACTGCTTACTTTTTTTAATTCTGTGCATTGTTAGGTGTGGAGGTGCAGACACATGGAATATAGGGGGGTACTGTGTTGGAGAGGAGAGGGCAGGTTATTGAGCCAGAAGTGTTGTTTTTGTTATGACTAGAATCCAGGGGTCACTATCTTTACTTGGCAGCCCCCTGTCATATATTTCCTTTGCATACCTTCCAGCAAATATTTTGTTTGCTACCATAAGAGTCTGTCATTGCTAAGCTAAGTAATGATACTGTAGCCCCATGTGCTTTCTACACAAAGAGCTGAATTTTTAGAAATAATACTTTGTCTTCATCGTGTGTGTGTGTGTGTGTGTGTGTGTGTGTGTGTGTGTGTGTGTGTGTGTGTGTGTGTGTGTGTGTGTGTGTGTGTGTGTGTGTGTGTGTGTGTGTGTGTGTGTGTGTGTGTGTGTGTGTGTGTGTGTGTGTGTGTGTGTGTGTGTGTGTGTGTGTGTGTGTGTGTGTGTGTGTGTGTGTGTGTGTGTGTGTGTGTGTGTGTGTGTGTGTGTGTGTGTGTGTGTGTGTGTGTGTGTGTGTGTGTGTGTGTGTGTGTGTGTGTGTGTGTGTGTGTGTGTGTGTGTGTGTGTGTGTGTGTGTGTGAGTGTGCCTGTTTCTCTGTCTGCGGAGATATACATAACAGATATGTGAAGTATACTCCTGAGAAAACTTGGAGGGTTGTGATATGAGATGGTTGTGCTTATTTCTGACCTAGCAGTCATGGTGATTTAATTCAAAAAAAAAAGTCATGGTTCATATTCTCTTTATGAACTTTTAATAGCTGTCTTAGTGAGAAAATGAGAATATGATGTTTCTCAGACGTAGTTTAGGCCTACAACTTGTTTTTCAGTGAAACTCAGACTATCAAACCTGTTTGGTGAAACAGGAAAACAACTTATTATTTAGACATTAGCTTAAAAAAATACCACCAATTTTCTTAGAAGTTTGGGTGGGTTGTCAATGACTGACAGTCCTGAGCCATGGTTACGTGTACCGGTGCTTTTGAATTATGTCTGTATTCCACAGTACACGATTATTTATTTATTGACATTTATTTACTGGGGAAATCCACCTTGGCAAGAACCCATTTTTTCAGCAGAGGCCTTGAAGAAAAGCTTAACAGAATGCAAATTACAACAGTAGATCAATAGAATGGAAAGAGATAAATATAAATGTAAAGAAATCTATGGAAAACATACAAGATAAATGCATTTGAGATAAATGAGTATGAAGGAAATAGAAAAAATATACAAGATAAATGCAAAATGAGTATGAAGGGAAAGAAAAGAAAACAATGGCTGTTTTGGTGGTAGATGGTAAGGTTCTCCCTCTGCAGAGTTACATACTAGAGGAAATACTGAGTTGAGCATGTTCAGCAGTAATATATATATATATAGTGAAGAGTTTTAGGGCAATACAAGGCAATAGTGGAATCAGAAATATTTTCTTGGAGGCAGATTAACTAAGGGAGTTAGCATAAAGAATATGAGATCATGCGGAAAAAAAAGAGAGCTTTTGGTATTAGCCAGGTGTGGTACAGGAACAGAGTCAAAAGCTGACAAGGAGATCTTTTAGTAAAGGCTTAAATAAATGACTGTTAGGTATGCTCTGATAGGGATCAAGATGGAGTTACAAAATGTGGCCACAAACTTTAAATAAAAACTGTGCCCTATAGATTTCTTTAGTTTATATATTTCAAGTAGTAGCTTGTCAGCTGAGTGAAAAGGTTGATTTTAAGGACAGTGGTGGAGGCTGTTGCTGATATCTAGGCAGGACAAAGGGTTGGACATTATTCCGTGTGCTACAGTAGTTCTGTGAATACTATGTGATGGGGTAATTCAAGACAGATTAGTGATTTAGAACACAGCAGTGTTGGGCATGGTAATGTTGACTGGCTGCAAATTTTACAACTTTACTATAAATTCATAGCATTTATAGTTAAGTACTAAGCTAGCTATGGTTGCTCCAGTTAAGTTTGTAAGAAATATCTTAGCTCTATAAAGCATACCTAGCTTTCGGTGAGTTTTTTATACCATTTTGTATGTGGAGATCAAAGTTTAGACTATTATCTAGGAGTTGAGTATGAGAAACAACATCAGCGTAAGTACTGCTTATAGATAAGATTTTAAGGTTGTTTTTTTCATGGGTATAAAATTTAGGGAAAAATAAAAGTAGCCTGATTTTGGGGGGGGGGGGGGTTCAGCAGAAGTTGATTGTCAGAGGGCCAGACTTCCACTGAGTTAAAGGCATCAAGTTATTGTCTATAGCTAGGTTGACTGTCAGAGGAGCAGATTAAAGTGAAATCATCAGCATGTTGTATAAGTGATGCTTGGTGAGAAAATGTGTGAAGACTGGTTATAAAAATACTAAAAAGAGAAAATCAAAAATGGAGACTTATGGGAGAACAGTATTTACTGCAAGGTAAGGGGAAGTCACTGACAGAGATTTTACTGACTGATAGCTGCATGACAACTGTCTAGGAAACATTTAAGTGTAGTGACAAGGAGGCCCAGAGTAAACATCTTTGACAGGAATTTGCTGTGGGAGGCTGTATGGAAAACTTTGGAGCTTCTTCCAGAGGGAGTGAATATGGGATTCTTGTCTGGATCTATTGATAAGAACTGACACAGGGAACACAAAAGTCAGCAAATAAATTAAGGTATTCTGGAGGGAAATTGTCTGCAGAGGGTGAGCATGGCTTATGTTTGTGGAGTAGATGTCTAAAATATGAGTTAGAGAAAAGGGAGTTGTTTGATGATGAAGGAAGTGCTGAATCTGAGGAGACTTGGGTGAAGTTTGAGGTAAGCGTAGCTATACAGTTTATGACTAGGAATTGAATTTAGTAGCTGCGTTTAAGGTAGAAAGCTTAGATGCAGTAGCCTTAGCTATGTGGATTGCATCCTGATAAGTTTTGACACCAAGCCATTCAGAGAGTTCCTGTTGCCAAAGAGTATGGTCCTCTGAGGCTTTTGAGGATCGACAGTTGGCTTGTGCTGTTCCTTTGCTGGACAGGTAACTTCCCTTTGGGAAAAACCTTCAATTTTATAATTTTTGTTTAGTATTAATACTGTCCACTTCAGGAAAGTTATTTTAGAACTAAGAGTTTGTGTTTGAATGGACTGTCATGAGACTGTGCTGTAGTTTTGAAGAAGAGTACTCTTTTTTTCTGCCAGTTTAAATACTGTTTAAAGTAATTGAAAACCATTTTTTGGTGGAGAAATTGTGTTTATTTTACTTTTTGGTGCTAGCAAAATGTGTTAAAGTACTTTTTATTGTGTATGGCTGTGAAAAATGAGACTTTTAAAGACTTTATATTTTTTATCTGCATTTGCTGCTTGTTTTCCCTGGGAAAGAGGCACCATTTTTGGTTTGACCATGGAACAATCTGTCATTTCCATGGCTGGTCTCAAATCTACTTAGAAAAAGAAAATGCTAAGCAAACAGCCTTTATTTCCATGGTTGGTCCCAATTTCAGTCAGAAAAAGAAAACGTTAAGCAAACAGCTTTGCCATCACAATAGGCTAGCAATTTGCAGAGAAAAAGGTGGGTGACTCTGCTATGGCCATTAGTTATACCTCAGACCACTTATCTTTTTCCCCAGAACCCCCTGGTGTAGCACTTACAACCATTATGGATCAGAGGTTAGCCACATCCTCTGCAGCTGTTAGGGTTCCCTCAGTGAGCAAGGGAAGCCTTGTCGGTCCAGTTTTTTCAGAATGTTGTGTCCAACCCTGGGAAAGCTGCTGCCATTATTAACAATGTTGTCCCCATTTTTTCCTGTCAAAAAGGAACAAAAAATAAGTGTGTGTGTATATATATATATATATATATATATATATACATATTCCTCTTCAAATTTCCTTACACAGGAGTAGTTTACTAGCTTTGTCTAGGCTACAGATCCATCTTGTAAAGTTTATGTGGTCCATGGTTCCCAACCCCAAGTTTTGTATAGTTTGGTTCTTCATACAAGGTGAACAAGATGCAACTCTTTCTTCCTGGTTTCTTACATATAGCACATTGAATAATGCTTTTCACGCATCAGTTCTAACTAAAAGGAAACAAAAAAAGAAGACATATTAAATGGCTGACAGAAATGTAAACTTTTTAAAACTAACTTCCTATATTCAAACAGGAAGGCGTGCAGATCATTTTCTATGTGCTTTCTACTTAAAACAGGAAAGCAAAATAGTGTAGGGGAGTATTTTTGAAAACAAATCACATATTACCACACAATTTGGAATTTAGTTAATGAGTTAAAGGAAAAGGTCAACCTTACTTGCAGTTTACTCTGTGGAGAAGAGAGCATCAGAATTGAGTTCTTGTTTCAATAGAAATCAGTCTGTGCTTTATAAAACTTACATTTCTTCACCTTGGCATCAAAAGAAAGGAAAGCCAGGGGCAGAGCCTGGACGGCCAACTGACAGCAGCACAACTGTAGAGCTCTAGAAAACTACTATAAAACTCAGGAAAATAACTAGACTTCTTTAACAAAAATCCCCAAACTTTGTTGATAAAAGTCTAATCCATAATATTTGACACTTTTTCATAGATATTTTCCTGTCAAATTGTCTTGAAGACTATCCTATCCCGTGAAAATGAATAACTCTAAGAATTCTACTCTGAAACTGCTTGAAGAAAGAACTGCAGTTGGTGTCTGCTTTGAAAACGGACAGTTTAAAAAAATAAGAACATTTCAAAGAAAACTGTCAAAAACAAACTGATGTTTTTAAAGAACTGCTTCAGCAACATCAATCCAAAATAACTGACACTGAAATTTCCTTAAATGATATTGAGGGAAGATTCAGAGAAGAAGAAACTCAAAATAAATTTCTCCTTAAGCAAAATACTTGGCTTCTCAACAAAATAGATGATTTAGAGAATAGAGAAAGAAGATCTAATATCAGAATCTTTAGCCTGACTAAGAGAACTGAAGGTGAGGATATTATTTCATTTTTAAATAGCTAGTTACCAGAAATCTTAGATTTAAAAGAGGGCTTCTGATATGGCATAGAAAGAGCTCATAGAGCCATAAGAAACCAGTTTCAATCTCACCATCTTCACCTCCTAGATCAATAGTAATAAAATTGTTGTCCTACTTGGATAAAGAACTTGTACTCTAAACAGCTTGGAGAAAAAGCCCTCTGAAATACAACTAGAAGCAGATCAGATTTGATAATGATAATTCCATCAGAGTACTGGACATGAGAAAAAAATGCTGGCCTCTTATAAAAGTGCTCAAACAGAGCAATATTAAAGCTCAGATTATCTACCCAACCAAAATTAAAATTCACCTTTCAAATAAAGTGAGAATTTTAACAATTTAGAATAAGCTTCTGCAATCATCAAAAACAACAACATAATATCTATTCCAGAGGATATGGACTGGTCTTCTCAATCCCTAAACAGATCCCCTGACAAGAACTCTTTGACTGATGTCATAAAAAAGAAACAAAAGACAGACTCTGATATAACTACCACTACTAAATCTCTCAAAGCATCAGCTTTGTGTATTAACCAATATACAACAGTTTGATTTTCTTAAAATCAACTTAAATATTTCTTACTACATTTTAACAAGTTTTAGGAAATATCTCCATTTAACATCAGCAACATGGCTTGCATCAGCTGCAAACATCTTTTAGCACTGGTTACAGGCATTTAACTTTTAACATGTAATTATTACTACAGTAGTAACCAAAATTAATAATAAACATCTCAAAATACTGAGTATAAGCACATATTATTCATTTGAATTAGTGCAAATTAATTGAAATAATAAGAAATAGAATTAAACATTAAATAATGATAACTATTATTCTTGTTAACTAAAATAGTTTATTTTGAAATTGCCATAAATATCATTAGTTACTGATAATAGATGATTTTTTCTGGTTAATTTAAATATTTTAATAGAAGAAACATTGATTTTATTTTCAAACTCAATATAGATATTGATTTTTCAAAGATAAACTTTTTGGACTATTTAAAAAAGGGGAAAGAAAACTAGCTTCTGTTTTGTTATTTCTTTCTGGTGAATCTGATCAGTCTCAATGTGTCTGTATGCACTTAAATGAAAATGCATGCTTTAGGTTAACTTGTACGAAAATATAGTACGCTCTTCATCGTATAAAATTGTTTAAATCATTATATTAGTTTATACGTTATTGCTGTTTTAGAGATATACTTTCTTGTGAAACAATTTGTTATTAACAGACTTTTTTCCATCTGGCATTTTCATCTCACAGAGGGGAATGATGAAAATGCAATCGCCTATACTGAGTGGAGTTTTTCTTTTTTAAAAGTGACTGTTCATCTCATGATTTGCTCAACCATTTCTTTTTTTTTTGTAAGTTCTATTAAAATAGTGAAGTGGAGCTTTTCACTAACCTTGAGGAGCTCTGCAAGCCACTGCATAATCTGTGTTCTTGCTTGGAACCTCAGAGCTCAAGTCTCGGCTTCTGTCACTGTAATTAACAGGAAATGAGGGGAACTTGTAGCCAGATGCACTTCCCATGCACAAAATAAAACATTACTTCTCCCTATGAGATAAATGGTGGCTAAAATGTTATCTTCAATAATTTCAGAAGCCTGGATATTCCAGAAAGCCTTTTGAAACTTGGGAAATAGCAGTTAAATCAACAAGGAAGCTGGAATGAAAGGAAAAGTGAAGTAAACATGAAAATTCAGTAATGTATTTGTTTATGAAAAAAATGTATTCGAGTAAAAAAAAGAAAGGAAAGCCTATTAACTTTTTTTTAAGATTAACCTCTTGCATATTGGGACAAAAGAATGCTTCTGATTGTTTGACATATAATATGCACAGGAAAGTGTGTAGTTTTTTCTTTAGTTGCTGTCCATAATCACACATAGGCAGTCCTTAGTTTTGTTGATGTCAACAGCTGCTATAATCGATGTGCAGAGTGTTGTGGGACTTTTAACAGAGAGAAAGAGAAACGCTATCAGTGCACAAAGTTGACAGTAATAATCAGGATAGTGATCTTCTTGGCAGTATAATTTTGTTTTAAGTGCAACATCTTTACAAACAGTCCTGTTGTACTCTTATGCACAGCACAACTAATAATTTGTAATGCTCAATAATTTATGATTTTGATGAAGTTTTAGTATTGCATGATGTAACAAATCAAGGGGTAACATAATAAGCAAGGCAATGTAACGCAGAAAAATATTTGACCCTCAGTTAAAAAGAAATCATAACATAAATTAAAGAACAGAAGGTTGTATTTGTTTTGAAATAGTACCATGCAACACTATAAGCACAGAGATAACATGACAGGAGTTATAAAAGCAAAATACTTGTATGTAGATACAATTCTTCCAGTTTTTAGAATATAAAATACACATCTTCCCACTGCAGACATTGGAGAACAGTGCAAGTAGTTTGCATATCTCCTTAAAGTTCTGTGAAGTAAAATCTGCAAGTTACACCTCCTGGTTTATATGGACAGTTTTGAAGCCTTAGGAAGAGAGTGAAGTGGGGGAAGAGTCTTTCAGTATTTGAAAGACTATAGCTTGACATCATTATTAAAACCTACAGCTCAACTACTTCTTTGGTTGAGGATTTATAGCTACTTTAAGTAAACTGGACCAGCTGTCAGATCAATGTAAATAAGGGAAGTTCAGGAAAAAAGTAAAAAGTAATCTAGACGCTTTAAGATGCATGAGACCCGTACTGCCATTATAACAAAATAAAAGAAAAATAACCAATTTTGTAAATCTAGCAAGACACACATAAAGAGGACTTGAAATGGATTCTGGGAATAGAAGACAAAGCTGTAAAACTTGACAATGTTAGTATGGTAGACCCCATGATTGCCATTTTATGTGAAATCTGTTAAAATATATTAAGAGATGGATTAAAGCAATTCAGACTACAGAAAAACAATCAAAATCTTTTTTTTAGTTCCAGTGTTAAATGTTTATTTAACTGGGTAATTGAGAAAATCTTTTTTGGCCATTTTACATCATGACCTGAGCTACAAGAGCAAGTGTAATTACAACATGCATTTAAATAAGCTAGGGTAGCCAATTAATAGGCATGTTTTCATGAGGTAGGAGGAAACAGGTGTACTTAATGCAAACTCATATATCTTTCATCCCTTATAGGTCCATAGGTTAGATCGTTATGCTTATAATGCAATATTTGTCAAGTCAGACTTCCATAAAAAATGATTTTTCTTCTACTTCTTGTATATAGAAGTATTGTTTATTTGGTCACTATTTACATTTGTGGAACTTTTATGGTGGAATTTTTTCAAATGAAGGTTTTGTTGAGTAGCAGAATAATTGGGTAGTGGTACTGTTGTATTGACTGTTAATGTTAGTAGAACCGGTGAGTAATGCTGTAAGTTTTCATTATTTACAAATTTTGTCATTGTGTGTGTGTGTGCATGTGTCTGTGTGTGTATGTTTGTGTGTGTATGTGTTAGAGTTAGAATAAAGGTTAAGGAAGGGGATATATGTATTTTGTGTTTAGGTAGTGGTTTCTTTGGGTCTACTTTATTCTCTTGAAAGATGATTGCATTGAATACGAATCGCGCGACACATAAAAAGTGAAACGCGAATACGTCGAACCAACGAAACTGCAAAATTGAAAACGTCGAACCGTCATAGTTGGCCCATCTGCGGTATAGCTTCATAAGGTAGGTGTGCTATAGTTATGGAACGTAGGGTTAGGGTACGGGTTAAGGTAAGTGCATAGGTATGTAATGTATGTAAGGTTTAGTGTAGTGTTTTGTTAAGTGTATGTGTGTGGAATTTCAGTTTGTTTGGGTATAGCTTTTTAGGGTAAGTGTGCAGTAGTTACAGACCTTAGGGTTAGGGAGGGGTTAAGGATAGTGCATAGATAGTTGTGTATGTGGGGTTTAGTGTAGGGTTAGAAGTAGGGTTTTGGTGCTTTACAGTAGGGTTAGAAGTAGGGTTTTTGTCAGTATATGTATGTGTATTTTGTTATTGTGTTTGGGTACGTAGTGTGTTGTGGGCGGTGGGCTTGGCCAACTATGACAGTTCGACGTTTTAAATTTCGCGGTTTTGTTGGTGCGACATATTTGCGTTTCACTGTTTATGTGTCACGCGATTCGTATTCGACAGAATTGTCTTTCGAGAGAATAAAGTAGACCCATTTCTTTTAGTGTCTGTGTCTGTCTTGTTTAGTGGTGCTGTTGGGGAAAAGGTATTTAGTATCATAATTTGTAGGGTTGGGGTTAGGGGGTAGTACAAATGAATAAGGTGGTTCAGGGAACAAAGGTTATTAGTACTGATTCAAGTGTATATTTTTAGCAGACTGCCTTGGAGAACTCTTATATATTTTATCGAAGTATGCTCCCCATTTTGCAGTTATTGGAATATTTAAGTATTTGTAACCATTTCTCATGTTTACATCTTAGAAAAATGTTTCAAAAAGAACTGACTCCAGTACAATGTCCTGTGGGATACCACTAGTACCAACATGACTTGTTGTAACCTGTTTAAACAGTGTTTTACTTAAAGAATTAGATATGGATTTATGTTAATCAATTTTAGGTGGCTCCCTATTGAAATGTCAACAATCAGACTAAAAACGCAGTAGAAGAGTAAATGTTGAAAATCATTCTTCCCCTTAAAACTTCTTTTTGCAGTGAGGAGTAAGTCCACCCTGCATACCTCCAAACTTATATATTCCAACTTGGAGATCACCATAACTTGGAGAAAAGGGAATATTCCAATTTTTCAGCCATTCAGTCTCTGTATTTCATGACTCAGTCTAGTGAGTCCCAGCATTTAAAATGATTACCATTTTAGGCTTTTAGTTATTGTTATGTAAAAGAATGTTAAACACGTTAGTATTCTTAAGATAAGCACTTTGCATTGTCAGCCTTTCAGTAGCTGCTGCTGCCTCTTCAAATTATGCTAAAATGTTCAAAGGGCAAAAATCTTCCCTTATCAGATGTACTGTTTTACATATCTAACAGAAGTAGGTCCTCTGTGTCGTACAGGATAAGCTGCGTTATGACTTAGAATACTGGTCGTACCGATGGCCTAAAACTGTTTGAAACTGATGTGACTAGCTTGGTAAACTGGTAGGAGGTGTGCTCCGTTTGTAGTTATATTAAGGTGCAGCACATTGACATATTGCTTTGCTTCTTGTGAAGTTTGAACAAAGTTTCTTGCAAGTATATTCTGAATGAGAAAGAACTTTTTTTTTCTCGTTGGATCTGTTTTTGGACAGATGCATGTTAGAGGAAACATTATATTCTAGTCTGGGCTTTAAAGGGAGGAGTAGAGAAGAATGATAACCTTGGACGTAGAAGATATACTTTTTATAATCAGCTGGGCTAGGTAGAAGGATTCTTTAATGGCAAACCTGAAAAGGTTACTATATTACTGGGGAAAGTTTTGTTCAGTATATGAAAGCCATGAGGACGGAGATGCAGCCCATCCATGGCCAAGCAGTGAGGACTGTATTTATGTCCTTCCAGGCTGATACACATTTGACCCACTTTGAATGTCACCAATAACTAACCCAACAGCTGACACCACTTATGTTTTGTTTTATATTGTGACATCATCTTTAATGAGACTAGGATACTGCTCATGACCAGCTTCATACCAATCTTGGACCCATACTCAGAGTGGTCTATCATATCTCTCTTCATATAATTCCAGGATGTGTGTCTCAGATCATTAGCTTGGTGAAGGGACTTGAGTGCTGTAGTCACTGCTGAATCCTGGCACCTGAGAGATAGCTCACCATCACCTTTTTCCTTGTTCAGGCTGGTGAGTGGTGCATTCAGGTGTCTCACTATGGAGTTTATTAATGAGTAGCATTCTGTTGTGAGGTGGGTGTGAATACAGGAAACCAGTTTGGTTCCAACAGTATGTTTTGTTGAGAGGCTATTCTCCAGCTATAGCAATTGTCTAAACATCTCACAAGTAGATTTAGTGAGTGTTAAGAGTACATGTCTGACAGCAAGTTTGAAATAGTGCACTGCTTCAGGGTGTCTAGTGCTAACAGGCATGCAACAGATGGTGTAAGTACTGACTGGAGTCTCATGGCTTTCACCATGTGGTATACTGTTCCCTACTTAATTTGTGTATTGCACTTTTAAAAATAGTTTTTTTTTTCAACTGCATTTACTGATACAGGCTTCACACTCAAGTGTGCTAGCCTTTTAGAGTCTTATAAGTGTATTGTTACACTGTATTTCTGTTTTTGTATCTGAAAAAACAAAAAAAAAATCCTGTCTATTTGTTCATTTCCCACCTTTTCTCAAACAAGAATAGTCCAGATCTCAGATTTTGCTGATTTCAGGACTTTATTTGGTGTTTTGAGTTGTTCAGACCTTGCAGAGATAGAGGGAAGTCTTTCTGCTTATCAGTGGGAGTGGTGAGCTCTGAGCAGCCTATCTATCAATAACAGGAGTAGCTTCCAGCTCAAGAACTAGTTTTTATTGGCCATTTTGGCCTGCTTCTATCTATCAACTTTCAGACTTAAAAACCCATGTTTGTGCGGGTTTGCACTGCTAAGCTAGGGTAAACTATTACCGGTGCCTTAAAGTCAACCCTTCAAATTTTCCCATAGATCTTGCTAGCTTTCGTCTCTGAGCACTCAAATCAGACCTCTAAACCCAGCACTTGCACAGAACCTTTGCAGCTGTCCTTGTAGCCACATAAACTGCTAATAGCACTAACAGAAACAGCTTTAGTACTTATAAAGAAGCACAACAGCTACACTACTTGCATAACAGCTACAGTACTTAAATGCTAAGCACCTATCCAGGCATGTCCAAAGGTCAGTTCCCTACACTTTCTCCTATTAACCTGGTGAACCTGGGCATCCTGAGGTGATGTGGTAACTGCCTCATGTACACCGACAACCCTCTGCTCCTACCTACTAACACATCCACTTGTGAGAGATGCACACACATAACCAAACTAGAAGCCATGCTCACTCAAACCAAGACTGTGCTAGCCAGCCAAGAGGAGAAGGTAAACACACATTCCACACCTCATAGAACACATAGCTCACCGGATCACATACCACCTCACCTCTCACATAGTAACACAAAACACACACCAACTTTTGCAAAGCTTCTCAATAAAATGCTGCCCAAACAGCAAAGACCTCCGAGGTAAAAATGCAAGCAAACATCTCACCAAAACACAACTGCTATGACACATAGCCCACATAAACACATAAACAGTGTGCCACCCAACCTAAGCCCCTATGGCAAAACAGTCTACCCAATACAGTAATCATTAGTGACTCTGTAGTAAGGCACACTGACGTCTCACTCATTAGGCTAAATAAGGAGAAGGTTATGGACACCTGCCTGTTGGGTGCCAGGATCCACCACATAATGCATGCACTTGGGTCTCTCCACAACAAGTACAACTATGACTCGGTCATTGTCCATGTTGGTGTGAACAACCTAAGACGTACCTCCTTGGGCTACATGAAAAGGGACATGGAGGAGCTCTCGGATCTTGTAGCCCAGGCAGGTATGACCCTAGCCCTGAGTGGCATACTACTGTCAACCTAGAATGATATCACAGTACAAGCAGAAAATGATTGACTTCAACAACTGGCTAAGTTTCTAGTGTCATTCAAAGGGGATCCAATATCTGTCTGCCTGGGATGACATGATCGACAGACCTCAATGCTTTGCCAGAGACGGCCTGCATCTGTCACCCCTGGGATTCCAAATACTGGTAAAGGCTCTTGCCACCCCTATTGTGCCTTTTTTAGGCAATGCCCTGAAGACAAAATTACCATCATAACAACAGCAAGCAAACGCAACCTGGGGGTAATGCTACTCAATGCTAGAAGCCTAAATCTCAAAATGCACTCGCTCGAGTCACTCCTAAAACTGGAGAACATTGACCTCTATGCAGTAACTGAGACCTGGTTTAAGGCTCCAGAGAGCACCCCAGCACTACCAGGCTACATAGCATATCACACCTTCTGACTCCCAAACCTTGACAGAAGCCCCAAAGTAGGTGCGGACCGAAGCCCCAAAGGAGGTGGTGTATCCATCTTCATAAAGGATATGCACACCTCCAGACTGGTTGCCCAACATAATGCATCAGAGATACTTCAGGTACTACTAACACTGCATAAAATGGCAATCCAGATTGTAGCCTGCTATAGAACCCCCACTATGTCCCAAGACTCCCATTCTACTTTCCTGAACACTCTAGAAAGTATTGGCGTACAACCTAATATCCTTATACGGGGGACTTTAACTACCCCTCTATTAGCTGGAAAATTACTCCTGCTCCAACTCATTTGCACAATGATTTCAGGAATTCATTAACTTCAATGCCCTGGACCAACTCATTCTCACTCCCACCAGAGGCAGAAACATTCTCAATCTGGTCATCACTAACATGGGTGATCGCTAGTCTACACTAGGGATCAACTCTTCCCTGGTCAGATCTGAGCATAAGTTGATCACAGTCGACATCCAGATCCCACCCACACCCCAAACAAAGGAAACCACAGTCAAAAACTTTTCCAAAGACAATTTTGCGCTTCTAAAGACCAAAGTGTAAAACTTCACGTTACCCATGCAAACAGGGAAAGGGTGTATGGCCGCGGAATCATACGCCAAGGCACTGTACGAACATTTGCACAAGTGCATGGGTCAGGCCATCCCTAACAGAATCAAGGTCATGTCTTCCAAAAAGAGGAAGCCTATCTGGTGGTCCCCTGCCATTAACATACTCTACAACAGAAGAAAAAACTGTTGCAGAAAAGGGCAAAGTCCCAAGACTGGAAAAATTCCCTTGTAAGTCTCAGAAAAAAACTTCATAAAGGACATGCACTTCTCCAGATTGGTTGCCCAACATAATGCATCAGAGATACTTCAGGTACTACTAACACCCTTATTAAAGCCTCCAAAGCTAGTTGTGAAAGCAAAATTGTAACAGTTGCTAAAGATAACCACAAGGCATTCTTTAGTTACGTCATGCATCTGAATAACAATATGCAGGGGTGGTCTGAGCTACTGCACAAAGGCACCACTTATACTGAACCAACAGATATTGCCAACATGTTGGCAGACAGGTTTAGTGCAAACTTTACCCCCCTATCCCTAAAAGAGTGCATCTCAATACCCGAGGAATGCCAAATCCCTAATATCGTGGTTGCTCAGGTAGAAGCCGCATTATCAAAAGCCAGAAATACAGCATTCATGGGACCTGATAACATATCTGGCTGTGTGCTACACAAATTACAAAGGGAACTGGCACCTCACATGACTGCCCTGTTCAGTCACAGCCTCACTTCAGGCTTTGTCCCCACCAAATGGCGCACTGCTACAGTCATTCCTCTCCACAAAGGGGGAGTGACTACTGACCCAAGAAACTACCGCCCTATCAGCTTGATAAGCCTGATCTGTAAGGCCATGGAGCACATCATTATGGACCTCATAAATAAGGATATAGGAAACCTTCAAACCCTGGATCCCTCACAGTTTAGGTTTGTAAAGGGCAGATCATGTCTGCTCAACCTGCTAGACTTCTTTGAATCTGTCACCAGAGCAGTTGATGAAGGCAAGGCAGTCCATACAGCCTGCCTTGACCTGGCCAAGGCCTTAAACACTATCCCCATTCAGGAATCATTGACAGACTAACCAACCTAAGCATCAACCCCTACATCATAAGATGGGTAGCCAACTGGCTCACGGACAGAATCCACACGGTGAAAGTAGCGGACTCCAAATCCGACTACAGGGCAGTCACAAGTGGCGTCCCGCAAGGATCGGTCCTGGGTCCTCTCCTGTTTGGCATATACATCTCTGAAGTTCAGGCCAAAACCAAAGAACTCTGATTAACCAAGTTTCCAGATGACTGCAAACAGGAACCATTATTGACTCTCAAGCTGGCATCGACATCCATACAAAAAGCCCTGACTGCACCAACTGGTGCCGGAACCATGGTCTTAAGCTCAATGCCAAAAAGTGCATCGTCATCTCCTTTGTGAAAAAACATGATACCCATGAACTACCACATCAGTGGTAGCCCTCTCGACTCCTAAGGTGTGATAAGAGATCTAGGGACACATCCCCATTCATATTTAAAAAAAAAAAAAATAATAATAATAATAATAATTTTTTTTTATATGAATGGGGATGTGACATCATCTCATGAATAATGTAATTAGAGAATGAGGAATTGTGATTGGTGATGTTAAAGTATTTCAATCTTAATTGATTAATTGTATGTGTTCTGATGAAGTCTATATTTTTTTAGATGAAAGTGCTTAACTTGTAATGTTTTAAATAAAATTTTAACTTTTAACCAAGCCACACCCCGTGCCTCTACATTCCTTAGTATTCTTCACATAGTTGTTTGGTGTTTATTTTGGGTGGACTACATGGATTTCTTGCAGTTATCTAGGGACACAAGTGGATAGCAACCTTTCCTTCGACAACCATGTGGCCACTGTAGTTATGAAGTCCTTTTACGTGGCACACCTCATTACAAAAGATTTCTCATCCAGGAGGAAGGAGGTCATAATCTCTTTCTACTCATCCCTCATTAGACCCATTATAGAGTACAGTGCCCCATTTGGCATGTATCTTACTAGACACCTTCAACAATTGGAGAGGCCACAGAAATTCCTCACAAAGAGGATCCTAGGACTCAAACACTTGCCCCACACAGATAGAATAAAAACACTACAGCTATACTCTGTCTCATATCACCTACTCAGAGGCGATCTCTCCTTGGCATACAAAGTCATGTCAGACCCAGTGTTACTAGACATGATTCACCTGAAAAAGACTCAATCCCTCCGCACCACATGGTCCAACGACTTCAACCTCATCACTACAATAAACAGAACCTGCTTTCGGGAGAGGTTCCTAACTCAGAGATTACTCATACTCTGGAATAAACTCCCCATGCATGTCAAGGAGAGCACCTTACTGACCCTCTTCAAGAAAAATCTCGATGAGTGGATGGGCAACCAGAAATTCACCCTGGGGATCATTTCAACAGCCTTGCTCAATAGGGGTACAGGGAACTAACCTCCGAAAACAGAATGTCTGGGTATGTTCTTACGCTAGGCTTTTGTTGACTCCAGGGTCATTAGCCTAATGCTCACCTAAGAACCTATATAATGGAAATTTGTCTACTGTACTAATAAGGGAGAACTTTTATGAGTTGAACTGTGCACCTATCAATTTCATCCCTAATATCCAAATAAGATACTTTTTCTATTATGAGTTTAATTCTTTACCTAGTACCGCACAGATGTTGTAATTAGATACTAAAAACTCATGTGATATTATTAGATATATATATATAACAACTACAGTAAGTTGCAATGAGCAGAGGCCGATCAGCAAACTGGTTGGGATGCAGCAATAGTGTAACATACAAGGAAAAACATGAAATAACAAGCTGTGTTGTATGCTTGGCCACCAATGGGTGACAAAACATGCAAATGACCAACAGAAGTGCTGCAAGTGGGTTGAAACATTATGCACTTATGGTGTTCTGGCAACAGTTTTATGATCAACATAAAGAAATGTAGTATCATCATGTTTGGGAAAATACTGAGAATTCTTTTTTTTTTTTATCATCCCAGCTTGCTGCATATCTCCCTGTCTCTACTCCAGTACCTTCTTTAATCACCAGGTCTACTGTTTCCTTCTTCCCATTCCATCATCCTATGAACTATCACTGGTTGTGGGCTGGGACCATCAAGGAGCACAAGAGCATTCCGGAGGGTCTTGCCAGCAACTGCATCTACGAGAGGGAGGGTTTTTTTGTGTTATGTCCCTCTGCCCTACCCTACACTCATCCTAGAAACTGTCAAAAGGCTACCTCTTCTTTATGGACCGCACTTACCATCAGGAAGTTCCAAGATGAACACCACCCCCCCAGGATAGGCATGTCCATCTCTCCCTGCAAACACCTGAAATACCAAGGTTGCTAATTTAGCCTGGGGTGCCTGGGCTGTATTTAGGACTTTATCCATGTAATTCACAGCACTGAACAAATACTGAAAATTATTAGTATAAAACAGTTGGTTGCATAGTGAGTCCATACTGCACAACCCTAATAAGGACTAAAAAAAAGCATGATATTAAATGCAATATTGTAAAGTGAGGCATCTATTTAATATATTTTCAGGGGCAATGACTGCATTCCAAAATATTGTGACAATTATTCAGTGTTATATGTATGAAATGTTACATAGAACGACAGGACCTAGGAAGGATTACCTGTATACTCTAAACAGGAAGGATCAAAAGGGATGCAGAACACACTTACAGAAGGCATCCTTTGATAATAAAAATGTATTTACATTAATAGGAAAGGTCTGAATGTTTGTGTGTGGACACACACACTCACACATACACATAGTTAAATACATTTATACACACACACACACACACACACACACACACACACACACACACACACACACACACACACACACACAAAACACTTTATTTTGATGTGTTTTCTAAGGTACTGAAATTACAGAAACTGGCATCTTCCCTTTAGTATTGAAACAGTCACCTGCAGTATTCCCAGAAGATGTGTACAATGCATTTATGGGGTGTAAAGCAATGTGAAACCACGCAAGAATGGTGAACGTAAGTGTGTTGTATTGTTAGGAGTCTGTAGAAGGAGTATGACTGAACTCAGACGTTATTGCATGATATAATGCTGTATATTTGGAATAGTTGCAGAGGAAATTGCATTTAGAAGATACTGTAGAGTATACCCAGATAGGAAAACCAGTGGGAATAGGAAAGTGTCTGTATTATTCCAGTGGGAGAACTACAGTTGTAATACATTTAACTGAATTCTGCAGTATTGGAGAGGAGGTGCCTTTTCCAACTACATCAACAATGCTAGATAACAACCATGTGTAAGATACCATACTGAATTAAAATGAGTATATATATATATATATATATATATATATATATATATATATATATATATATATATATATGTATATATATATGTATCTCTCTATATCTAGATATCTATATAATATATATATATATATATATATATATAAATATATTTATATAGATCTACTACTATTCACCGAAAGCACATTTCACCGAAAATCAAATTAGAGTACACTTTTCACTGAAAGCTCATTTCACCGAAAACACAATTCACAGAAACACATTTCACCGAAAGTTGTAGCTGGCCTTTTCCCCACTGTAGTGCGACCCTGGAGTTAGTATATATAGTAAGGGAGGGTGTGGGAGTCACCGCCCCCCACATGGGGGGTGTGGGGGGCATAGCCCCCCCACATATTTTATGTATATATTATTGTCAGAGAACAGTAATGTATTGCAATGACATGTATTCATGTATATAATTCAAAATATGTGGGGCTCGCCCCACACCTCATGAGTGCCCCACACCCCCCCTTATTATATATACTAAATCCAGGGTTGCACTACAGTGGGGAAAAGGCCATCTACAACTTTTGGTGAAATGTGTTTCAGTGAAATGTGCTTTCGGTGAATAGTAGTAGATCTATATATATATATATATATTCAGTCAAATGGGGTCGGGAAACATATATATATATATATATATATATATATATATATATATATATATATATATATATTCAGTCAAATGGGTCGGAAAATGAGTGTCGGGCAAATGAAAGTTAGGTCAAAGAAGTAGACCCATATATATATATATATATATATATATATATATATATATATATATATATATATATATATATATGGGTCTACTTCTTTTGACCTAACTTTCATTTGCCCGACACTCATTTTTTATATCTATGGGTCTACTTCTTTTGACCTAACTTTCATTGCCCGACACTCATTTTCCCGACCCCATTTGACTGAAAGTTCATTTGCCTGATACTTCATTTGCCCGACGCTTCATTTGACCAACAAGTATTATTAGCAAGAAAATGGAATATGCCCCCTTCCCCACTGTAGTGTGACCCTGGAGTTAGAATATATAGTTGGGGGGGTGATATTGTTTACTTTTGATGTAATATTGCTTAGTAAAAGAAAAGTGAGTGGGGGGCTTCACCCCCCACAACCCCCATTGTGGGGGCCTGTGCCCCCCACACCCCCCTACCTATATATTCTAACTCCAGGGTCACACTACAGTGGGGAAGGGGGCATATTCCATTTTCTTGCTAATAATACTTGTCGGGCAAATGAAGTGTCGGGCAAATGAAATTTCAGTGATTTGGTCTCGGGCAAATGGGTGTCGGGCAAATGGGAGTTAGGTCAAAAGAAGTAGACCCATATATGTATATATATATATATATAAATATATATATATATATATATATATATATGTATATATATATATATATATATATATATATATATATATATATATATATATATTATATATATATATATATATATATATACCTAGTTTGGGTTTATATTATCTTCTGGAAAGAGTTAGTCATTGGTGTTGTAAGTGTGCATGCCTATGGTTTAAAATGTATCGTTTTGAAGCTTTTGGTGAAATATAATATAAAACCAAACTATGCTGTATCCCCCCCCCCTTACTATATATACTAACTCCAGGATCGCACTACAGTGCGGAAAAGGGTATATACCTTTAATTGCCTTACAGTACTCTACACAGTGCCATTACTTCACTTCAGTGAAATGAGATTCAGTTAAATGAGTTTTCAGTAATTTGAGCTTTCAGCAATTTGGTCAGGGTGAATTCAAATTCAGTGAAACGAGCTTTCAATAAAATAAAGTACACCCATATATATATATATATATATATATATATATATATATATATGTGTACTTATATCCATCCATCCATCCATCCATCCATCCATCCATCCATCCATCCATCCACAACCCCTCTTATTCCCATGTTTGAACATGGGGTCAGGGGTGTCACATCAACAGTGATCATTGTCTAGAGCCAGTGTTTATAAAACCAGGTTTCAAGCCCTGCCTCTGACATCAAAAATCTTCTCATGCTAGATGTTCAGCATTTTGCCTCTGTCAAGGGTAGACCCTGCCTAATGCAAGTGGTTAAATTTTTTGAGATGATGACACAGGCTTTGATGGAGTCATGTTGCCCATACTGCATACCTTGACCCAGCCAAGGCATTTGACACCCCTCCCCATATTCACATAGTAAGTTTGGTGCATTAAAACTAGATTCCTGTGCAGTAACATGAATAGCAAATTGCCTAAAAGACAAAATATCTGCAAGGTTATGTTGCCTCAGTGTGTGAAAACTAAAATAGCTGTAAGTCACTGCATTCAATGTATAATGCAATCGGAAAACAACTTGTTTTTCTTTATGCCTGCTAATATACATCATCCCTTTGAAATTATGGAGGTTTATTAATTTACTGTTTGCATGCTGTTGAATGAAGTATTATGTAAAACACACAGAATAAACAGAGTTACAGTACAATTTGTGAGGATAATCACATAACTGTAGAAGTCTAATAACTGGATCAATGTGGCAGTATAAATCTCCAGATACGGGAATTAGTGCAAACAGATGCTAGTCTTTCTGGTCTGATTTTGTATAGCGGTCATAGATCCTCTCAGCATTGCTGGTCCCTTCCCTACACAGACGATATCAGAATTATTCTCATCTCTGTTATTTTCTTTTCTCTAGCAACAAAATTGCCAACACGTGATACTCTGAGAATTGTATCCATGACATAACAACGTAAGAGTTTCTTCCCAAGAAACTTGCAGAATCAGCAGTGCTCCACTATTACTATGTTCACCATATGGATCACTTTTGCAGTATAATTCCTTACATATGAAGGAGACTGACTATTTAGGGGGAAGCCTGACCTTGGACTAGGGTCACAGAATGTGTTAAAGAACTGCTGTAACAACAGTTGTCTTGCTTTTGAGCATAATATCATATTATTAATGTTTAGAGAAGGTATCAATGGTGGCCCAGGTTGTCTCAGAAAACTATGACCTGGTAATATTTTAGTTCTGCAGTAGTGGCAACTACCCTACTGGAGGACATCCTTAGTTGATCTAATAGCATTTTAACATGATGATTATTGTCAATGCCAAAACACATTGCTACCCACAGAGTTAAAGTTTGCTTGTTTGGGTATGTCTGCTGTGTGAAGGCAAAAAGCTGCTCTAATTTCATAAAACTTTTGTTCTGTTTTGTAATATAGTTGCCAGCATATGTACATGAGTAGAATCCCCCACCTTTGTTTGGTATGGATATGTAAAAAATAAAACTGGTAGTTGGATGGGTTAGTTGAACCTCTGTTATAAGATAACTCTGGGGATTGAAGGATGGACTAGATCTAAGGGCCTACCTTATCCTTATGGAATATAGTATAAAGATCTCTACATGTCAGGGCTTATACCTCAGAGTTGCCTGGTAGAGGTGATGGTTACTAGAAAAAAGGTCTTCCAGAAAAAAAAATTAAAAGCAGCTGAGCTCAAGTTTGAAAAGGAAAAAGTAAGGTTTTCAGTTACAAAGTTCAAATCCATATTAAGAAGGATAATGACCTGAGAAGCCTAAGGTAATTTTTTTTTATATCAAGGAGACAAAGCCATGCAGAAGAACAGACTAAAATGGCTGACCTATGGGGGAAAAGTCTAGATGGCCAACTGAGAGCAGTGAATTTTGAGAGCTCCACAAACTAGTATAATAATATAGGAAAAGTTTATTATTTTCAAGTTTAAAACATCAGAAATCTATATATAAACTACTAAACTACATAAATATCAATTTAGGTGGAGATATACAAAAATGTTCCTGTCAAGTGTATTGGAGATATACTGAGTCACTGAATATGAACAACTCAAGGAATTCTCATCCAGATGCTGCTTTGAAAAAAGAACTGCAATTGATGACATCTACCCTACACGAACTATCTTTGAAGATGGATGGCTTTAAAAATGACTTAGAAAACCTCAAATTAAATTCTCAAAAACAGACTGATACTCTTAAGGAACTATTACAGCAACACCATACAAAAATAACAAATACAGAGACTTCTCTAAATGACATTGAAGGGAGACTCAAAGAGGAAGAATTCCAAAAAGAATTTCTGCTTAAACAGAATACATGGCGGCTTAACAAAATAGATGACTTAGAAAACAGGGAAGGAGAAACAACATAAGGATCTTTGGTCTGCCTAAAAGCAGTGAAGGAGAAGACATTATTTCATTCTTAACCTGGATTCCTGAATTTTTAGACTTGAAAGAGGGACTTTCATTTGGAATTGAAAGGGTGCATAGAGCACTAAGGAAACCTGCTTCTAACTCAACAAATATAGATCCATAGTTATAAAATTTCTTTCATTTCTGGACAAGGAACTAATATTAAAATCTGCTTGGAGAAAATCACCCTTAAAATACAATCAAAGCCTGATAAGGTTTGACAATGATTATTCTTCCAGAATACTAGAACAAAGGAAAAAAGTTTGGTCAATAATAAAACTGGTGAAACAAAACAACATTAAAGCACAGCTGGCCTTTCCAGCCAAGAGAAAAATGCTTTTTGCCAATGAGATGAGAACCTTTAATGACTTAGAAGAAGCTACTATATTTATCAAAAACAACATAGTGTCTATCCCAGAAGAAGTGGAATAGATGGCCCCTACTCTTAAAAGAATAAAAGAAACAAATCACTGGACTGATGCTAGAAAGAAGAAACAAAAAATTGATTCCAAGATAGCTGTCCCAGAAATAACTCATCCAACTACATCTCTCAAAATATCAACTGATATGGTACATCACTTATCATCTGTTCTTATTTGAAAGCAAAAAGGAGGGTTTCTTAAACAACTGCGAAACAGTAATGATTTATTTAGAATGTTCAAAGAGTCCAGTAATTCTTCACAAACAAAGGTAGGTCAAGATGGGTTACTATTTACATTATATATAAGCCAAACAAAGCAACATATAAAAAAAACATAGAAGTTTCTATTCCCCTACTTGAACTCAATGAATACTTATCTTGTTCATTTTTCATTGATTTTACTTATAATACTTTAAGTAATTAATTAACTAATTCAACAAGGTACCATTCATCAGAGTTCAGACTCAAACAAATTAACATCATATATAATAACAGTAACAGTAGAGTGTTTTGAAAAAAATGCTGTCATGGAGACTAATGCCTTCTTCAGTTAAAGTATGATTTAGAAATGTCATGTATATCCTGGTTAAATAATAGTAGCAAGCTCTTAGTACAAATGTCATCATTATTCTGTATAAATATAGTTAATATCAATTATGGCAGGTATCACAGTTACAACTGCTGTGTGATCAGTCCTGATATGGTGTGCGTGGATGCAGCTGTGTCTGGCAGCTAGTACAAATGTCATTATTATTCTGACTAAACATAGTTAATACCAATTATGGCAGGTATCACAGATTCGAGTGCTGTTTGACTAAGCCTGACATGGTGTTTGTGGATGCAGCTGTGTCTGGCAGCTGTTGTATGTTGCTGTTTTCATCTCCGGGAAGCTGTGGGTTGTGGCTTGTGATCGAGGTTTACTGATGCTTGTGTATTAGGAAGAGACATTTGGTGTTTTAGCCTGGATCCAGGGGAAGGGGGTAGATAAAACTGTGATTTGGGATATTTTGGCAGAGAATAGTTTGTTTGTACATCTGCTGAGTGAGAGGTGGGAAAGCTGGAAGAATGTGCTATCTCTTGTTGTGGCAGCTTGCTGGGAGTTTTTTTTTTTTTTTTTTTTTTTTTATCTGTTTGCTCTCAGTTCTTTTCCTGGCTGCTGCCTCGCTGAAAGGGAAGGAATTTAAGCTTGAAGTTGCAGTAAAGTGAAGCTTTACTTCAGGTGCATCATGAGCCTCTGGTATGCAGTACACAGATACACTAACAGAAACAGATGCTCCCAGGTTGCTATGGTAACAGAAACAGAGTGATGATAATGCTTAATGGCTTTGAGGAGCCTCTGAGATGATTCTTGGCAATGAAGTTTTTGGTTTAAAAAAAAAGAAAAAATATAATAAAAGGGCTGTTTTAAACCACATGTACACATATTGATGGTCTCCCAACACTTCTTTTAGCTCATTAAGTTGATTCTTGGTTAAAAATAAATAAATAAATAATAAGCACAATTTTATATCTAATGGTTTTAGGCCTGGTCATAGCACTATGACAGCCCTACTCTCCTTCCTGGAAACTGGAAACAAAGCCCGAGACTCTGGTCATATTGTCTCTACCCTCCTACTTGACCTTTCTAAAGCCTTTGACACTATCTCTCACAAACTTCTTCTAACTAAACTCTCTCAGCTAAACCTATCTTCTTCTTCTCAGAACTGGTTCTCCAGTTACTTATCTAATAGATATCAGTCAGTAAAATGGAAGAAAGCCACCTCTTCTTTCCTTGCTACCCCAACTGGAGTTCCTCAAGGTTCCATACTAGGTCCTCTCCTCTTTAATATATTCATAAATGACTTCCGAAATTCTATTCCTTTCTCAAATATCATCCAATATGCAGATGATTCAACTATTATCTGTTCTGCCATATCCCTCCCCACACTGCAAAAACTTACACAAGATGCATTCTCAATCACAGAAGAATGGATGAAAAGAAATCACCTAGCACTAAATGCCTCTAAAACCAAATTAATGGTATTCACTCCCTCTAAAGTCACTTCCATCAATACAAACACTTTCTATATCACTAGTAATAACAATACATCTCTTGAACTGGTGCTTGAGACTAAATTACTTGAGGTCCAAATTGATAGTAAGCTTAAATTCAACTCCCACCTACAACTAAATATCAAAAAAAAACATCAAAAATTAGGTATGCTCTATCGACAAAATCGTTACCTCACACCCTCCACCAAAATCACTCTCTCTACCTCATTTCTTATCCCCTCCCTTCTCTATGGAGCCCCACTCTTAACTAATCTACAATCTTCCCTTAAAACACAACTTTCCTCATGTTACAACAAAATCGCCAAATTCGCTACTAGCCACAAATCATCTACCCACCACTGTTCTTCTCTCCACAAACTAAAATGGCTAGAACTTTCCAATCATCTCACCTGCACTCAACTGACTCTAGCACATAAACTCATTTTCAACCCCCTTCTCTGTCCATCCCTTTCCTCTGCCTTTAAAATGCACCTACCCAACAGGGTACTAAGATCTAACAACCAAAATCTAATAGAATTGCATAAACCTACTACCCCAGGTAAAATCTCCTATCCCACGCCTAGCACGTCTCTGGAACTCCCTACCCCATCCATTCGTATCATCTCTAACCACTTCACTTTCAAAAAATCTCTTCACTCTCACCTAATATCCCAGTGGGAATGCTCCTGTTCTCATCCATCATAATATAAACTGGCAAACTCCTTTTTCCCTCCCTTCCTCTAACTTCCTATACTGCCTCTCCTAACTCAAACTCTCTCTACTTGTTCTAACCAAACTTTTTATAAATTGTATTATGTGTCATACTTTCAAGTTTGGTCAATATTTAGGACCTCTCAGTACTTATATAGAAATGTTTTCATTACCAGTATTATATCTTCTGAAACTTTCATCACCTGTCTGTACTACTTGATACATTATGCTTTAAACTGCATCATTGGAAAATATTGTAATGTAACCTAAAACCTACTTGTAACCTTGTTTCTCAAGCCATACTACATGAAATGTCTTGCTCTAATTTGTTGACTTGTAAACATTGCAATCTAATGTAAAACCTATTGTAACCTTCTTACTGGAGCTTTTCTCCCCAGGATTCCATTGAAAACAGGTTCATTTTGGCCCAGTGGACTATCCTGGTAAACCAACTGCAAATAAAATAAATAAATAAATAAAATGTATTTTAGTCCAAACACATTAAGGACTTACATAAGAGTGGAAGTCTGAGTTATTGTGAAAGACTAAGAGCACTTGGTCTTGTGCAGTACTCTTTCCAGTGGTCTGGGAGGTGAGCTTGCTGGGACGTGCTGAGCATATGGGGATAGCTGATTCTAGGGGTGCTTGGGGTTGCTGGGAAGTGCTAGAGAGTCATTAGATTTCCTTCTTGATAATATCTGTGGGAATGGAAGGTATGTTGAGTGGTTCACTGTCAGAGTGGCCACTGCATGGAACAGGCTGGTTAAATGGAACAGGACAAATATTGGTTTGGATATTTTAAGAACAGCCAGGAAACACACCACATGAACTAGTGAATGGTATTCTGGCTAAACTGGATGGGCATTGTTGCCCATGCTTGAAGTACTGATATGTGTGTATGTTAGGATGGAAATATACTTATAACAAATAAGAAACTAGAAGGGTCTCATAAATTAAAGTCTATGGACTGTATAAACATGTTTGGACGGAGCTAATAATAAGAATAAACATTACAGGTTGTGGTCTCTCAAATAACTAAGCAACAGCCAAAAAAAAAAAAAAACACACACAATAGTTATGTAATGTATGATTTTAGTAAATCTAGACATAAAATATAAAATTGCCATATAAGATGAAACAGTCTGCTTAATTTGGATATTAAAGACATGATATACTATCATGGGCTTGTGTATAATAACACTACTGTCTTAACTTGTCATAAATGACATACACTACACTGAACATCAAAGGGAAGCATGATGATTTTTTTATATAAGTAAATATGCATAAAAAGTCATGTAATTGCTTTAACTTGAATTGCAGTTTTTGTAACCCATCTTGACCATATATAATACTTAAGCAGTTACCAAGGTAACTAATGTTTCATACATGACATCAAACTGACAAAGTTGTTCAAGGGAAACAATAGAAGCCTGAACTAGGAATGTCACAGAATGTAACAATCACATTCTGAACAAATAGTATTAAATTGACAATAATCTCTCAGTTTACCCTTTGCTAATTATACAAAATAGAATGTTACCATTTAAATTTAAAACTTTCAATATAGAAAGGGAACTTGTAATCATTAATCACAATAAGTGCTGTTTTTAACCTATAATTTCACTCATTTTATAATAAGAAATGACAGATATGAAAATCTTTATGTGTAAGAAATAGGGGGAAGTGGGATGCACTGATAATTAAAATGCACTAACTTTCATCAGTGTTCACATAAAACAAACTTGATGCTTTAAGTAAATTAGCAACAAACAAAGTGATTACTTAAATTCTGGCAAACAATGAAATGTAACTTCTGATATATCCAGTAAAATACATTGTATTATAAACATTCGGTATAAATATTATTACCATCTATTTATATTAAGTAATAAGTTTTGAAATACTTCATCAATAAGGGTGAATATGTTAAATAACTGTGTACTATAATCTTTTACTGAGGTATTGCATATGCTACATCCTACTTTACTATGATTGAATTGCTTGTCATCTATCTTTCATGTACATATTAATTGCTTATACAATAAGTAGACATTTATATTGTATTAGAATTCTGTCTAATCTGCAATAGTACTATATCTCTTCAAAATAATATAAATATTGCTTATTCCTATTACAAATATTCTCCATATGATAATTCAATTTATGGAACTCAGATGTTCTGGATTGTTAAGGTATGAGTGATAATCTGATGGATTTAGGTTTATCCATCAGATTAGGAATGATTTTCATTCCATGGCTAGTGCGGATCTTAGTTTTGTTAACATTTATTAATTTAAATTTATTTCACAAAAAGATTTTTATTATGTCTGACCAAAGCATTACTTTATTGGTAAACACTCAAAGTATAAAACTGATAATTTCCTTTAAAATCTCAAACATATATTTTATAGTTATCAGAGGAAAATGTTTAATGGTCACAATAAAACAAAAAATACATAGTCTAAGTAACCTAAGATGGATTTAACTTTATTATCTTCAAATACCAATGGCTTAAACAATCCTAGCAAGAGATCAAATCTACTGAAATATTTAAAACTGAACAAAGCACAAATTGTCTTCCTTCAAGAAACTCATTTCAAAACAAATAATTACAAATGGAATCCTAAGGAATATATGATATTGGTGCAATCCACTTATAAGACAAAGACAAAAGGGGTAATAATTTTATGGAAAACAAATGTGATTACCCTAGAATTCATTTATACGTATGAAGATAAAGAAAGCCTTATGACATTAGTAATAGTTAAATATAATAACAGAATATGGACCCTAGCCAATCTATACTGATTCCCAGGCATTGGAACAGGAACTGTTAAAAAACACTTGGATTTCATTTTCAATAATTATAAAGGCAACCTAATATCAGGAGGAAATTTTAACTGTATATTTGAAATTTCTGAAACTACAAATAAAAGACTGTTGTGTATATCTGCTGTATGAAAAGCTTTAAACAAGTGGGTAGAATCATTTCATCTTGTAGATACTTTCAAATTTAAATAAGATAAATCCGATCATACCCAAACTAGAATAAATAAAATACTTGCTGCCCACGACTTACACTCTAAAATCATTAATTTCTCAATCACTCCCTAACCCCTTTTCAGACCACAATTCATTGATACTAAAACTTCAAAATGGGTACAAACCATTAATCTTTAACTCGAGAATTCCAGCATATATAACTAAAATTAAAGAGTTCAAACTCTGGTTATTATCTGAATTATGACTGCGGTGGTGGTGCTGTGGTAGCGTTGTCGCCTCACAGTAACATGTTGTCCTGTTCGATTCTCAGCTAGAGCGTCTTCTGTGTGGAGACATGCATGAATGGGTGTACCTTTTTTGAAGGTTGTGCATCAGCGCTGGCAACTCGGCACGTAAAAATCTGCTGCCAATCATTAGCGGACCAGAGTTCCATTGTGGCAACCCCTAACTGGGAAAAGCCGAAAGACACAACAACTTAGATATTAATTACACCACAGAGATAAATAAAATAATGATATGGGACTCATTAAAAGCTTACATATATGGTAAAACCCTAACTTAGTATAAAAAAATCAGAGAATGGGATTCTGACTTATTAGATCTTCAATCCAAACTTTTGTCAGTAAAAGTTGAAAAAAATCAAAATCATTTGGAGATGAAAAAGAAAGTAGAAGTATTAAACAATAATACAATGAAATTCTAGCACATAAAACTAATTTAGCTTTAGAAAACCTAAAAATTCATTCCTTGGCCACTTCTCCCAAATATCTACATTATTTATCCACAAGAATCAAAATACACTCAAAAGCTAATAACATTAAAAGTATCTTCCATGAAAGGAAAGGGAAAACGTCGCTGACATAGGTGATATTCTTGATGCCTATAGAAATCAGTATATGGAACATTTCCAAAAAGAAAATATACATATCAATCAGTTAAATCTAGATGAAAAATGTTCTAATATATAAAAATAGAAACATTAAAACTAGATCTGCAAGCACCCATATCCTACAAAGAAATTACAGATACAATAAACAAGGGCAAAAATAATAAAGCTCCAGGTATAGATGGCATAATTATGGAAATATATAAACTTTTTCCTATAAAGATACTATCCCTCTTCCATAAATCTCCATTAGAAATTCAGTCACAAGCTTTAATACCACCCTCTTGGAGATATTTCTTAATCACACCAATCCTAAAGGAAAACAAATCCCCAATCATCTGTACTTCATACAGACATATATTATTATTAAATAATGACTATAAGATATTTATGACAATATTAACTAACAGAATGAAAATACCACTATCCAAAACAATAAATAATGATCCAACTGGATTTATATATCATAGACACACATATGACAATATTAAAAGGATAATTTCTCGTATAGATTATGTTAATAAAGAAAATAAAGAAACACTCATAATTGGCTTAGATATAGAGAAAACCTTTGATTCCCTAAATTGGGACTATTTATTCAAAACCCTAATGCCATTTGAATTTCCTGCATCATTTGTTTATCTCCTAAAGAATATATATACAAATAATTTAGTGTATGTCAAGTTAGGTCCTGTTACCTCTGAATCTATACATATAAAAAAAGGCACTAAACAAGGATGTCTCATGTCAACAATTCCATTTGCTTTGGCTATTGAAATATTGGCAGATTCAGTTTGTAACAATATAAAAATCAAAGGAATAGAAGTTTATGAACAATACAATTCTAAAGTAATGCTATTTGCTGATGACATATTACTAACATTATCTAATGCAAAAGAGACAATAGAAGAATTTGATATATTAATTGACAAATTTCACATGACTTCAGGACTCCATTTCAATAAATGAAAATCACACCATAGGGAAACAAGAATCGACCTTAAAATATCTAGGAATTGAGTTATGCAAGGATAATAATGAATTAGTCTAAAAAAATCTACAATAATATTATCAATACAATTAAAATCTCTGTGGAAAAATGGAACAAAATAATATTAATATTTGAAGGTAGACTACAGTTAATAAAAATGGTTTTGCTGCCCAAGATGCTATATATAGCCTTGGCAATGCAACTGTTACCAGAAAGGAATATACTTAAAGAAATAAATTCATGGCTAATAAAATTTTTATGGTTTCCCAAAAAAAAAAAACAGAATAGCTTTAATACATCATATCAGACCATGGAAACAGGGAGGATTAAACTTTTCTGATATAGAAACATATATAAAAGCATCAATATCTAAAACAATCTCAGATTGGATAAGTCCAAATCACTCTGCAAATTGGAAAGAATTATTAACTGTAATATCAATAAATTAATTTGATTTACAAAATCAATTTCAAATAACAAATTAAAACAATTTACCATGGTATATATGTATTCGTGTGCAATATAACATAACTAGACCCACTAAAACTCGCATGATTAATTATTACATTGACTCATTCAGGAAAATTATTAATGCAAATATAGATTTAAAATTCTGGTTTGATCTTTTAACACCATGTATAGTCCCAAAGAACTTTCCACATAAAATATATAGAAAAATTATTAATTCCTGGGAACAGAAAGGATTTGTTTGTTGGCTCCAATGTATCAAAGAACTAAAAGTTTTAGATATGTAAGTAATAAAAACAACATACAAAATTCCACAACAGGACTGGCTAACTTTACAGAGTATTCTGTCATATTCGCAAGATTTAAGTAGAATAATTAACAATTCTTCATTTAAAGAAATACCTAAATTTACAAAATACATACATGAAATCATATATAATGACTTTGACATGGGAAACAGTATTTCAAAATTTTACAAAATATTGCTAAACTATAAAACAACACCCAAAACCTCATACTGGAAATATATAACAAAAAGGACTCTCAATACAGTTAACTGAAGATATTAAAAGAAATATTTTATTATCGGTAAAATATACATTCTTTACATAATAGTTTTTAATTGGAAATGCTTGCACAGAGCATTCGTAACCCCAGACAGAATCAGTATAATTAGTTCTTCCATAAAAGGAACATGTTGGAGATGTGAGCAAGTACACAATGCAGATTGGAACCACATTGTCTTTGATTGTGTTAAAATGAAGCCATTTTGGAATGGTATTAATAACTTTCTACAAGCTTTATTTAATTAATCATTTTATTTACCTAAAGTTCTTGTATTATTAAATGTGAACGAAGGTCCTCATTTGAATAGGTCAAACATGTATCTAGTATGGGCTATACTTTCCATTTCAAGGAAGTGTATAACAAGAAGATGGAATACAAACACAATACCAATGTTGGAAGACTTCTACAGCCTACTGAAGACCACCAAATTATTGGAAATTAAAATTAAAGAACTAAGAATTTATCCAAAGTCATTAATCAACAACCCTTGGGGAAAAGTCTTATCGTTGATTGATACTATACAATAATTGATCAGACACCCTGATAATGGATTGGACATATTTATAAAGTAACTGTATACATTAAGATCTGTTATAGTGGCAGGCTAATGTGAATAGTGTACATAGTTATTTAAGATGTTATGTATAAATACTATGGAATTCATTCAAATGTATTTGAAAATAAAAAAAAATTGAAAAAAAAAATGGCTGACCTGTGGCTTTTAACAGAAGCATATTCTAACCTTTAATCATATTGTTCCATTATGTACTTTAGAACAAGCAGAGGGAGGAACTGATTCTACCTGCCAAGTACTGCAATAGAAAGAGAATACTTTCCAGATACTCAAGAAAGAATTCCTGGTGTTAAGGTTTCTTCCCCTCTTGTAGTATGGAAGGAAACCTGGAGCAGAGTCTCCTTTACCTTATGGTTGCCCTATGAAGAAAACAAACCTATTTTAAGGGTTTCCAAATTCTGCACTATAGTGAAAATTCCCTTACTGTCCAATTGCCTTTTATGCAGTCTAGTCAAGGGACCTCTCCATGTGGTCTGCAACCCTGTTCTGCTTTCTATGTATGTGGATGGCTTCAAGGTAAAAACTTTGTCTTGAGGCAACTTCCTATGCACTGCTGACCAACCTGCAGATGGGTAAGAGTGAGTGCTCCTTTCCTTGTTGATATACCACATCAGTGTAGACAGTTCTATTGGTGCAAAGGGATAAAAGTTCCTGCCATTGACAAAGGTGAGACAGGTTCAGTTAGTATCACAGGTGTCTATTAGAACTGGTGTGCAGGGAATGCAATGAATAGCCACTGAACTATGTATGTGATAGCCTTCATCATGAGTGTAAGTCATAATGGCCCCTTTGCTTTTGTAAGTTGCATATCCCCTGCACAGGGAAGGGGTTAGATCTTACAATATCCTCTTTCATTGTAAGGATGTTATTGAGTACGCACACCACCCTTATGACTGTCTCATTCGTAACCCTTACAGATGACTCTCACCCCTGTGCTGGTGGCATCCACTACAGAAGAACAAATGGACTCAGGTCTTATTTGGGGAGGCTTGATGATAGGTAGGCATAGGGACAAAGCATATAGTATAAAATGTAGCTCATCATTGTTTTACTGTCGATCACTATTTTTGAGGTGTCTTGGTGAAGCATGATATGAAAAATATGTAGTGACTATGTATGACTATCATTTTTACATTTATATGTTTGGATTTCAGCTTAATTGGACACCTCTTGTAAACTATTAGGTGTCCTGTGTGTACCCTCACACATAATTAGAGGTGCCCACAGTATTGGACTGAGAGAGCTTTTGGAACCCTAAAGGTCATTGTTGGATTGGCTTTGATCTGCTGTGCCAACCACAGACATACCTTCCTCAGTACAGCAGTAAAGGCAATTTGCTGCTGCAAAGGGTAGTACTTTTGTTCTTTCTGAGGTATCAGAGGGTCTTTCTCATGTGAAACATCTCCAAGAAATCAGTAGCATTAAAGCTGGCATATAATACAAAGCATTTGAGAAGACCGTAGCTGTTACATGGATCCTCTGGGCAATCAAAATGAAAAACTGATGCAGGGGATGATCTTGTGTTACTGGCCTCAAAGCAAAGCTTTCACCTTTCTGGTACTCAAAACTGCAACAAGATTGGTTTAAATTTAAGTTAGCATTGATTGATTAGATTGATATCCCAAGCTGGTTAGTCAGGGGAAAGGATAAGGCATGGATCTCTTAAGCTTTAACCTCAGATAAAGCTTATATTAACCAATCGTCTAGGTAGGGCTAGATATGAATTCCCCCTTGTCCTCAGGGGGCATAGACTGCAAACAACATGGGTGCAGGGAGAGGTCAGATGGCACAAATAAACTGCTAATGACTGGACTTTGCCAAAAGTCTGAAGAACGGCCTGTGGTACTTGTAGATGGGGATTTAGAGGTAGGTGTCCTTCATTGCCAAGGGTATCAAAGAGGGCATTTTTCAGAAGGAGACAGGGGCGTACAGCTTCAACATTCTAAACCTTTTGACTAACTAGAAGTTGCTTGTCTTGGTCAGGTCTTGATGGGTCTTCAGGTCCACCCTTCTTTGTACCAAGACTAGTACTGAGTAGAAATGTTCGCTCTGCTCATACAGGCTATTTATATCTCCTTGTATGTTTATGAGAAGCATGACTAGGGAAGGAGGGTGATTATTTATGAATTTTGTCTTGTAATCTCTAGATATGTTCTCCCTTACTAAAAATCCAAGGTCAGGTATACCAGTTCTACATGAAGAATGAAAGACTATCAAACAGAATGTGGACAGAAGATGCTTGCAGCCCTTCCTTTATTACTAGGTAGGGATCCATTTCCTCTCTCCCTGCCTTGCTGATTGATTTGTCCTGTTTTGCCTTTCTATGTCTGCTGCATCTTTTCTGAGGCTCTGCTTTGTTTATATTGTTCCACCCTGTGCAGTGTTTATGAGAATAATCATTGCTTAATGAGGCAAATAATGCTGTACCTCAGAATGCAGAGGGTGCAAGACAATTTCACTGAGGGCCCTGACTTGACCTTCTCTTCCACTTTCTTAAATATATCCTGGGAAGAAAGGAAGGCCAAATAGCAGGTCTTTGTATAAAGGCTTACTGAACAACTAGACCTTCACATTTTCAGTGAGGGCTTGAATTCTGAGCCAGGCATGTCTTCTTATCACAGTACCTTTGGCCGCCCCTTGTGCAAATGTCTACAGTGCCATATTTACATTTAAATGCATGTTTCCCCCATTTTAATGTAGTCAGGATAAGATTAGAGAGATCAATTCTTGGTATTTTAATCTGTGTACCTCTTTTCACTTTCTCTGTTTTTCTCTGGATGTCCCCATAATATTGAGTGACATGGATCTAATCATTTTCCCTGAGTCAAATGGTAGTAGTACTACAAATCTTTTTAGCAGATCTAGGGCCCTGCTTTCCACATTACTGGCTAGGCAGGATGTTAGAACACTATGGCAGTGGCATGCATTTCTCTTACTCTATAGTCTTAGAAAAAAATCCTGTTTTTGAGGCAACATCCTGGGGGGCTGGCTTTAAAGAAGGGCTCTCATTGGCAGTTTAGAAGTCTTAAATAAAATGACAGAAAAGCTGTGGGCCTGGAGTCTTCCTTGGCCAGATTTTGTTCTACTTCCAGTTATTAAGGAAAAAGGTGATGGCCTAATATAACCAGGCAACACAGCCATGAACTGCTTTCAGTGGTCACAGGTCTCCGCTGTAACCAGTACTAAGGTCAAAATAAGAAAAACACAAGAAGCTCAAGTTATATTCTGCAAATAGTAAAATCAATTAAATTATGTAAAATCAGCAAGGACACCTTTGCTGAGGATAGCCTTCACTAAAGCCAAAGACATTTGCTGCTGAAAGTAAATTCCAGGTCCTAGATGATTGGTTAATACAAGCTTCCTCACATGTTAAAGCTCTTGAGGTCCCTGTTATGCTTTCCTCTACCTAGCCAGCTTGGGTTATCAGTCAGTCTATAGAAATCAAATCTGATGTTAAACTTAAACCAGTCTTGTTGCAGTTTTAAGTACCTGAAAAGTGAAAGCTTTGCTTTGAGGCCAGTTCCTATGCTTTAGATACACGAAAGAAGTTGAAAGAAAGAATAATTTTTTTAAGAGATTCACCAACTCCATGAGGAATAAAACCCTGACTGAGACCCAAACAATGTGGGACTGACTAGTGAGTCTGGCAAAGGAGTATATGGTGGGGATGGTGGGAGTTAATGGCTGACACTGGGTCTCAAATCACTGGGGAAAGGAAAGTGATGTATTTTGCTGCAGTGCTATTCTTCTTGGTCAAAGAAGGTAGAGTTTGCAACACAATAGACCTGAAGCCTTACCTACACATAATACACACATAATGCAGAGCCATGCACATACCATGGCAACAGAGCAAAGTGGATCTAAGGAAATCAGCAGCTTAGGATGTGTTAAGCACACAAAAAACATGTCCCTCCCACCATGCCCCAGGATTCCCACTCCTCTTTTCTTGATAGATTGGAAAATATTAAAGTACAACCCAACACTCTAATAATGGGTGATTTCAACTACCCTACCATTAACTGGGAAAACTACTCATGTATCAACTCTTTTGCTCAACATTTTCTGGAAATAATCAATTCCAATGCCTTGGATCAACTTATCCACACCCCCACCAGGGGCAGCAATATCCTAGACCTGGTCATCACCAACATGGGTGACCGGTGTTCCACACCAGAGGTCAGCTCCTCGTTGGTCATATCTGACCACAAGCTAATCACCCTAGACATCCACATCCTGTTCCCACACCCATTAGGAAAGCAACCGTAAAAAATGTCTGCAAAGCCAACTTCACGCTTCTTAAGACAGAAGTGGCAAACTTCACGACACCTATGCAGATGGACAATAGAGGTACGACTGCTGAATCCTGCACAAATGCACTTTATAAGCACTTGCATGAGTGCATGGATCGTGCTATCCCTAACAGAACCAAGATGCTATCCTCCAAAAAAAGAAGCCAATCTGGTGGTCTTCTGCCATAAACAAACTCTACAACAGAAGAAAGAAACTGTTGCAAAAAAGAGTAAAATCCCACAATTGGAGAACTCCCTGGTCAGCCTCAGTAAGAAGCTGAGATCCCTCATAAAATCCTCCAAAGCTAGTTATGAAAACAAAATTGCCACTGATTCTAAAAACAACCACAAAGCATTCTATAGCTATGTCAAAAATCTCAATGGCAATACTGAGATCTGCTCTGAGTTACAGCACAATGACACTAAATATACAGAACCAACTGATATTGCCAACATCCTGGCAGATAGGTTCAGTGCTAAATTTAACCCCCTCTCACCCCCTAAAGGGCCCATCTTTATACTGGAAGAATGCAAAGTTCCTGTAATCATGGCTGCACAGGTAAAAACCTCACACTCTAAAGCCAAGAACACAGCATCCATGGGACCTGACAACATCCCAGGCTGCCTTCTACATGAACTACAGAATGAACTAGCACCCCACCTAAGTACCATGTTCAATCATAGTCTCACCTCAGGCTTTGTGCCCATTGAATGGTGCACTGTGACAGTTATCCCACTCCACAAAGGGGGGGGTGGTCACAACAGACCCCGGGAACTACCGCCCTATTAGCCTGATGAGCCTTGTCTGCAAGGCCATGGAACGTATCATCATGGAACTCATAAACAAAGACATTGGAGATCTCCAAACTCTGGATCCCGCACAGTTTGGGTTTGTAAAAGGCAGATCATGTCTCCTAAACCTGATAGACTTCTTTGAAGTAGTCACTAAAGCCATAGATGAGGGTAAGGAGGTTCACACAGCCTATCTAGATCTCGCCAAGGCATTAGACACAATCCCCCACTCTGGAATTATAGATAAACTCACTAAACTAGGTATAAATCCCTATGTCACAAGATGGGTTGCCAACTGGCTTACTGACAGAACCCACACTGTGAAAGTAGAAGATTCCAAATCAGACTTCAGACCAGTGACAAGTGGTGTACCACAGACTTCAGTCCTGGGTCCTCTCCTGTTTAGTATTTACTTCTCTGAAGTACAGGCTAACACAGGAGGTCTTTGGCTAACTAAATTCGCAGATGACTGCAAACTAGGAGCCATAATCGAAACTCCTAATGATGTGGACATCCTACAAAAGGGCCTCACTGAGACAGATGCCTGGTGTCAAAGACATGGTCTCAAGCTCAATGCCAAAAAGTGCATTGTCATCCCCTTTGGTAAAAACTCTGTACCCATGAACTACCACATAGGCTGTAGTCTACTTAACACCGAAAGTGTGATAAGAGACCTTGGGACACAGGTGGACAGTAGTCTCTCCTTTGACAATCACATCGCCACAGTGGTCAGGAAATCCTTCTACGTGGCACACCTCATCACAAAACATTTCTCATCCAGAAAAAAAGAGGTCATTGTTCTCCTCTACTCATCACTCATTAGACCCATTATAGAGTACAACGCCTCTTTTGGTATGTACCTCACAAGACATCTACAACAACTGGAAAGGCTGCAAAAATACCTCACAAAGAGGATTACTGGCCTCAAACAGATGCCTTACGCAGACCGTCGCAAAAAAATCCAGCTTTATTCCGTCGCATATTGCCTACTCAGAGGTGATCTCTGCCTAACATACAAAGCTATGTCAAACCCAGAGCTGTTGGACATGCTCCACTTAAAGAAATCCCAATCCCTCTGAGCTACACGCTCTAGGGACCTAAACCTTGTCACCACAATAAACAGAACATGCTGGAGGGATAGATTCCTGCCCCAGAGACTTCCCATACTCTGGAACAGACTACCTACCTATGCCAAACAGAGCTCCTCATTAGCACTCTTCAAGAAAAATCTTGATGATTGGATGGGTAATAGGAAATTCACCCTGGGGATCACTTCTGTGGTTCTGCTTGACAGGGGCACAGGAAAATAATTTTCTTGGGTGGCAAAAGCCAGGGTACCTTTTTGGCTAGGCTTGTATAGGCCCTAGGGCCAATAGCCTAGTACCTACCTATGAACCTATGAGATGGCTTAGTGAAGCTCTGATTTCACCTCTTGATCTGGATACATTTCTAGTAAGCAACAAACATTTCTTTCATTTATATGTTGTCACTAGGCCTGGGAACCATTGATGGACCTAGTCTGAATTTCCATTTGCTGTCAAGCAGTGTCTGGATGAGTGACTTGCTCATGGTCACAAGTAGGCAAATGAAGTCTAAGGGAATTAAAGTCTGCATCAAAGGGAATGGAGCTCAGAGCCCTAATCTCTTTGCCAACTGCTAACGAGAGAAGTGAGGTGTTAAGAGTTGAGGCCAGGGAAGAGGGGAATGAATAGGTTCAGTTGAGCATCTGGGGTCTTGATGGTCTGGGACTATAGTAGGAAAAAAATAAAATAAATAATAAAAAATAAAATAAATGGGGACACTCCAGGTCTGGAATATACATCCAGAAGTTCAGGTCAAAACTAAAGGGTTATGGCTGACCAAGTTTGCAGACAACTGCAAACTAGGTGCAATCATTGAATCCCCAAATGATGTCAGTATACTCCATGAGGGTCTTACGCAGACCAATGAATGATGTATTAGTCATGGTCTCAAACTGAATGCAGAGAAATGCATCATCATTCCCTTTGGCGCAAACAATGTCACTTCACACTATCAAATCAACACCAATACCCTAAGTATCCATGAAATGGCAAGGGACCTGGGATCACAGGTTGACCATGACCTTAATTTTGACCACCAAATGCCTACCATTCTAAGGAAAGCTTTCAACATAGCTGACACGATTAGTAAATCCATCACCTCAAGAGCAAAAGAGGTTATAACCCCCATATACTTGGCATTTATCTGACCCATAATTGAGAATAACACCCCATTCCATATGTACAGTACAAAGCACCTGCAGCAATTAGAGAGAGCTCAGAGGTTTCTAACAAATAAAATCAAGGGCTTCCAGCATGTGCCTTACACGGATAGACTAAAGTCCCTGTCACTATACGCCAAATTGTGTAGACACGTTAGATGAGACATATGCCTGGCCTACAGAGCAATCCAAGACCCAAAACTAATGAACTTACTGCATATCCATAAATCAAATGGGTCTAGGGCTACCAATTCCATTGACTTAAATATGGCCTATGACTTAAATAGGACTTGCTGGAGGGACAGATTTATCTCCCAGTAACTTTCACATCTTTGGAACAAACTACCAATTCATGTAAAGCAGAGCACCTCTATGATACTATTCAAGGGAAACCTGGAAGAGTTGATGGGGCACTGTAAATTCTTACTGGGGATAGAGCTCACAACCCTCCTTGTTGTGGGCAGTTATCACTAAATGCAATCTTGGGTATTGACTAGTACTTCTACGGTATTACATTGTGTTGAAACGGCTAGGCTTAAAATGTTCTCCGGGTTGATCCTATAAGTCTTATATACATTAAAAGCATCTGCAGCTGTTATGGTGCATAAAACTTAAATACCAGATAGTTCTTCCTGTTTTGAAAAAACATTGTGTATATACAAACAAATGTGTCCACATTCCTTGTATACCAACTTTCAGATTTGAAGACATGGTTATAATGCTGTCCATTAATAAAACAAAAGTGAAGTTTAAATAATATCTTTAATGATTAACATAGCTGGAGGCCATTTAAAACTACTAGGCTTCTTTGTCAAGTAAAATGTGATTAGGAACTTATGTGTATAAAAATAAGTGATTTCAGACTGTAATAAACACAATATATAACAGGCTTACTATTCAATATTTCATTTGTTTTTGAGATGATAGTATGAAACGTTTGGCAGCAGAGTAGCTCAATGGATAAAATCTCTACTTTTCCAGACTTCCAAGGTGGCTGCACACTGATCAATAGCTTAATTTCAGCTCTTCCAGTATGAAGAAAGAAACAGATAAAAGTCAGTGTTACAGTTGGCTTGAATAAAATTTCAGTTACTAGCTAGTAAGTACATTGCCTGGATGCCAGCAAAGAAGAAAATTAGAGAACCTGAAAGTAAAATCAGCCAGTACATATGAAGAGAAAACACTGGTTATGAAGAATCCTGCAGCTATTCAGCAAAAAAAGCAATTCAGTCTTCAGCTTTAATACTAGAGATGTTTTTCAGTAATTTAGAGGAAAATAATAGAGCAAATATTCTCAGAGGTGATTAAAATAAATGAAACATTGAAGGAGTATATCAACTCAAATACCAAAAAAGGCTGGAAACATAGAATAAGCCTTAACTATCTATTCAGACAAACTGAGAAAACTACAAAAATCAGAGGTTGAAATGAAGAAAAGGCTAGATGAGTATGAGACGCTTTGAAAAAATGGCAGAGTTACAAGAAGCATGTAGAGAAAACCTGAGATTTTATTCTGTACCAGATAAAATGAAAGGAGAAAACTGTATTAATTTTATGAAAGCACAAATAAGCAACTGGTTTAGTATTGTAAAGCAGAATCTATTAACTGAAAGGGCACATCAAATATATGCTCCAAACCCAGCTATGAGAAAGCAGCCAATACCTGACTCAGAATTTCTCCCAGCCGGCTATAACATTATTAGGAAAGATAGACCCTTTCGTAAAGGAGGTAGAACTGCCATACTGTACAAGTCCAACTTAACTCTACTCAGCATTCCCATCTCCTACCCCTCTCCCAATAATTGGGACATATTTATTTTACAACTCCAACTAAACCCCAAAAAATCCATCACCATCATTGCCATTTACATCCCACCTGGTAATACACCTGCTAGCCTTGAAGACTTCTTATCCTGGTGTTGTCCCACATACAAGAAACCCTCATTCTGGGGGATTTCTACCTAGACTGGTTCACCTGTATATCAAAAGCACCAAGTAATCTAATAAATCTCCATGGCTACCAGCAGCTAGTTCAAATTCTGACTAGATGTGATAAAAACTATAAAAGGGAATTCATATTAGACTGGGCTCTATCAACCCCACATTGCATCAGTCTCCCAGAAAGCTTAAGTGACCACAACCTAATATACCTAAAATGTAGCAGAACAAGCCACTGCAAAACCACTACCTATAGATCCTCAAGAAACACAAAAAAATTCTCTACCGAGGTTCTCAAAATCTTACTCTATAATTGTGAATGGAGCCCTCTAAAAACCCTCCCACTTGACCAGGCTGTAGCCTACTTCAACAAAGTATTTCTGCAACAGCTAGACACTGTTGTTCCACTGCACAAAGTCATGGTTAGAACCTCCCAAAACCACTGGTTCAGCAAAGAAGCCAAACAAATCCTCAAGTCCAGAGACACTGCCTGGTTCTACTACTGAAGAACAAAGACTTACAAAGCTTAGCTAATTATCGAGAGCTGCGTAACCATGTAAAAAAATGCATTAGGCAAGACAAAAAATCTTAAACAGCAAAGATGTGGTAAAAGTGCCCAAAACGTAACTAGTAATCCAAAATTAGGCACCGGAGACCAGCAGTTCCAACACACAAGTGATTTAATGTTCAAACACAGCAAAAGGAACACACTTGCAACAATTCAGGACTTAATGATATGGTGTCTATAAAACCTGTACGCAAGCTCAGGTCCACAAAATTGTGAAAATTATACATTTTTTTACATTTTTATGTATATTCATGTTATTTTATCCTGGTTTATTTATTTAAGTGAATTCTTGATTTTATATACATTTTCATGTGTTTTATTATTTATCCACCAGATGGTGCTAGACTAGTAAGACTGTCACATGCAGTTTAGAATCCACTCTTTCTGTATCTAGGTAACTAATTGAATCACTGATTTCATTGGCCTATTTAAACAAGAAAAGTTATTTAACTAGGTAACTATGAGGTTTTTGCCTATCTGATGAAGTTCTATGACACGAAAACATAATGGGAAGTGTTTTTATCAGCGTTTATGTTATTTGTGTATGTGTGTTCCTTTTGCTTTGTTTGAACATTAAATCACTTGTGTGTTGGAACTGCTGGTCTCCAGTGCCTAATTTTGGATTACTTAAGACAAAAAATCTTATTGTACCACTTTGCAATCTAAATACCAACCCAATCCCCAAAAACTTTGGAAAAGTGCAAACCAGTTGCTAAAACCAACCCAAACGGCTACCCCCAAACTGACCACCCCTGATACCAAAGTTCCCATTGAAACACAATTCAACTCCCAATTTGTGAACTCAGTTCTATCCCTAGTATCACAGGACAATTCCAACCTCACTATCCCTCCCACCATGAACAATACTAATACATGCTTTACCCTCAATACAGTGCCCATCAGCTCTATCAAAAGTATGCTGTCCAAACTAAAACCTCATCAACTACAGCTGACCTATTCCCTAGCTGTTTCTTAAAACTCACAGGAGATGCTATTGCTATCCCAATCTCCATTCTCATAAACAGATTCTATTACTGAAAACTATGTTCCCAAACTCTGGAAAATATCCTATGTCACTCCTATACATAAAGGAGGGAACTCCGCTGAACTTAATAACTACAGACCCATTGCAGTACTCCCTCGCCCTGGCCAAAATCTTAGAAAAATGTATTCATACCCAGATACTAAACTACCTCCAAGACAACAATATCCTGTCCCCCACTCAACATGGTTTCAGACCTGCCATTAGCACCACTACAGCCCTCCTCTGCTTCACAGACAAAATAAATCAACTTAAAAATAAAGGCCTGCAGGTGTCAACTCTCTTTTTGAACATGTCCAAAGCATTTGACATAGTATCCCACCAAATCCTGCTAAACAAATTAAACCAATATAACCTATCAAAGTACACACTAACCTGGTTCCATAGCTACTTGACTGACAGGTACAAGGCTGTGAAATGGGAAAACTCTGTCTTACCTCTGTTACCCATAACTACAGGAGTCCCACAGGGGGCTGTCTTGGGACCCCTACTTTTCACAATTTTCACAAACAACCTCCATACCTCCACACAGCATGTATCTATCTTTCAGTAGGCTATTTAAACACATAAATGTATCTGTTATTATCTTTCTGTGTGGAGCCTTTCTCCCTGTGCCTCTGCTGAAAAAGGGCCTTTGGCCCAGTCAGACACCCCCGGTTAACAAATGTGAAATAAAATAAATAATAGTAAAATATGCAATTATAACAGCAGAAAGTGCTGATCCTGAAAAATGAGGCAAAGGTAAAAGCATTAAAAAATTTTAGACAGCAGGTTGTTTGTTGGAAATTATTATTCACTATACACCAGGAAGAAGAGAAACAAATTTATCCCTGCAGTTGGGGAATATCAAGAAGTAAGTGTGAGATTCAAGCTTCTATCTTCAGAATATTTTTTCAGATGTATCAAAAACATTTTTGGATGCAGAACAGGCTAAGGAGAAAAACAAAGTTTATCCAACAGAAGGTGCACTGGCAAGCCAAATGGGTGACTCTACTTCTCATTCTTCCAACAATAAAATCCATGGAGAGACTTTGCCAGTAAAACCTTTTTCCAGTGTTCCAAAGGAAATTCTTAAGGCAAAGAAAAAAAGCACAAGAGATGACTAGAAGAATCTGAAGTATCTTAGACTTGAACTCGAGTCTAGTGTTGGGACATGAAGATGAATAGGAAGAATACCAGCAGCATTGAAATTAGTGAATAAATGAGAGACTGTAAAGAATCAATCACATTTATGGCATATGGCTTTGCAAAGACTGGACTTTTGTTGAATTTGTTAAACTTGTGGGTGGACTGTAGTGCATAATACCCACTTTAAGTCATTAATGTTTAGAAGAGCACTAAAAGGGAAAACAAGTTACTCTAAGTAAAACAATTTTTGTTTTTATTAGTACTTGCTTAATACAATCCATGATGTAAACTGCGTGTTATATATAGTAAAGCAGGCTTGTGTACTCAGGGGCTTTTAAGCATGGGGGAATCTTAAGTGATGGTTTTATGTGTTAAAGATATTACAGTAAACAAGTATTTTTTTAGTTGTAAGAAATATAGGCTTAACAGTATAATGAGAGGAAAGACTTGACAAAAAGTTTAATGTTAATATGCTGGGATCTTAGGCTGCGAAAGTGGGGGTGAAATGTAAAAGTGTACTGATTATATTATATGTAGAGTTAAGATATTTTTTTCTTATTTTTACCTGGGTAAATGTCTAGACTAAACTATAAGCAAGTGTTTTTTGATAGCAAGTCAACTTGAAAAATAAGACAAAATGATGAGAGCCAAGATTTTTTTTTTCGCATTTCCAAAGGTATTAGTTTTTTTACTATTAATAAATGTTCAGTCTGAGTTAAGATGGCTGTAGCTGAAGGTGGTTGCAGATTCTGTTTTGAGTGAAATTTGCAAAGATTCACTGGTGACTACATTTTCATGGAGACAAGCTGTCTGGAGGTGCAAACAATTAATACTGAGAGTGTTGTACATTCTTTGCCAAGAGAAATGCACAATTTTTAAAGGTACAATGGCAAGTAGTTTGGTGAAAAATAAAGTTTGAAATTATGGGAAGTGAATAAGAAGTAGAAGCCTTAATAAATGAATGTATTTAATAGAACAGTGGATAATTTAATTTTATTTAAAGATAGCCAGTGCAAAATCCTTTGAGATAAAAACAACTTTTTCACATCTGGGAGTGGACTAGATATAAGAAAAGAGCAGACAGCAAGAAGTATAAGTAGGAAAACAAGTCATAACATGCACTTTCAGCATGGGTAAACTTAATGTTAGGTTAAAGTAATGCCTGTGGGTGCAGCTGCCGATTTGGGTAATTGTTCTTGTTTGAAGGGTTGAACTTTTGTTTTTGAAGACATAGTTTTGTATATTTGTTCTAATTTAATAGGGGGTAGGGGTGTTCTGAAAATGTATTTAGCTTTTTGCTTGAAGATTTTCATTAAACAGAAAATTTGGAAAATATGACAGGTTGAAATGGAGATGAGAAAAAAAACTGTATAAAAGATCAGCCTAGTGTGTGCATGTAACAAAAATGTTGGAAATACACATTCAAAAAGCTGTCATGTATAATAAGTGGGAACAATAGCTTTTTATCATAGCTGTTTTATCCATATCATCTTACAATGTAAATGGTCATACAGGCATACACAAAAAAAAATATATTGAATTATAATAAATGCAGAGTGCAAATACCAGTGCTACAAGAGACACATTTGGAAAGAGATTAGCATGTGAATTGGACAAAGAAATGATTTCAAGATGGATATTCAGCAGACTGTCATGGACAAAGGGAAAGGGGAAGTAATTATACTAACTGCTAGAAGGACTCCAATAGTGATACAAGAGGGAAAAAATACAAAAATGGTAAACTTGTGATAGTAAGGGGCTATAGACATGGAAGAGGATTACAATGGCATATATTTATATTGCACCAAAAACTGCTATTATGGAGCCTAGGAATATTTTGGGAGAAATAAGCACTTTTAGTAGGGAATATTATCTGTATATGGGGACTGGAACATGATTTGCAATACTGAGGATGTATCAGGGGGACCTAGAAGGGACATATAACAAAAGAGGGTAGATTTCTGAAGAAATTTATGAAAATATTTGGTATAGAAGATTTCAATTCAGTAGTATGAATTCAGACAGAATTCTGATATTATTTACCAAGGTAGAGTAATTAGACTATATGGAAATCCTGTTAAACAGAAATACACGCATTTAATTGAAAGCTTTAACACATATCCAATAACCATTTCAGATCGTGCACAGATAAAATCTAAGATAAAAATGTAGGGTAAAAAAATAAAATGAGATATTGGCACTTTCCAACCTACCTGTTAAAAAGAGAGGAATTTCAGGAATGGGTACTGGAAATGATTCAAAATTTATTAGGAAAGATAGAAGTATATTCAGAAGTTACAACTAACGAGATGGATTAAATGAAAGTGGAGTTTAAAAATAGTGTAGAAATAAGAAAGAGATATGGTTAAGAAGTAACAAGAATTATTTTAGGGGCTGACAATGGTTAATGTATTGCAGAATAAGGGAACTCTCACAGAACAAGAAGAAGCATAAATGCAGAGTGCTAAAGAAGAAATAAAGGAGTATCTGGATAATATGTATGAGCTTAAAAAGATTGCTGTTTAGCATTAACAGTAATGTGGAACAATTATTTTCTGATAATAACTCTAGAACACAAAGACTTTTAGCGCACTTAGTCAACAGAAAGTCAACAGGGTTGTCACCAAACTTTGGGAGCCTTTAACAGAAAAATAACCAGAGATCCTATGGAGGATATTACAGATAATTTAGAAATTTTCTGAAAATTTGTATAAAGGAGGAAAAGGTTAGAGGTAGATGAAGCTCAACAACTAACGTTTAAGACAGGTAGATATGAGATGAAAAACATTGATGTATAATCAATATTCAGGAAAGTCACCAGGATCAGATGGTATTACTGTGGAAATTTGAAAGTTAGGAGGGAAGAAAGCATTAAAGCTCTGGAAGATTATTTTAAAAGGAGAGTATGCACCAACATCTCGGAAGAATACTGTGGTGGCTATATTACCTAAAGATGGTAAAGATTCTTATAGTCCCACTAAAATTTTAAAACATGGTTAAAAACTGTTTATCTCTATTCCAGGTAAAACAATGGCAATGGTTTTGCTAAAAGTTGATCAATGTGGATCATTTGGTTTTGTGGAGGAAAGGCAAACTTTTGACAACATTTATAGCATAATGGTCATTCAGAGGGAAGCAGAATGTAAGAAAATAGTACTGTTTTGGTGGTTCTAGATGTAGACAGAGCACTCAACAGAGTAAGCTGTGATTTTATGAGTAGGGCAATGGAAGCATTTGCATACCATAATATAATAATACTGTTCATTAGGAGAATAAATATGAAGGATCAGAGACAAGAATTAAAGTTGGAGTATTCCTATTTGATCAGTTTTATTTGAAGAGAGGAACCAGGTAGGAGTGTCCTCTTTTTCCTTTGTAATTTGCTTTATATTTAAAGCCATTGGCAAAGAAAATAAGGGTCTCAGAAATGCAACACTATAATTGGTATGGTAATCAAGGAAATATGTCTTTATTTGCACATGATATTGCTTTCTACCTATTCATTTCAAAAAAGGACATCTAAGTGTTGCAGAACATTTTGAGATAATTTCAAGTCTTTTTGGGATATACAATTAATGAAGATAAAACAAAGGCTATAAATGTAAATTATGTACCCACACATAAACTGGTTCAGCAATACCTATATTTATGGGGACACAATAAGATATAAAGTACATAATATTATGGATCAAAAGGCCTTCTGCTATGGCAGCTATGGATATGCAGGAAGAGACTTAACAAAAGATAATACAAAAACTGAGAAACGGGAAGATTTTGTTAATGGATATGGATAGTAAGATACAAGCAGTGAATGAAAATTTATTTAGTCTCTTTAGTTTTATATACAGGCCAGGGATATTTTTATCAACCTGAGGAGAAGTTGTGGGCAATACTTAATAAAGGGCTGAAGGGATTTCTCTGGGAGGAGAAGAGGGCAAGAGTTAAGTGTGATAAGTTGATCCTTCCAGTAGAACAAGGTGGTTTAGGATTACCTGATTTAAAGGGATATCTTAGAACTAGACAGTTAAGTCTCATATAATAACACAAACAGAAGGGTCTAATTCAAAATGGAAAGGGATAATGATGAAGTGGGGGCAGTTAAAAAATAAAGAGAGAGTGGAATTTTGGATGCAGATCCTTAAGGAGAATAATGATCACAATACAGAATAATCATAAAGTAGCAGGAAGTATTCTAAGAACTAAGCCAACATGAGAATGGAGATCTTGCCTGCAAGAATGACTGCACGTATGGGTACAGAAAATAGGCAAGAGAAGACTCAAATTTAATGGAGAAAACTGGCAAAGGAACCGAGGTATTGGTAGCAAATAACTAGAGAGGGAAAGGTAATAGAATGGGATGAGGCCAGGAATAAGTTTAGACTGCAGGATAGAGACTGCCTTCCCTACCTGGGACTGATATCAGAGTATAGGGAAAGAGAAAAAGATATGGACATTTTAAGTTTAAGACCTGTTCTGGTAGAGCTTTTAGATAAATCTAGAATACAAGATGCTGTTAAAACAGGGATAGTCAGAACTATAAGAATCAGTTAGATGGAGTTAGAAAATATTGGGAAGAGTGTGTGGATAAGCAATTTGCAAGATAACAGTGGGAGGACATATGGATGCCTCCCAACTCTACAACAAAGTCCACGAATATTTTGAATCTTTGCTTGGAAGTTTTTACATAGATATTTTCCTACCCCAAGCAAGCTTCAAAGACATTTTCTTTAGGTAGATAGCAAATGATTGAGATGTGATGGGAAAAAAAAAGATGTAACTTGGAACATATGTTTCTGGTGTGTAATGAGTTGGCAGATTTTTTATAATTTTATACAGAGTTTGATACTTTGTCAGAAATATTGGATGGGCAACTGGCTGTAACTAATGAAATTATTAATTTGAGCTGGGACAAAGAAACTGAATTGCTTAGACATAGTAGGGTATTATTAAATTTAATTCTGTTTGCTGCCAAAATATTAGTTATTAAGAAATGGAAATCAAAGTTTAAACCAACTGTTTTGAAGTATTGAATGTTACAAAAAATAAAAGAACTGGAAGAGGGATCTTTAGAAAAGAGGAGGAACAAATTACACAGAAATAAATGGAAACGGTGGGAACAATACATGCAGACTAATGTTCAGGAGGGAGGTTTAAGGGAAGGTAGGACTTCAGCAATTTGTGTAATGTTGGAGTGAGGATAAGTACAAAGAAAACATATATGTGATGCATAAAGTATGTAAATGGAAAAAATGTTAATATTTTTTTCTTTTCTGTTAAAATATGTTTGCCTATGTCTTAAGTGATAATTTAATAAAAGTGTTAAAAAAAACTTGTTGCTCACAAAAAAAAAAATGTCTTCCTTCCCATGCCATGGTCTAAGATTCAGTCCCAGTCACTGTCTGTATGGAACTTGCATGTCGTCCCCACTGGAATTGAGGAGTAAGAACTCTAACTGAAATTCTGAGGGCCTTTTATGATAGGTATGAAATGGACTAAAAGCATCCCCAGGATCCTAACTGCTAACAGCCTGATCTAACATATCCTCTCCTGTATGTTATTTCACCAGTATACCATGGTAGTGTACTAGTGATGGACTTGCTGAATTTAGGTTGAAACAATACTTGGTTAATTAAGATAAGAGACAATTAAGATGCAAGTCATAACCATAATAAAAGAAAATAAATATGCCATGAAAAATATTGTGATTTAAAGTTCTGTATACTGTAAACAGTATAATAAATTAGTATTATTAAATTTGATTACCTTATCAAAACAAAAGTAGCAATTAAATGTTCTTTGCATGTAGGCTTAATCTCTGGTGGCAAATGTTTTATGTGTTTTATGTGCACTATTAAAGAGAAGAATGACTTGATTTTTTGTTAGTTATTCTTTTAATCATAGTCTGTATACCAAAATATCTCCTACAATTTAAGTTTATTAGGTGGGGGTGGGGTTGGGAAGAGTATCTCAAACCTCAACACTGAACAGATAGATTGTAATGTGTTGCTATGTAGAAAGCTGGAAGCATGTTTTTTAAGCAACTGCTGCTAGCTCGTTGACACTTATCTTCTTATTCCTATGTACTAAGAATTACCATTTGCAAGTGAACATGTCAGGAAGCCAGCTGGCTGCATTGATCCATCATTAGCCCCATGCATTTTCAGCAATGGTGCACTGCTGCAGCAGAAATGCTATTTTCCCACTGGTGGGTGCACACCTCATGGGAATGGTAATAGTTTCCCCTTTTTTACACTGTTTAGCCTACTTACTTTTCCTTCTGCTCCCTTTGCCTCCACTAAAAATGGGCTCTGTCCTGTCAAACCATTCCAGTTATGATTTGCAAATGTGTATGTATATGTGAGTGTGAGAGTGTATATGTGTGTATGTGTGTGTGTGTGTGTGTGTGTGTGTGTGTGTGTGTGTGTGTGTGTGTGTGTGTGTGTGTACATTTGTGACATTACAGTTATTAACCCCAATTAAAAAGCATGTGAGAAGTAGCTTGCCTGGTTACATAATGAGCACAACATAGTTTAGTATGTTTTTTTTTTCTGTGCACTGAACACTGTATACCTGTATTTCCTGCATGTGACACTACAGTCTGGGTTTAATTTCAGTTTCTAGTACCATGATGAAAATGGATCCCATTCCTAAGTCAGGGATATGATTAAAGTTCAAGAAATTAGTATTGGTTCAATCTCTGATCTTATCCAAAAGTGTTCTTCGCAGCACCTGGAATGTGCCCAGAGTTGACTCCTGCAATTCATACGGCGTTACATGTATTGGTAGTATATCTAAATACAACTGTAAATTCTATTTTTGTTATAATTTTTTATTTGGTTTTAAAGGTCTATATCAGTTAGTTGCAATGCAATTGCAGTGAACACGGGATCATTGACACTCATTCAGCAAAAATCATTTCAGCGATTTGCCGAATTTACCAAGGGCAAGTAAATACTTGCCCTACAGCACAATGGACTGACAGCTATGCAAATCAAACTCACCCAAGTGGGGAGTTTTGCCTGCACACCCCTCCACCCCCTAACTATATCTATACTAACTTCGGGATCACACTACAATGGAGAACAGGGCAAGGTTGTACTGTAGGGCAAGTATTTACTTGTCCTCAATTATTCAGTGAATCACTGAAATGATTTTCGCTGACTGAGTGTAGAAGATCCGGTGTTCGCTGCAATAACATTGCGACAAACTGATATAGACCCTGGTTTTAAAACAATAAATAAACAAGTCAATTATAAAACAAACAAATAATTTACATAAGTCCACAGCTGATCACTACATCACATTTATACATATCAACAGCAATTAATATTTTTCAAGCAAGTCTTTAAGGTTAAACCAAGATTTATATGCATGTGTAATATTAGCAGTTCTCATCATCACTTGGGTTTTTGGAATTACTTCAGGAATTAAAGCATTAAATAAAACTAAAGATTTAGAAATATTACAACTATCTGCCTATAGAGCTTAAACAAAGTTATTAATTTCTTTTCAAAAACAGGGAGATGACTTCACATTCTTATACCATATGCATCCAATCAGTTATTTCCAGTAACAGCTTCAGCACATCATCATGATGTCCCCCCCCCCACACACACAAATTCTTATTCTACTCTCTTTTTTCCTAAAGATGTTAAGGACCCTACTTGCACTGACTTCTTAGAACACTAGCTTCAGGCTCCTCCACACATTTCCTGATTTGTTGAACTGTACCTAGAAAGCAGCGTCAGGTCAACAGAAGTGCAGTGTTGTCTAACTCAGAGCTACTTGCAGGAAGAGAATACAGGGAAAAGACAAAATAAAAAAGAAATGCTACAAGTACATTATCAAAAAAGTATTTTCCTACAGATTAATCAATCTAAATGGTTTTGCTACTTTAAAAGGTTCCAAATACAATTACAAGCAAAACAGTGAAACCTTACCGATAGTATTTAGTGCTATTTCCACTCATAGGTTTGATCCTGCTCTGTTCGCCCTCACTCTGCACAGGCTCCCTCTGCTGCCCTACCTACCCCCAATTACCCCCACCCCCACTACACATATATTTATTTTTAACAACAAGCCAAAACCCTAAATCTCCACTACTTTATCAAATGTCTACTTACCCCCCACCTCTCCCTGACTAATCTGCCCCACCCATACAGGCAAACTCCCTATTTACTAACACTTATCAGCCAATCTAATTACTCATCACTTTCATTACCCCACACTTTAATTAACCCACCTTCAAACTCCTTCTGTTCCTTTTCCCTTATAAATATCCCTGAATATCCCTTTTTATTGCACACACCCCTATTCGTTCTGCTCTTCCACATTTTACATAACAGAATGTTAAATTTACACTGCATTATTTTCCTAACTCTCTCTCTATCTTAAGGCAACTAACATCCAGCCATTGTGAGTTCAACTTCTATACTCAATCACAATCTTCCCCACTGCCCAAACATCTAAAATCAAGGCGCTCTATGTTCAAGATATGCCTAACTTTCTACAACTCCTCACATATAGAGCTTGTCCCATTTCTAGTGCTCCCTCAACAATCATATGTATATCCATGAAATATGACAAATTTATATCCAAATACCTAAAGACACTCCCTCACATAGCATCCCAACTTATTCTTGGCAGCATCATTCACCCAAATATATGCCCAAAACATAACTTAAGCACTCCCGGCATCCAACAACCCAACCTAAGAAACATCCCCAGGGGAAAATTTGACTTGTTAATACTTAACTTTAACTTAAGAAATATACTCAATAAAGTACAAGAATTTTATGCTACTGTCTCACTTTACTTCCCAGATATAGTGTTAATAACAGAAACCTGGCTTAAAACAGACAACAATAGCAACAAATACCCCCCTGGATACAATATATATAGACATAATAGGCAAAATAAACAAGGTGGAGGTATAGTGCCACTATTCAAAAATAACTTCACACTAGAAATTATCATCCATACCCCTTCAGCTTTCAACAATGCAAAGATCCTGTTCACCAGGCATAAAATCAACTCAAAAACTAAATATAATTAGAGCATATAATCCCCCAAGGCAATAATATTAAGACATTAGAATCTATCCTACACCCTCCCCTGGAAATAATCATAATGGTAGACTTTAACAAAAATTGGCTGTCCTGTAACTCATCACACCCTGCTGAACATATCAACCTACATTGGCTTCCCTCAAGTAATTCAAACTGCAACTAGAACAAAGTATCAACAAAGGAGTCCATCCTGGACTGGATCCTCACCAGCTGACCTGAACTATCACATCACTCTGGGTGCCTCCCATGCACTCAGTGACCACCTTTCCCCTACATTCTCCAACACCAAACAAACCCAACAAAAGAAACATCATTCCATAAAATCTGCTACACACAAAAAACTTCAACTCTCAAGCTTTTATATCCTTACAAACTCTGTGATTGGAATCCACTCAAATACCTCCCCTTACACAATGTAGTACAACACTTCAACACTACTCTTCTAAATATCCTAAATCAATTAGCCCCAAACAGAGCAATTAGAATCAAATCCAATGATGTGCCTTGACTCATCAAAGAGACTAGATCACTTCTAAAACAAAGAGATAAGGCCTGGGAAACATGGCTTCACAGTAAAACATCAACTAATTGACAAACATACCTCAAATTAAGAAATAAAGTCAAAAAAAAAATCAGGCATGATGCAAAAAGTATGCTAGCACTCAAACAAAGCACAAAAATAACCCACAAAAGTTCTGGTCTGCCATCAATAAAATCCTACAACCAGGCAAAATTGCTACTCTTTCCCCATCAACCACCAGCTCTACTGACAGCATCACTATGCAGTTTAATAGATACTTTACAGAATCTATCCTAGCCCTCACAAACAATAACAACCCCTCATCTCCTCCAAACATCCCACCTCCAACTCAGAATAACAAATCCTTCTCCCTACAACCAGTCCCAACCAAAGCTATAAAGAAATTTCTAAATAAACTCAAGCGCACAACCCTTGCAGTGGATAAACTACCTGTTGAATTACTCAAAATAGCAGCTGAAGCATTTCACTTCCAGTCTCTATACTAATCAATCGGTCCATCTCAGAACTCAATAACCCTGCCTTCTGGAAAATATCTCATATAATACCACTACACAAAGGAGGGAACTTTACAGAAGTATTAAACTACTGCCCATTTGCCATTTTATCACCTTTAGCAAAAATCCTTGAAAGATGCATACATTCACAGATTCTAAACTACTTCTTAGACAACAAAACATACTCAGCATGGTTTTCACCCTTATCACAGCACTACCACAGCCCTTAGCTTTACTAATACCATTAATCATCATCATAATGAAAGTAACTTTGTTTCTTTCATCTTTCTGGATCTTTCAAAGGTTTTTGATAGTTTATTTATTTATTTATTTATTATTTATTTGACATTTGTTAATTCGGTTGGTCAAATTGAGCCAGAAGCCCATTTTCAGTGAAGACCTGAGGAGAAAAGCTCCAGGGTTGAACAGACACAAAAATATTTATGAATACAGTACAAAAACATGAAAAAACTTGTAGTAAAAATACATTAGCAATACGAGCGTAATATTTTTTTTTGTAATAAAGGAATTGGGGTATTATAGGAAAAACAGTGAGTGAAGAAAGGAAAGATAAAGTAGTATTAGTATACAGGATATCTTAAGAGAAGATGTAAAAGTAGAGCTTAATTATTTTAGTATACAACATATCTTAAGGGATGATTTGAAAATAGAGTTTAATTATGATATAGAGAAGATAATGTAGAGCCTAATTTATACATGTTTACATGTACTGTAGTAGTCTAGCTTGTGGAGTTAATAAGAAATTAATAGTGGGCTTAGAGTAGAAACAACCAGTGGAGTCTAGTAATCATATATGGAAATAATGGAGAAAAAGGGGTGTGGAGGATTAGGTAGGGTCATGGCAGGGGCAGGATCTCCTGTTAATAGGAGTTGTTTTAGTTCCTTTTTGAAGTGCTTGGGGTAGGAGATGGTTTGTATGAATGTGGGAAGTTTGTTCCAGGCTTGGGTTGCAGTGTATTTGTACAGTAGTTTACCAATGTTTTTGTTAGGTTTATAGATATCGAGAAGTTGTTGATTGGAGGTATGGAGAAGACGATTGGGGATGTAGTAGGATACTAGGGAGGAGATGGAGGGACAGGATGAAGGTTTGTATAGAATGGAATGTGTGATTTGGAATTGTGACAGTTGGAGAAGCTGGGGAAATTCCAGCCATTGAAGTGTGTTGAGAGAAATGCAGTGGAGAGAGTTATGAGGTAAGCTGCTAGCAAATCTAGCTATTTTGTGGTATGTTTGTTCTAGCTTAGATAAGAGTATAGACTGGATGTTACTAAAGATTGGGGCTGCATAGAGTAGGGAAGGAAGGAAGAGTGCCTGAGCCAGGGAAAGTTTAGCATCAGAAGTAAGGAATTTCTATAAGTAGACAAAGTTTTTGGTGTTTTTTTTAAATATTTTGCTGGATATACAGGTTCAATTTAAGGTCATCATTGATAATGGTACCTAAAAGCTTAGTGTGGATTTCTCCTTTACTGGTAGTCTTGTCAAGGGATGTGATGTCATAGGTTGATTTATGGTTAGATAGTGATTGGGGAAGGAATAGCAGACATTTCTTTTTTTTTGTATTTAGGATGAGCTGATAATCAGACAGCCATTTTTCTATGTACAGGAAAAAGTCTTGAGTGTGTCTGTGGAGGTCAGAGATATTTTTGGAGATGGAGATGAGCACAGAATCATCAGCATCAGCGTAGAATCATCAGTATATTGAATAGGGGTGGACTGCTTACAAGAGGTATGGAGGTCATTGGCGAAGATATTGAACAGAAGGGGGCCCTGGGGGACTCCAGATTTGATGGGTAAGAAAGAGGAGCAGGAAGTGAGCCATCTAACTGATTGCTGCCTGTTGGAACTAATCAAGTGTGCACCCAGTGAGACTGAGATCAGATAGATTAGATAGAAGTAAATAGTGGGAAATGGTATGAAAAGCTTTAGATAGGTCAAGGAAAAGACAGGAAACATGTTGGTTGTTGCCTCTGGCCTCAACTACTGTGCAGGTAAAAGATAGAGCAGTGGTAGTATTGTGTTTTGGCCTGAAGCCATGTTGAGTGGGAGTTAGCAGGTTTTCTTGTAGAAGAAAATTCAGTAGCTGAGTATGGAAACATTTTTCCAGTATTTTTGAGAGAGGGGAAATTATGTCTATGGGTCTATAATTAGATGGGTCATTAGAATTCCCACCTTTATGCAGTGGGACAGTGTAGAAGGATTTCCAGATGTTTGGGACTGTGGCTTCTTGAATGGATCTATTGATTAGCAGAAATATAGCTTAGGCTATGGATTCAGCAGCTAGTTTGAGAAAGATGGGAGGTGGGTTGTCTGCAGAGGGAGAGCATGGTTTTAGTTTGAGCAGGAGTGATTTTATGTAAGCAGTGGAGACTGGTTTAAGGGAGAAAATGCTTCTGTTGTGTGGGTTAGAAGAGGTGAGAAGGAGGAGAGTTGTGGTTGGTGTAAGTTTTTGGATAGTATCTATAAAGTAAATGTTGAGAAGGGTGGCAGTGTCTAGTAGGGTATTATTTGGGAAAGGGGTGGGAGTGGAAGACTTTCCAGGGTGAAGAATTTTATTTAAGTTCAAACAGAATGTTTGTGGGTTAGATTTTCTGTTGAATTGGGGTGAGTTGAAAAAGTTTTTCTTATCTTTGTTAATCAGTTTTTCGGAAATATTCCTGAGTTCTCTGTAGTTTTGAAATAGAGGTAGTGATTTGGTTTTAACTTAAGCTTTCCAAACATTATCTCTTTTATTAATAAGGGATCAAGTTTCTTTAGAGAGCCAGGGGCATACTTAGCTTTAATTCTAATTCTCCTAGTGGGGGCAAGGGAGTTAAGAGTATCAAGGAATATTTGATTACATTTTTACACTGCTTCAATGAGAGGGAGCTGCCAGAGGAATTAACAGTTGTTCAATAATGTGGAGTTAAATATGTTGACATTAAAGTTTGAGTTTATGACAGTCTCTGCATGAGTGTGTTTTGGGTGACTGGACAGAGTACCTTAGGATGTGAGTGGGGAGATGGTTGCTCAAGGAGTCAGGTAAGATACAGGGTTGGGGTAGAGGTTAGAGGTATTTATGAGAATCTGATCTATGACTGGATTGGTAGAAGAGGATTTGTGCATGCGTGTGGGTGATGTGACAAGTTGGTGGAATCCATGTAAGTTAATACTAAGTTGTAGGGTGTCAGATGTTAAATTGGACCAGTCAGTATATTAATGTCTTCAAGGATGACAGTTTCATAGGATATATTGTGGGAGGCCCAGGACAGAATAGTCTCAAGGGTGGGAATATTATTGCCTGGAGGGATGTATATGGAGGCTATGACAATTTTTTTGTGTGTGTTTAGGTGGTAGTTAGGAATGGGTTGTTCAGCAGGGTGGAACTTGGGTACAGGAATGGTTAGAGGTGAGAGATTAAGTTGTTCAGAATAGAGGATGGCAACACCTCCACTTTTTTTTTCAGTTTCCCACAATAAAGTCTTATGTGGACTCTCTGAACTTAAAATAAGCTTCTCCACTATTGCATGGTTCCAACACTATTTATCAGGTCACATTCAGGCAGTTAAATGGCAAAACAAACTATCTCCCCTACTGCCCCGTTACTTTAGGAGTTCCACAAGGGTCTATACTTGGAGCACTTCTTTTTACCATATTTACTAACAACCTTCACACTGCCACCTTACATGCCACCTTAGACTAATATGCAGCTGATTCGACCCTAATCTGTTCTGCCCCATCATTCCATCAACTTCAAAAAATAACACAAAGAATCCTTTACTGCAGTAGACACCTGGTTATCCAATGCTCAGCTCATACTTAAACTGAACAAAACTAAGCTGATGTTGTTTCACCCCACCAATGCCACTAATCCCACCAACCCATTTGTAAATACTTCAAGTAACAATATGTCCATTACTCCAGACACTCAAACCAAACATCAATGTGTTATCATAGATCAAAACACATTGCCCAAACTATAAAGAAGTACATAAAAATGTTGGAACCCTATACAGATGCAAAAAATACCTTATCAATAATATTAAGAAAATTATTGCTAGGCTCCACACTTCTGTATGCATCTCTCACTAAAAAATACATACATTAATAGACTATGCAAATTAAAATAAAAAGGACATTCTATCATTAGTCTTGATTTAGATAAGACTTTTGACTCAGTTAATTGGCTGTACCTGTTTAAAACACTTCCCTCACGCATTCGTAATATTCTTGTAGTACATACTTACTTGGATTGCTTAACCCAGGTTACGCAAAATGAATTATCTAGCAACCTAACTCAACCTAGCTCTATTTTCACAGCTATTCTTAATGGCTACAGTCAATCTTTTTTCCCTCAGTCCACTCTTAATATTATTATAGTACATGTTTTACCTGTTCTTACTCCTTTGGATACTGTCACTTTGTCAGCCTAGTCACAATATTCTCACTGTATATATCTGAGATTTTTCTTACCTCCTCAGTCTAATAACCTCTCTATCTTTGCCATCTTATAATCCAATGTATATCCATTTTTCAGCTTCCTCTTCTGCTGTCCATCTCTTCCTTCATGCACCAAGCTATATACTCTAGACATTATAACTCACAAAATAACTCCTTTATTTGTTTGCCTAAACAGGACTAATAATTAACTGTACAGATTGTACCACCGATGTCAAACTATTTATCAGCCATGTTGTTTCATCAATGTTCTTACCAGACATGCTACCAATCTGCTCAGCTTCTTTTGTTCTGCAAAGAATGCTCATTTACACACATACTTCCTATGGTACTTACTTAGTTGATCTATGTAGTGCTGTTGAATAACTGTAATTGCATTGTTGTATTTTTTAAAATCTATTTCTATTTCTCAGATGTATGCTATCTTCTTGTAATGTTTATTTATATTGGAGCTGAGGGAGCTCTTCTCCATGAGCCTTGGTTGAAATGGCCCAGTCAGACTTTCCCGGTAAACAAATGTAAAATAAATAAATAAAATAAAAATTTCAGAATCACATATCCAGCATTTAATTCTATTTGATTTATACATAATTGTAATTTTGTAGGAGTGGCAAAAGCTCTGTGTAAGAATTTTCAAGTGGAAATTTTCCAATATAATGAAGATGTAGTTTTATCTGTAGATTTTAATATTATTTTCTTGTATTCTTCAGAGAAGTCTTCATTATTAATTTCTGAGGAGTAGTTCCAATAGGAATTGTCTACATTTGTGAAATCTAACTTAAGAATTTTTATAAATTTGTAACAAATATGATTTATTTTTCATTGCATTACTATTGATACTTACTAAGAATTCCAATAATCTGGGGAACAATGTCTTATCTAGGCTAAATATCTTAATAATCTCTGTGTTCACAAAGTCTCTAAATATATGTAAAAGTAACCAATTCTCATAATCTTGATTGTATTTGGACCTTAAAATTTTAACAGTATATATATATATATATATATATATATATATATATATATATATATATATATATATATCAGTAACATTTAAGAATTGATACCAATAAATTAAGTTATTTTGTTGTTTCAATACTAGCATTTTGTTGAAGTTATGAGTTTCTAAGCAGTGATTTGTATATGCAATTGGAAATATATAAAATATTAAGTCTTTGATATTATGGTTAGAATATGTGAACTTTTGGAAAGAGGAATACTGTTATTTAAATAGGGAATGTGAGAAGAGGGTGTAATTCCACTTGCAGAAAAATCTTTTAATAACCAGATAACACTACCAGGGACTATTTTTTAGGACTGGTTGTGATATATTTATTATTTACTAATAATATTTCTTGATGGATGTATTTGTTTCCATTTTGAATCATAAGATGACTTTATCTACAAAACTATAACTTTTACAATTGTTGAAGTAGCATACCATTGAATATCAGGGAATCCTATTCCACCATTATCCCAACCTTTTCTGTGGCAATCAATGGAAACTGTTGGCTTATTAAAAAAAAAATAGTAGAATGTTATTTATCTTCTTCATCAATTTATTTTTTGGAGATAGTACCAGCACCAATGATTATAAGAAAAACAATATTTTAGCATTAATTGTTCTTCCATGCTAAAGAAGACTTTGTTCCAATTTGTGACTAAACTTAAAATTTTATCAACAACCTGTTGAAAGTTTGTTTTTATAATTTCTTTAGGATTAGTCATAATGGTTATACCAAGGTACTTCATCTGATTGCTATTCCAATTGAAGTTAAAATATCTTTTGTATGAATTTTAAATGCATTATTAATTAATAATGTACTTGTTTTATTATGATTAAATCTTAACTTCAAGATTTCCTCCAACTGACTCATAGAACTATTTATATGTTCTAATGAATTCTCTATATTTCCTATTGTTAGCAAAATATCATCAACAAAGAGATGAATCTTTAGTTCAAAATCTTCTGTTATTTTGATGCCATTAATGTTCTTATTGGATCTAATACAAGCAAAAGAGTTCTATAGCTAATGCAAAATATAAAGGTGATAATGGACAGCCTTGTTTTGTGCCTTTTTGTAATTTAAAGGAATTAGAAAGAAAAACACATATTTTAGCATAAGCACAAGAGTTATTGTATAACTTAGAAATGAATGCAATTAGCTCAGATGAGAAATTAGACACTTTAAGTGTTTTAAACAGGTACAGCCAATTAACTGAGTCAAAAGTCTTATCTAAATCAAGACTAATGATAGAATGTCCTTTTTATTTTAATTTGCATAGTCTATTAATGTATGTATTTTTATTGGATCTATGTCAGATAATCGTGTTTTCAGAAACCTGAAATTCATACAGATGAGACTATATGAACCATATGATTGAGTTCCCAAAAATTGGAAAAAAACACAAAAAAACCTACATCTACTTTTTTTTACATTTATGTAGGGTGCAATCCCCATTAACCTGACATCCCCTGAAAATTATATATACCAGCTATGAGATTGCACTATAGTGAAGAGAATGGTAAATTCACCACTTCTCGCTGTACTGCAATCTCCATTTAAAAGCTTCAGGTTTTCAAAAACTCAGTCATATGGTCTTGACCATATGAATTTTGAGTTTCTGATAACTCAATCAGCTGATATGGATCCATTTGTTTTACCTCATATTTGTCTATTTAAAATAAACCCAGTTTGATCATTGTTAATTAGTTTACGTATACGTAGATTAATTCTGTTAGCCAAAATGGACATGAGAATCTTGTAGTCCACATTTAAAAGTGAAATGGGTCTACATGATGAGCACTTTGTATGGGTCTACATGATGAGCACTTTGTAGGCTTCTTATCTTGTTTTAAAATAGGTGATACAAGGGTATATTTCCATGATGGGGGACTTCAGCAGTTGTTTTTATTTCTCTATAGACCATATCTAATGTTTTAACTACATCATCTGGTAACATTTTATATAGTTCTGGTATAAGACCATCTAAGCCCAGTGCCTTATTATTTTTAACTTTTTATTTGATCTTTTATTTCTGTTAAAGTGAATTGTTTATCATTTTTTTATTTGTTCATTTGTTATTTTATTATCTATATTTTCCCTTAGAAAATGTTCAACTATATCACCATTATCTAGGTTATTTGTATTATTATTTATATTTTCATAAAATATTTTAAAGCCCTCATGAATATCTTCAATATCTTTTTTATTTTACATTTCCTTACTGGGAAAGAGCCCATTTTCAGTGAAGACCTGGGGAGAAATGCTCCAGATGCATATCTTTGGAATGTAGGAAGAAACTGGAGCACCTGGAGGAAACCCACATGAATGCAGGGAGGATATGCAGACTCGGCACAGAAGGCATCCCAGCTGAGAATTGAATCAGAGAGCCTCTTGCTGTGAGGTGACAACACGAACCGCTGCACCACTGCACTTCCCCCATCTGTTCTACTTTATTTTTTATTATTTATATGTGGTATAATTTCTTTGATATGATTTATTGTATTCATTTTCCTTGATCTATGAGCAAGTACATGCAAGCTTAAAGGGTTTACTGAATATGCTTGAAGTTTAAGTTTTTCCAGGTTTATTGAAACTTTGTGATTTAGAATTTCAATATATTTTGTATTTAAGTTTTTACGTTCAGACTGACTGATAATGTTATTTGGCTTTAGATTTAACTTTAATGTGTCTATTTTTGCTTGTAGTGTATTCAGTTCTTTGCCAATTCTCTTGTTTTACTACTATACCAGCTTGTAACTCTTCCATTTAAGTAAGCCTTTAGTGAATCCCATAGGACATTCATGGTTTATTTCTAGGAAATTTTTGATCTCTTTAACATACCAATCCTTGAATCCTTCTACTTTAATAATGTATGCTGGTAATCTCCTGTGATGTATTCAATTTTCAGTTTTTAAAATAACATTAAAGATGATAATTATTACATTATGGTCCAATAATAGACATGAAACTATTGAAACTTCTCTGGTATGTGATAGATTGTTTGAGACAAAATTTCATCAATATTTGTTTGTGTTCCATAACTATATGAATAATGGGTAAATTGAAGTGAGTTTGTTTTCCTTAGCTTATATATATCCTTTAAATTCATTAGATTTTACACAATTTCTTAAGTGTTTTGCTGAAAATGTCATTCTCAGCTTTTTGTCTCCAGTGGAATCTTTGTCTGATAAAATATAATTAAAATTACCAGCCATTATGACTTCTCCCTTCAGGCTTTTGTGTCTAAGTATTTTTTTTTTGCATTTTTAGCTCCAACCCCTGGAATCCAATAAGATTTCACCAATGTATATAGTTTTTTGTTCCATTCAATTATAACAATGCTTAATATACCATTTTTATCAACAAAAGTATCTTTTACTTTAGGCATTACTGATGATTTCCTCCATAAAACAAGGGTGCCTCTTCTTTTAGCTCAAAAGTCAGAACCTGCTACCTCCCCATACCTCAGTACTCTAACAGCAGTACCCCAGGGTTCCATTCTAGGGCCCCTACTATTTAACATTTTCATAAACGACTTCTATCAGGCCATCCCTAATGCTAATCTTATCCAATATGCCAAAGACTCTATTATAATCTGTTCTGCCACCTCCATCCCCGTTTTAACAAAGCTAACCCAGAATGCCTTTGCCTTAACCAAACAATGGATGCAAGACAACCACCTAGCACTCAATGCCACAAAAACAAAACCTATAATATTTACCCCTTCAAAAACCACCATCCGAGACAAAAACACTTTCACTATCACCAGCCAGAATAATACACCTCTCGAAATAGTATTTTATGCAAAATAACTAGGAGTCCTAATCAATGACCAGCTCAAGTTTGATATCCACCTACAAGCAAATATCAATAAAATGCATAAGAAACTTGGCATGCTCTAGCATCACAATCGATATATCTCCCCCTCCACCAAGCTAATACTCTCTACAACATATCTTATCCCATCCATCCTATATGAAGCCCCACTACTTACTAACCTACAACCATCCCTCAAAACAAAACTCACCTCCTGTTATAATAACATTTCAAAATTTGCAACAGGCCACAGATCTTCTATGCACCATTGCAGTGCCTTTCACAAACTTAATTGGCTAGAGCTACCCAACTACCTCACCTATATTCAATTTATCCAAGCACACAAACTTATCTTTAGCCCCTCTCTCTTCCCCTCCCTTGCCACCACCTTTAGAATGCATCTACCCAATAGATCCCTAAGGTTTAACTCCCAGAATGTGATTGAACTACACAAACCTTCTCATCCACCAGGCAAACATCTTCTGTCCTTCTCTCTAGGTCACCTGTGGAATTCTCTCCCTCCACTAATCCGTTCCACTAGCAGCCTCTCTTTCTCCTAAACCTTACTCCACTCCCTCCTAACATCTCAATGGGAATGGTCCTGTTCCCATCCTGCATAAAGTCCCCCAACTTAAGCTACTCCCTAGGATCCAGTACATCTGCAAACTTCCTCCTATGTTTTTTTTTAACTCTGATAAGCATCTGCTGGAATTAACAGATTTTGTATATAAATATGATTGTATAAAACTTTTATTTTCTTTTTTAAAGAATGCCTGCTTTTGCATTTCACTAATGCCATTTATTATCTGTACTGCTGTACTATCTATTGTTATAACTTGCTTTTTATTTAACTTGTATTTGTATATTTTACTGGAGCTTTTCTCCCCAGGACTCCATTGAAAATGGGCTCCTCATGGCCCAATGGACAATCCTGGCAAACAAACTGCAAATAAATAAAGAAAGAAAGAAAGAAATAAACAATAATAGAGAAACACAATCCTAATTTTTTTTTCAGAAGTATTTTTCTATAGGTTAGTATATAAACTATCCTTTTGGTATATTGTAAGCATTCAGAACTATTTAATAACTGACAGTGGTTTAGCATGTAATTCAGTCTTTTGCATATTATGTAACTTGTATACATTGACATCTTAGCATATGATTAAGAATATTATAATTGTTTACTTTTAGACAGGAAGAAGTAACCTGGACAGTTTTTAGAATTTTTAGAATTCCTGCAGCATCACAAAACTGTTTATGACTTTAATTAATCTGCCTCAAGCTGGTCCTCATGACAAGAGCTTGCACATGAGCAGTTTATCTGCTAAAATTCACACAAAAATGTTCATGAGTGAATCCAAGCCACCTCTACATTATATATCAATCTCCCATACCACTAAAAAGAAATAACAAAAACATTTCAAAGTATGTTAACCACTAAAAAAGCTATTGTATTTAAAGAAATAACATTTAATGATTCAGTAAGCACTATTTGTATGAGATATTTCATATAAAGCAGCCTGTCATGTTTTAAAAGAGATATTGCATATAAACTTGCATTAAAAGAATGACAGTTATGTGTGATCCAGGTTTAACTTGTACAGTGTGAACGTTCTTCTAATTATTTGATATCATTCCAGTAGTAACTTTTATAAATGTAAAATGCTATATTTGTATACTTTGTTTATAACATAGCATGTCTTTCCTGGTTACTATTACATGTCAAGGATGCTATCAGTAGCACACTATTGGACCATTTTAAGAATCCAGAATGTAACTTAACATGCCTCTTTAGTGTCATTTGTCACATCTTGTATTATATTTAATAGTAGATTAAACAACTATCCCAGATATCAGAAAGAGTGCCACCTAACATAAGTTTCATCATAATAATGTTTAACTTTTAATAAAATGAATATTTAATGAAAATAAGTGGCTTTAATTTTATATATAGCTAAAAGAATCAAACTCTAACATTTTAAAAAAGGATCTAGTAACCATTTGAATTAGGGAAAGAGAGAAAGAAATAATTTACCTTGTAAAAAGTAATATTCAGCACCTGTTCATAAGTATTCAAGCACTTCTTTAAATTAATAAGAATTCATAACCATGAAATATATTGACATTCACTTGTCCTTCACTTTTTTACAGTTTCTGTCTTTTATTAACCTTCTCTTGTTCCATTTCTCTTCAAAGAAGTTTATACATTCCAGTCCATTTCTTCCGTTTTTCCTAGGATTTTATTTTTCTGTAAAGTCCATTGTATCTTCCAAGGTGTTAAAAATCTTCTTTCCTCCTTGAATGTGAATCCTTATTTTTGCTGGAAACAGGATTTGTGTTTTAATATTGCTTTTCTTTCAGCTTTTAACAAGTGACACACATGCGTTTCTCTTTGACATCACTAATGTTGAATAGTCATTGTCAAATCTTATAGTATTTTCTTTAATTTTAACTGTATAATTAGTCCATGCAGCTTTTAAGACTAAATCATTATCTTGACTTGAAAAACATCTTACGATCACTGACTTTGGTGAAGGTGTTTTTTTTTTTTAAAGATTAGTTATAAAGTGATCTATGCACCCTTTTGATGCTAAGGGAAAAAGCTTCAGGCAGGTTCAAAGCTTTAGGCAGCCAAGTATTAAGGAATTCAATCATATTGTCTCTCTCTTCTTTTTCAGGAATCCCGTAAATCCTGACGTTATTCCTTCTAGATCTGTTCTCTAAGTCTTCTATTTTTTCCCAGAATAAGTTGATTTGTTTCAGAAGAAGTTCAGTGTTATTCTCATTTTTAAGTAATCTTCCATCAAAATCATATTGTAAATGAGAAACGACAAACTAAAAAATAGAGAAAGCGAAAAGCCACCAGCCGGATATAAAACGTAAATTATTTTATTTGAAACAACGAACTTATAACTAAACAAACTTAAAATAGGCAATCGAATAACTTCACATACACAAACAATAAACCATAAGCGCTTTCATTTAAAAAGTTTTAAACTTCATTAGATAATTAGTTAAATTACATCACTTCCTTATATAACCTTCTCATTTTTGGAAAATCCCGCTCACGTGACTCATACAACTCGGGCATGCCCAATGATGAAAAAATGACTGTTTGAAAATATTTTGATTTGTCTCACATATATATTATTATTAGTTCTTATATTGCAGTAAGAATTATAATTCTTCTTTTAACATTTATACATACTTAAAATAACTGATACTATTATTTGGAATGGTAATTTAGATATTTTAAATGAATTTTTAGCTTATATTAATGAAACCACTTCATTTTTTAAGTTTACATGGAATATAAATAATAATAATATTAATTATTTGGATATTAATTTGGTCAAAGACTATGAAAGTAAAACATACATTTCATTAATCCATAGAAAAGAATCGTATTCCAATAGTTTTCTCCATTATAGTAGTGCACACCCAGAACATCAGAAAAAATCAGTCATAAAAGGGCAACTTGTAAGAGCTGCCCGAATGATTACTAATTTTGCAGAATTTCAAATTGAGTGCAACTTTTTACGAAGTATGTTTATTAATAAAAAATATCCACTGTATTAATTGATAAATTGATTATTGATGTAACACAAAAGAGAATAAATGGTCATTTTTGCCCAATTTTAAAAGGGCCTAATATAACTTTTAATACCCTTGATAACGGAGATTTAAATACAATAACTACTGTTAAAGGAGATATTATAGAAAACCCTATATCTACTAATAGTTTAAGACTGCAAAATGAAAATGATGGCCAATTTATAAAAGCATTGGTTATCACTTTCATGCAGGAACATCAATTTATAAGGGAAATATTTATGAATAACTGGGGGATTTTAATGGATGACCCCCAGTGTAAAAAACATCTAAATGAGTTCCCTAAAATTTTATATAGAAAAGGGAAAAGTTTTAAAGATTTATTAAGATCAAATATTCAAAATACAAATAACAAAAAAGCAATGGATGGAATGCATAAGTGTGGTGCTTGTAACTGGTGCCATAATATTTATTTAGGACAAAGTTTTTATGTAAGAAATAAAAAATATTTTTTAAAAAATAATTATAATTGCAAGTCAAAAGCCGTAGTTTATTTAGCCATATGTGATTCATGTGCCTCATTTTATATAGGCAAAATGGAGAGAGTTTTATCTCAAAGAATCTATGAACATGAGTACGCAATAAAGAAAAATAAAACGAACAATGCTCTAGCAAAGCATATTAATGAACATAGTAATCATCAGTTTTATTTTATTGTTATTGATCAAGTAGAGATAAAAGACAAGACTCCATGGAATTTAATACTTGAACAAAGAGAATTACAATGGCAAATTAAACTACAGGCAGACACATGGCCTGGTATTAATGAAAGAAGTTCTATAGCACCAATACTTAAAAGCATTGAATAGAAAGAAAATTAAAAATTAAGTAGTGAATTATATGAACCTAAAAACAATGGTTATTATAAAATGTAAGCTTTTTTGTTAATATCAGTAATAATATACATATAAATATATATATATATATATATATATATATATATATATATATATTAATTAAAATAGGTGGAGATTTTTTTAGATAATGGATGAAAACTAAAGGAAATGGTTGAAATATATCTAATATATAATATAAATATAAGGTTATAGATTTAATACCATTTAATATGTCTTATAGATTTCTAGAATGGTAAAAATATTTTTTTTTGTAGAATTATGTATTTATAGGTTTTTAATTTTTATATAATGAAAGTATTAATATACTTAAATAATAATTTAAGGTTTTATAATATAAATGAAATAGTAGCATATATTAAATTTATTTATTATTATTTCCAAGTAGGCTGATATCATATGTCATGTTTATAGTGATTTTATATATTTTATTTAATAGTATATATTAATAGTATCAGTTATTTTAAGTATGTATAAATGTTAAAAGAAGAATTATAATTCTTAATGCAATATAAGAACTTATAATAATATATATGTGAGACAAATGAAAATATTTTCAAACAGTCATTTTTTCATCATTGGGCATGCCCGAGTTGTATGAGTCATGTGAGCGGGATTTTTTGAAAAATGAGAAGGTTATATAAGGAAGAGATGTAATTTAACTGATTATCTGATGAAGTTTAAAACTTTTTAAATGAATGCGCTTATGGTTTATTGTTCATGTATGTGAAGTTATTCGATTACCTATTTTAAGTTTGTTTAGTTACAAGTTCGTTGTTTCAAATAAAATAATTTACATTTTATATCCGGCTGGTGACTTTTCGCTTTCTCTATTTTCCATCAAAATCAGACATTGCCTCTTCTATACTTGAGATTTCTGATGATTGTTGTTTAAGAGATTCAATCAGCACTTCAAATTGTTTTTTACATTCATCTTTAAAATGATCCATTTTGCTTTCTAATTTATTTGTCTTTACAGACAACTCATTCATGTTACTTAGTACAGCCTGTATGTCTTTTTTCATTGTACTGTCCTGTACACTGGACTTAGAGTGGCTCATTCGGACATAATTAGTTCTATCTAGTTTTCTTGACAGGACAAAGCAATTAAAAGAGTTTCAAATGTTATTTTTTGTAATAAATCTTTCAGCAGATGTTAAACTATAAATCCAACAAGTTTTGAAACATTCTATTTGAGATTTTTAGTAAAATTCCTGTCAGAGATGTTAAAGCAGAGCTAAAAACATTGCCAAGCCCCATATAAATTCTTTATTATGAGACCAATTGCCCTATTTAAGGTACGTAGTATGTACTTAGCAATTTCACTTCTCAATGCCCTCGGGCAGATAGCCTAGTATGAACCTATGAACCTATATCGCAGATACACCCCAGGGGTTACCTCAGTGTCACTGCTCGACAGAGGCACAGCAAAATAATGGGCATAGTTTCTCCAAACTAAAGGGGTGGCGTAAGCCACAAAACTATGGGCTAGGCTTGTAAATGCCCTCGGGCAGATAGCCTAGTATGAACCTATGAACCTATGAACAATGCTACTTTGTCTTCTTTTCATTGACTACTATATCTGGTTTTCTGCCATCTGTTTTCTGAACTGTTGGTAATGGGTGATCCCATGTGATATAAACTTCATCATTCTCTGTAGTGCTTTGTAGCTTATGTTGCCAGTGCTTCTCAGCTACTTCAGTATTGCAATGTTGGCATTTGTCTGTTTCTCTGACATATTCAATGGTAAACCAACATGTGTGTAGTCCACTATCCTGGGCTGTCAATATTAACCTTTCTTCTTTTGGTTTAAATTTACCTCTCCTTAACCATTCCTGTGTCAAATCTTGATCAACACAAGGTTGTTCCAGGAACAGTATTTATGCCTTTTCTATATTTCTTGCCTTCTCATCTGATCCTTCACCTTATATTCTTTCTTTTTGTTTTTTGGCACATTTGTTTGCTGCCTGTTTTTTGTCTATTTATTTATTTATTTATTTATTGACATTTGGTTACCGATATAGTCTGACTGGGTCAAGGTACCCATTTTCACTTGAGGCTCAGGGAGAAAAGCTCCATTACAGATTAATTAAAAGTAAACATTAGATAGATTGATATTTGGAAGGACATAATATACTGTGCAATACAGCAGAGATACAAAAGTTATTAATTAAATTTTAGAGTGTACTGAAAAAAATACCCTGACATTTAGAGAAAAAGATCAGGATGGATGGAAGAGGGGAAGAAAAGATCAGATTAGTAATTAAAGCATAGTGATAGAGGTTAGAGTGTGGTTATGTTTGAGAGGTTATATAGTACAGAGGATATAGTGGTAGTTGCTGGAGGCTTTGAGGGAAGGAAATGGGTATAGGGAATTAGACATGGTTAGGGAATGGGTAATGAGAGTTCTTCTGGTTTGATATTCATTCCCACTTGACACTAATATGCTTCTGCTAAACTAAGCAGGGAAGCCATATTAGACTTCTTTATCTCATGTCGTAAAACTTTCACTATGGCTGGATCTGGTGAGGTCAGCAGATATGTATATCGTCCCACAACTGCAGATCTATACTTGTAATCAATTTTGAGGAGGTCCATACCTCCTTCAGAAGAAGGGATATATAATCTGGTTACACACTGATTTTTATATATCATTTGAGAGGCAAGGAACATTTTTTTTTATTTTGTTTTTCCTGTCCAGCTGATCCAATACCTTTTGGGATCATTCAACCACACCAAAACTGTAAGTTAAAACAGGAAGAGCAAATTGGTTTATAGCTTGGACTTTGTTCCTAAGATGTCAAGGCTGTTTTCAACATTAATTTTATCCTTCTGAAGTATTCCTTACTGAGTTTTACTTGCATCTGTTCATGTTTTATTGTGATCCTTCATCAGTTGACAAATATTTATATATTCCTTCCTGCTCAAGTTCATTTATATCACTTTCCTGTCCTAGACTGATATTTTCTTGGTTCTGCAGCATTCCTGCTCTAAACGTTGCTTTCACGCATTTATCAAGACCAAATGACATTATTGTATCACCTGAGAAAGTTTTAACCACTTGCAGTTGTGCTTTGAACTCCTCACCTGATGACCTATACATTTTTAAGTCATCCACAAAAACAAGATGATAAGTGTTTACACTTTCTGGGAGCCAAATTATAACCAAAATCTAATCTGTTACGTAGACGACTTAATGGGTTAAGGGCAAGACAAAACAGCTGCAGTCACAAAAAATCACCCTGGAATATCCTTTGAATTATTATCCCTCGGATAATAATTTACTCTTTGTCATGACTTAATTGCAAAGTGGTCTGCCACTGTTTCATGGTCACTGTAATGCAATTGATCAGTGTAGGGTGTATCTTATATACCTGTAAGCACTCCTTTGTCCATGGTTGTGGGATGCTGTTAAATACTTCTTTTTTGTAATCTATCCATGCCAAGGTTTATTTTTGTCCCCTTTTTACAATTTTCCATTATGACTTTATTTAATGACAAATGCTCATTTGTTCCACGACATTCTTTTGTTTCTCCTTTGTTTTATTACCATAACTGAGTTTTCTTCTAAATGACTATAAACTCTGTTGGCATCAGTTCCCGTATACAGTTTGGACATCATCAGAAAACAAGTTATTGGTCTATAGTTTCTAGGATGTTCACTATTAAGGAGGAGCATTGTTTTTTCCTATTGTTAACCAAGTTGGTGTCTGTTTGGATGTGCATTTAACTAGTTCTTACTCAAGGCTAAATCTTCGTGTAAAAATGTTTCTACAGTCTGCTATTTATTAGATATGTTTTTATTCACAAAGGTGTTTCACTAGTCTAGATGTACAGTATTACCTTATTGTGTATTGCAAGCATAACATAATAATTCCCAAGAATGATTTCACAGGGTAAATATATAGTGGCTTCCAAAATTACTTGTGAAGTCAGTCCTTGCTAGTAACAGTACTATGTTATAGGCCAGATGTAGAGAAAATTGTGCAAAAGCACTTCATACAATTAACACAAATTTCACTTATTTCAGGCTATTATGGTATGTTTTATTAAACACACCACTTCTAGTACATTAAAAACTCACCAGAATTTACCATTTCACTTCTAATTGTCATAACATTTTTCTGGAGGCATGCCACTTGATCTAACCCAAAGATATATTAAGAATGTTCGGCCACACATTTATAAACACAAGATGCCCCTGAACTCATGTTTTTTATGCACTTGGTGAAAACAGTGTGCAGTCTCCTAATGAAGCACAGTATTCTCCTAAAAATGTTTTAAATGCAGTCCATTATAAATGTAATCTCATATGTCACAAAGGTTAACATTTTTAGGCAAGGCTCTCTATATTGTAGACATAAATCCTGGGATAAAGCTTCTACCTACTGTTAATCCAGCTTACACTTTCCTTTGTGACCAAAAATGTATGATCTTTATGTAATTTCTTCCACTCAATATCACTGAAGAAACAGTGTCGTTTGACGTCATGTGCACCACCTGCAATGAGGCAGTTTCAAAAGCTTTACCAGTTACTGTGCACATTAAAATCACATTTTTTTCATTTATTTGTTTACCAAATAAATCCATCAATATAATAAATGCTTTGACACCAATCAGCATATCAGCAAAGCACTTAGAATTAATTATTTCCTACTTATTTTGCAAATATGATCTGGACTGGAAACAAATGAAATTAGCTGATAGACTATAACAGAACAGGGGTTCAGTTAAAATCAATGTAGAGACATAGCAAAGACATGCACTTGTGAATGGAGAATGTCCACAACAACTGTGGTTCTTGACACCAGCTCTTATATTTTTACAACACGTCAAAAGCATTATATGAAAATTGCTTAAATGGTTGTGGTAAAGCAGCAATCTTAAGAAATGTTCAGAAGTGCTGATGTCTGCCTTTACTCCATTTACACAGGTTTTCTGCTTGAAGCAGTGTTTGTCTTTTGTCTTTGACAAATGCTTTTGTTATTGTTTCTGTGGAAACTTTCAGTATTTCTTTCATAAATGCAACGTGTCTGGGTGTTGTAGGGTCTGTCTCATGCATTCAGAACCACAAATTAACCTTACCTGTCTTTGCTGTTGTTAATATGCTTTAATTTTATCTTTTGTTAGTAAAATATTGCAGAATGCGGATTTTTCCTTACTTAAAAAGTTTTACTGCAGGTATGACTCTGCCCTCTGTGTTATTAACATTGGAGTGCAATTTTGTTGCAAATTAAGTTATTTGAATCGGCTGTGGAGGTTTTACTCTCGTTGACAAAAAAATACAGTTTAAATTGCTATCAAACATTACTTTATGGCTGTTTAATGTGGTTGCACTGTGTGGAGTTAATTTTAACACAGGTTTGGCACATTGGTTGCTTTGGTGTTTGGACTTTGTGTACTGGAAATTCTTTAACTTCTCTCAGTTATAAAAGAATTCTGAACACATTTTTTTGAAACTGGGATAATAGGACAGTTTAACAGAGTATAGTTGTGTAGAAACATGCTTATTACTTGAAACGGTAAGTGCTTAATGGCATACGTTATCTAGTACTGTCAGTTTATTATAGTGGCTGGTCTTTTCTCCTCTGCCTTGACTGATCCTAACTCTGGTACCCCCATCAAATCTGGCTGTACCTAAAAACAAAAACAAAAAAAAAAATATGCTTCAGCCTACTGTTAGTGATTCTGTCTGGGCCACTGGTTGGCCCACAGACCACTTACTTTTGCCCAATTAACTAATGCAGCTTTGGCTGCTACTATGGAACAGGGTTTAGGCAATCCCCCAGGGCTGCCCCAGTGCTTGGTGCAAGTATGGGAGAACCAAATGCTTTAGGTGCAGGAGCAGTCAGAGGTAAGAGAACCCTTGCCAGACATAATACTCTGTCCCCACATATTTTATCTAGTAGTGAAGTTCACAAGAAAAAGAAACAAAAAGTTCATCATACAGCTGATAACCAGATTACAGCTGTTTATAGGGCTGATGTGGTTTCCTTGGCTAAGAGTGTTCTGCAGACAGCTAATTCTGGTGGATATGTTCCCATACATGGCTGTAGTGCAAGTTTGGCTAGAGAACTTTTTGTTTCAGAGAATGATATGGAATCTGATGATGACAATAGTGATTTCCTAGATGACACTGAATTCAATCATTTTGATTCTTCAGAAGGTGAATCTCAGCTTAAGTCCAAACAAGTGTTCACTTTTCCTCAGATGACTGTTAGCTTTAGTAATGTTTTTGCTTTGGAGTACTTGGGAATTACCCCAGAGCTAGGCAGTGCATATGATCTCATACAGGGCAAGATGCCAACTTTGGAAGATGTGTGTAAAGCTGCCTGCAGTACACCAGTATCTATTCCAGAAGTGCCTAAAATGGATCAGAGAAAATATAGTTCTTTTGTATATGACACCTCTCTTTTCTCATTTGACTGCTGACCCAGCTGCAGTCTCCCCTGCTTCCTGCTCAAATAAAAGTCCTTGGCTTCATATAATCCAACAACCCCTGATAAAGAGGGAAATGGTTAGATCTTCAGAGAAAAACAATGTCTCTTTCTAGTAATGAGGCCTTTAGAATGTTAAATTATTGAGGCTATTTGTGGAAATTTACTTGCAATGTCCACACTGTTTGGATGACTTTGCTGTATCCTTACCTGCAAATCAAAAGTTTTATATGAACTAAATTGTTTCCAATTTGCCTCTGGTTTCAAAACATGCTTTGAGAGGTGTGCTCGAATGTGCAGACATGGTGTCAAGAAATGCTGCTGCTTCTGTTGTGATTAAGATGGTATAGCTATAGCCTGGTTATGTAATCAGAACTACACTAATGATTTAAAAGTTGAAATTGTGAATGCACCTTTAAGTTCTGAAATGGTGTTTGTGCACACTGTTACACAGATTCTCAAACAGTGGGATGATAGAGGCAAATTAGTACATAGGGTATCTAGGATGTTTTATGTACCTAGATTCTTCATAAACAAGGCATCTTCCTTCAAGGGGCAGAACAAACGATCCCAGCCAAACAAAAGTCAGGGATCCAAAATGAAATGGCTGGAACATTATTCTTCGAAACCAAACAATAGGAGTTCATTTCTGAAAAGGAATTAACTCCCTCAAAGGAATGACTATGCTGAGTCATATAGCACCCCACCCCTTCCTGCCCTTCCTTTTCTTCCTCCTCACCCCAGGCCCTCTCTCAAACCTGCAGCCTGGCTGCAAGTAGTCTCAGACAAATGGGTTCTGAGAATAATGTAGAGAGTTTGCACTTACCAGTGGATAGAAAATCCTTCCCCTTTCAGGGGAATTCCCCAAGACCCACGAGACCAGACAGAGCCCAGTTCAAAGGATTTTACTCCAACATCTTTTTGGTACAAAAAAAAGGAGTACCCCTGGAGACAGATCCTAGAGTTGTCCTTTCTAAACACCTTTGTAAAATGTCAAAAATTAAAAATGCTCACCTTACTGTTGGTCTTAGCATTCCTTCCAGACCAACTGTTTTTTGGTGACTGTAGATCTCAAGAAAGCTTATCATTTTACTCATATTGCTCCCAATTTTAGGAAAATTTTCAGATTTGCTAATTCAGGCTTACATTGTCAGTTTTTTGCATTACCCTTTGGGCTATCTACTGTACCTTGACTGTTGACAAAGTGACTGGCCCCAGTGGTAGCGTATTGCAGAACCCTAGGCATCCACATTTTCCTTGTTTAGATAACTTGCTGATTTGTGCAGATTCTATATCAAAGTACTTGGAGGCATTAAACAAGGTTGTATCCCACCTTTCCCACCTGGGAAAACTGAACTTTTAAAAGTCCTTCCTCACATCCTCTCAACAAATTGTTTTCCTGCGGGATATCCTTCCTTGCAGAAGTCAAAGTTCAGATTTATCAGAGTGACTTCTCTCTACTAGACATTGCCTCAGTATGAGAATTCTTCAAAATTGTAAGCCTCATGGCATCAATGATCCTCATGAATCCACTGGTTAGACTACACATGAGAAAAATTCAATGGTATTTGAAGAATTATTGGACCCACCTCCTTCATCCCTTCGATTTTCTAGTACTAGTACTGGGATTTGTGAAACAGGAACTGCAGGGGTGGAGGGATCAACTGTCTCTGAATTCAGGACTCCCTTTCTGACCCCAGTCCAGTCTGTCCAGATGGACTCTTCAAATTTTGCATGGGGAGCAGTCCCCATGGGAGAACAAGTGCAAGGCTTGTAGAGTCCTCAGAACATGCCAGAGCACATAAAAGTAAAGGAGATGTTGGCTTTGATTCATGCCTTAAGAGTTTTTCACCACTTATGGACTCTGGGTCCTCTTCTAGTTGCCACAGATGACACTACCATGATATGATACCTGAACAGGTAACGGGGTACAAAATCACACTTTCTTTGCCTGTGGGCAGTGATAGCCTGGGAGCTGGCTCTTGAGCATTCTCTGACTTTTCAAATCTCATACATTACATCAAAGCAAAACACAGAAGCAGACAGACCAAAGGATCCTGGACACATGCTTAGAACTGGAAGCTCCATGTAGAGGTCTTCCAGGACTTGATCCAGATGTGTGGAACACCTCAGGTAGATCAGTTTCTGTTCAAGACATCCTTGGAGCCATGTTTGGAAGTCAGACATTCTGTAAATCTCATAGTCAGGAATGTTACTGTATGCATTTCTCCCCTTTCCAATGATTCCCGAGGTACTCATAAAGATTCATAAAAAATTACCAAAGATCATTGTGGTAACCCCCTTTTGGACTAGGCAAAGTTGATTCACCCTTTTAATGGAATTAGCCATGGGCAGTTACCAGAAGCTTCCTGACAGACTGGATCGGCTCACACAGCATCAGGGGTGAATGGTACACTCAATCTTAAGAGTAATTGCAGCCAACAGCCTGTATGGCTCAATTTGATACCTTTTAGATATTTGTCCCATGAGGATGTGCAGCAGGTATTTAAGGAGGTGCAAAATCCTGCAACTAGAAGATCTTATGTTTACAAGAGGAAAAGTTTTTTTTAGGTAGCCAATAACAGAGTTCCCAAAAGGTTTTGGCCCTTCTGGCTATGAAAATGCTTGCATGAGCTACTTAGAGATGGTTTGTTATATACTTCTGTTAAAGTGCATCTTGCTGCCATTTCAGTTTGTTTGCCTATGGATCTCCCTCTTTCATCTCTAAAGGAGTGTTGCACATGAGACCTCCTTGAAAACAAGTTCCTCATTTCTGAATCTCAGTTTTGCTCTTGAGAAATTGACCTTAGCTCCTTTTGACCCTGCCTCTCAGGCTGATTTATGGTTCATTACTTGTAAGACTGTTTTACTCATTGCTCTGGCATCGGCAAGTTGTGCCTCTGAGCTGCAAGCTGTCATGGTAGCACAAAACCTATCTGTGTTTTCACAAGGGCAGATTTGTATTGCACACTAATCCACCATTCATGCCTGAAGTTGTTTCTGAATTTACCTTAAATCAAGCCATCACTCTCCCAGTTTTTTATCTGATCCAAAAAACAAGGGAGAAAAGATTCTACATACCTTGTATGTGCACAGGCAGCTCAGGTAATACCTTGATGGAAGAAAGCCCTTTAGGAATGTTGAACAGCTATTTGTCCTCTACACAAGGGCTAAGAAATGTCAACCCTTTTTTTAGCAAACTATTAAATGATGTTTGTCCTCTGCTATTGTACTGTATTGTAAATCTCTTTCAGGCAAGATTAATGCTTACTCAACAAGGGTTTTATCCTCTTTGATGGCATATAGGAAAGGGATGGAATCCAGAAGTATTCTGGAGACAGCAGCCTGGTCCTGTCTTCATACCTTCACAAACCACTACAAACTGGATTCTTTTTCAAGGTCCAGAGCAGGCTTTGCTAGAACCATTCTCCAGGGGCTTCTGGATCCTTATCCTTCCACCTCCTAGGTAGAGGAGGCTTTGTGGGGACCTACCCAAATTGCCATTGAAGTTGTGAGAATGATGAACATAGTATCACTGTTCATGCCCTACTTACTTGTAACAGTAGATGTTAGAATTCTTCACTGCCAAAGTGGCAGCACACCTACCTGTCATCTCCCAAACTGTGTCTAGCTGAGGTGGGTTTTAACCTGTGTGATTCAGTTGTTGCTGGATTTGGCTTTTTATGTTATTGCGATTGGCTATGAATTTACTCTTCCTAGATGATTCTGTCTTCAGGTACTTTTCTCTCTTTTGTGGAAGTGAAAATCCCTGAAAACTCACTTCCTGTGACAGCTAAAGGTTTCCATCTCAGGATATCCTCTGCTAACCAGCTGCCACATGAAGACAACAGGGGGATAGAGGAGTCTGAGCTTTTGAAAGTTGGCCAGCACTAGGTTAGCGTGGTAGACAGCTCGAAGTGCCACTGAGGCAGTGAGGAATTCAAACATCATCTGTAAGTAAGTAGGAAGTCTTAAGCAAATGCACTTTCAGTATGTTTTGTAATGTTATGTCAACAAAATATTTTTCTAATTAAATTATTTTTCTATTTTATTATTGGGATATTAAAATAAATATTGTTAAGCAAGGCAGATTTATTTATCTACTTTATTCTGAAAGGATCATCTTCTAAAAAGCATCATAAGTGATGAACATCCATATATATTTAAGCCACCAAAATCTAGCAAATTAACAGAAGAACTTAGTTCTTTCCTACAGAGTTCTGCTATACTAGTCCCTTCCATTCGCTATAATTTAACTCTAGTTTGTGAATGTGTTCACCCATGTGCTATACTTCAGTCTTATATCCATAAGCTCATAGGGAGGCAGTTTTACTAGACAGGCAGTTTTAAAAAAGGTGTACTGCAGTAGGCTTACCTTCCATCCTGTAAGAGTTATACTATTAATTCCTGTGGTGAATTTATTTGAATCTATCCAATCATTGTTTAACATGTAGGAGACCAAGGTATAACATATTTAACATACTGCAGACATTTGTTTACAGGTAGAAAATCCTTTGGTAATGAATCTCTCCCTCCAAGAAGTTCTATTTATGTATTGATGTAATCCGAGAATTTTGGAGTGAGTATTTCTTAACATTACCAATTTTTCTGAGCTAGATAAAGAAGGGCCTTTGATTGCCAGAAAGGCAAAGCAGAAGTCTCCACCTAGTAGTTCATGTGAGAAAAAGAATAAGACTTTTTAATCTTAGTAGATATCTAAGGGGCCCTAGCCTATTGACTGTCTTGGTTAAAACAATTGAGGTCCTTCAAACTAGGATTTTGGTAAGAGACATTCCAACTAGAGTGCTATTTTCAATGTGTGACATAATAATGGAAGAATACAGGAAAGACCTCTGAGTTTTGAGAATATACCTTTGATAAATAATTGGGCAAAGAAAAATATTTCCCCTACTGCAACTGATATTTGATGACCAAAGAGCAGTTTACTGATGGCAAAAGTGTCTTGATCTTTAATGACTGCTTACCTTGAGCAGGGTTTCATTTATTTGGCAGTGAGTGGGAAAACCATGTTTCCCATATCTGGTTACACTACCTTTTTGCATTAAACCCAAGGCAATGGTCCAGTTGCTAACTCTATCATGACTTTCTTGTAGAAAAAATTAATTTGTGGGAGAATCAGTAATAGCACCCAGTTTGCTATCAGTCTCAAAGCCTTTTGACCACAAATTTTAAACAACTGTCCATCATAGATATAGCTGCCAATGAGAAGTGGACCAGGCACAGATCTCTGAGGGACTACACTAGTGACTAATCTATTAGATGAGACGGTACCACCATGTTTCACTGTGTATGTGTGTGTGTGTGTGTGTGTGTGTGTGTGTGTGTGTGTGTGTGTGTGTGTGTGTGTGTGACAGTCAGAGAAAGACAGTTAGGAGGTTAATATTTAACTTTGTAAGTATGTTAAGAGTGTCCACGTGGGGAATGATATCAAATTCCTTACCAATGATGAGATAAGCTGCATGAATAGAATAACCCCTAGTGGTTGCATTAGTCTTGCCTCATAAAAGTGAGCAAGAATGACACGTTCTTCAGAAAACTGAACTGACTAGGATCAAGTGTTTCTGAATTACAGATTTTGCTGTTAAAGAAAGTGACTTTACAGATAATGTTAGTGAAACTAATGTGGCAATAGTTTCTGGGTCAGTTACAAGGGTGCCCTGCTGTTCTTCAGAGACCAGGCACATACTGTCTGGAGAGGCTGAGCCAAAACACTTAAGGAAGGAGAATGCAAATATCCATAAATCCGGAGACTAGTTCTCCTATTCTAGCGTTGAAGGGCATGACACTTGTGGTGACTGACAGCACTGCAGTAGAAGGTGACAGGATGATATCAAAAGAAACCTTGCCCCCTTGAGTATAAAAACAGAGAAAAACTTCCAACAGCAGGAATCACACTGGACCAGCAGTTCATGTCTTCAATTGGTCCAGATGATCATCTGTTAGTGTGCAAACAAGAATGAATGGACAGTACATGGAAGAAAAATGTGTGTTTCAAATGTAGCACAGTAGGAGTAATGTAATGTACAAGCTGCAAGTGCCAGCAAGATCCTTTCCTAAGCAAAATAAATGTTATAACACTGGCTAGTTGCCAACATGACAGAAAGTGAGGGTGACATTAATTGGAGGAATTGCTGAATCACAGAATATAAGGAAGAGTGATGGAGAAGATTCTCACATCGATTCTATTCTACATAAGTTACTTTCTAATCTATTTAAGTTGCAATGTCATGTGATATCCTTAACATAATCACAATGTAATATGTAAAAACTGCATTACCCAATTATCCAGTTTTAGTAAAAGAAAAAAAAACTTTGGCATCCTTTTCTTTAAACATTGGAACAAACCATTTCCCATTGCCAAAGCATACAAATAAATCCAGTTCAGTGTGTTTTTATACACTGTTCCCCTGACAGGCCAAGAGAGTTAGATTTTCTTTTTTGTAATACGAACATTTCCCCACTTTAAAGCCCTGCTAACTTAAAATGACGGGCTGCTGCCAAGGACCTGTATCAGTTCAACCTTACATCCGCTCTTAACATAAAATAGAATAAAACATAAAGCTAGGCAGTACTTCTGAAAAGGCGATCAGCTTGATTAAATCTTCTGAATATGCAGGCTGCTCCCATCTTTGTAATGCCAAAAATAATTCATACCTGTGCCCAGTCGTTCCAGCGGATTTCATCTTAGCAATCCATGTGATGCTTATTAGGTTTTTCGGATGACAAAATAAAGGCCATTTGAAAACATTCGAACAGCACAACAGCAAACAGCAGCCAGAGTGTGGGGTAAAAATCAATTAGCCAGATAGATACTGCATCCTAAAATAATACTTAATTTTTACAAAACATAGCAGTGAACATCATACAATAAACTACTATGCAGGACTGTTTTTCTTACAGATAACCGCAGTGAAATTACAGCATATGGGTCACAAGTTTCAGTTCTGTATCATAATCATTACTTCTCTTTTGTGCTGTTCTAATATATAAAAGGCTTATTTCAGTGGCAGATTAAATGCAGCTTGGGCCCCGGGCAGTTTTCAAGTCATCGGCTGTCCCCCACACACTTCTTTTTGGACCATATTTAAGTGCTAGAAGATTTTTTTTTTTATCTCAGAATAGCATTTGAAATGGTTGACTGTATCCTTTTACGCAGACACACACACACACACACACACACACACACACACACACACACACACACACACACACACACACACACACACACACACTCACACACACACAAAATCTTCCTGTGGATTCTGTACAGTGGTTGGGGTTGTTCTCTCGTTCAAAGACTACCTTGAAGGTAGAACCTTCACTTATCTTGGGTTTAATTGATTTTCAGAAACAATTTTATAAATGGCCTTGTCTGGCATCCCCTGTAACTTCACTGTATTTTGTAGGCACAAGAATTGACAAAGTTCAAAATGCCAGTAACTCTACAGATGGATTTTTAATTAGTTTGGAACTGACTGTCATAGATTCATAGATATTCCATAGCTGTTGAGTATTATAACCATTTATACCTTGCCAGTGTCCTCCCTAAGGCTGCTCTTCCTTTTTCCAGGAGGGCCATACCACTCAAACTCAACAGGCTAATAATAAATACATTTAAGAGCACTGTTATGCTGTTTGGAACTCTGCAAAGCCTGAAAGGCACTCACACTCTCAAAATTAATAAACCCACATTTAAATCCCTTCCATTGACCACTACACAAAAGTACCTTGGGAATGTTGTGGATCAGACTCTGTTCTGCACATCACACATTGAGGTGCAGGTAAACGCATTCCTTTCTCAGGTGCAGTTCTCATATTCTATCATCAGTCTTTTAATCCTTGATTATCAGAATTCCATAGCTGTTAGTTTTCTTGTTCCTGTGCTAGAATACGACTTACCTATCATAGCTATGTTGTCTGCATGAAAAAATTCCTATACACAGATTGTTGAAAACAAAATCCTATGTTTCATCCTAATTGCAAGTAATAGAGAGAACCTCCAAATGGCTCCCCATTCCTGTTGATGTATTACTGCAACTGGGAATATGGTAGCATGTATACTAATTAGCTCCAGTTATTGCCATCACTACTCAGTAAATTACACCTATGAATAGTCTGACACCAGTCCGAGAAGCCCTGAACCCTTACAACCATCTAGGCCATTATTCAAAAAATGTACTACTGACAAGGCATTCTAAAACTTGCTCCAGTATGCTGTAACATATCCGAAACCATTGGGGAATCTGATAATTTAACTGCCTTCAATGGGGGGGGGGGGGGGGGGGGGCATAAAACTTTTCTCAAGAAGGAACCTGAATACAAATGTTTTAGAGATTCAAACTACCAATACAACACAGCGCAGATTATAATAAAATATTAGAATTGCCTAAAACCGTTACTGAAGAATGGACTGTAACTAGTAAACCTGTATGTACTTAGATGGATAAGTGTATACATTTCTATTGTAAATATTTATTTATTTATTTACATACATTTGTTTACGGGAAATTCCAACTGGACACAGGTCCTTTTTCAGCCGAAGCCTGGGGAGAAAAGCTCCACAGAACAATAAATGACCAGCAGAGTACACGAAGAACAATTGAATATACATACAATAGCAAATAATACATACTGCAACAAACATTAGCTATACATGCAATATGAAACATAGTAATGAACATATATACCAATATCTAGCTAGAGGCTAGGAATGTAGGTAGGATGTATCTACAGATAGTACTAAGCTCAAACGGATACTGTTCTAAACTCATATACCTAAATCTTATATACAAATATTACACTAAACTCAAGCAGATATAAAGCAGATGCTCCACATGAAGGTGGAACAAGCTAATGGGAGTAATAATAATAGACAAGTAAGAGAGGGGACTGAGTGAGTAGTATACATGGTAGTGAGAGGAAGCTAGGTGTAACAAGTGTATCAATTGGGCAGAAAATTCTTAAATGCCTCTGTGATGCCAATGCACTGGCCCAGTAATCAAGGAGCCTCAATCCTTGGCACTAGCACCTGTGAGGAGCATCCACATTGGGAGGATAACAAGTACACACACAGTAAAGTACAATTTCTCTTAAGAGCACACAGAGATCATAATCAGTCTGGGGCTGTTTTCTCCCTTTCTCTCAAGATCCCCAATAAGACTCCCCAGTGGCACAGCTATAGGGTCCAGTTCTCAGCCTAGTGGTCAAGTTAAAGCCTTCAGGACCCCCTCTGCCCAACTAGTACTTAATGTCCCTGCCCAAGTAGTTAACACACACACTTTAAGATCTGATTTATATGCAAACATACAGACACTACTGGGGAAGGCTGGCACAGGTTCTCCAGCTATGCCCCCTTTCTGCCCAGACTATAAGGTAGTACTGAATGCCACCAATTACTACTATCAGCTACTATAAGGCCCTTCCCAAAGGGTGACCAATTTTAATATGTAATGTTATTATTATCCAATTAGTAAGTGTGATGAACAGCAAGACTACTGGAGTGGCATTGTACAGTATCACTAAATACATGCAAATACTCTAGAGCTTAAATTATCTCTACACAAAACAGCCACAGCTGAAAGGTTTAAAAATATTTAATAATAATAAAAACACAAAACAATACTTATTACTTCAACACTATGACATTACAGGTTCAGAAATCACAGGAAATTCTTTAAAACAATATTGTGGGATAGTCTGACATAAATATAGAAAAAAGCTAGACTAATCTTGATATATTCCTATCTATCTCTAAGAGAAATCACTGTTCCAAATACTACTTATATACAGAGCAAGTAAGTGCTGGTGAGTGGATGTTCTTACTAGATCCAAGACAAGATACAAGATGCTATTCTTTCTTTCTGAGGTAGCCCTTAAATTGATAATACACAGTACTGCTGAATCATTTCAGATTACATCAGCTTGACACCTCTGCTGAAGTTTTCCCAGACTCACAGAATTAAATATTTAACATATCTTTGTAATCTTGCACCTGCCAGGAAGCTGTAGCAATAGAGGAGACTTTGCATGTAAAATCTAGTAACTATCTCTGTCTTAAAACAATAGAAAGAATTTCCTAGCCCAGACATCCTGTCTCTGAGCTTGAGATCAAACACAGTTGTAAAATTCTTTACTTAACAGCTTTCTTCCAGCAGGGTGCACTGTGATTACATTTTTGAAGCTCAGTACAACATATACTTTAATCCTGACATCTAGTTCTCTTTATATTTGTAAAACAAACCTGTGTATTGTATTAATTAATATTAATAAACTTATTAACCACCCCCTTAACATCCCTTCCCTTTAAAACCTTCTCTAACCCTATCACTCCACTAGGCCCCTAAGATCAAGCAACAAAAATCAACTCACTGTTATCAAACCCAAAAATTCAACAGGAGAAGCCATAGTTTCATGTACCATATCTAAACTTTGGAACAATCTTCCACCCTCTCTAACTGCTCTACCTTCCAGCAGCCTTTTCAAGACTGCACTCAAATCCCACTTAAATTTGCACTGGCGTTGTCCTTGTTCTAATCCAGACTAGCACCCCCACCCCTACCCCCCCACCTAGAATCTTAACCCACTATACTACCTCCACTACTAACCACAGTCAGAATTAGCTAGTTGTCTTTACATACTTTAAAATCTTGTCTGACAACTTTGTTACTAATATTATAAATGACAAGAAACTATCTTAACTTGCAACATTTACTGTATATACTGTTGATAATCAATACTATTGCTGCAATTTTGTATCTCTGTTTATCATGTACATGAGGTGGAGCTTTTCTCCCCGGGCATCCGCTGAAAAAGGACCTGCGTCTAGTCGGAATTTCCCGGTAAACAAATGTAAATAAATAAAATAAATAAATAAATAAATAAATAAATAAATAAATAACATGACATAGAATTATCTACAAAATTCTATCTGACTGGGCTGGCAGCCCCTCTCTTTTTCACATCCCCCTCCCGCCGAGAACTCAAGCTAGTTTTTCAAGTGTCCCTTGAGAAATGTTGCTTGAGAGGGTTGAGTCTGTCTGGGTATACCTTAACCCATTCCCTGTATTGATAGCCTATCTACATTGTCATTGCTAACACCACTGCAGTGCTGCACTGACATATCATACGCTTGCAACCCTAGGCTCCATCTTAGCAACTTGGCATTTTGGTGGCTGCCTCGATGTAACCATGATAGGGGACTGTGATATGTAACTACAGTGAATTTACTTCCATATAGATAAGGCTGAAGTTTCTGCAGTGCCCACACTATGGCTAGACATTCCTTTTCTACAACTGCATAGCATTACTCCCTGGGTTGGAGCCAATGAGATATATCACTTGGTGCTCTTCTCCCTCTGAAGAAATCTGGCTAGGTACTGCCCCCACCCCATGGTACAAAGCATCCACCTGCACAACAAATTATTTGCTATAATCTGAACTGGCTAACACAGTGGGTCATTCCAAAGCTTCTTTAAGCTTCTGAAATGCCTGCTCACATGCTGTGGTCCACACTACCTTATCTAACCTGTTTTTTCTTGTCAGGTCTGTGAGGGGAACAGCTATGGTATTATAACTGGGGATGAACTTTTTGTAGTACCCTGCTGTCACTAAGAATGCCCTCACCTGGTTTTTGGTAACAGGTGCAGGCATGCCTAAATGGCTTCTATTTTGGCAGGTTCTGGCTTGATCTTACCACTCCCCACTCTATGTCCCAGGTAGGAGACCTCTGCCTTACTCACTTGACATTTGCTGGGCTTAATGATCAACCCTGCCCTCTGTAGTCTAACTAGCACTTCTCTGACATGTTGAAGGTGATCTTGCCAGGAATGGCTGTAGATGGCAATATCATCTAGGTAAGCAAGAGTAAACCATCCTGCTCCTGCTAGGATGTGATCTGCCAGCCTCTGGAAAGTTGCTGGGGCCTTTTTCATCCCAAAGGGCATCTTTGTGAGCTCATACAAGCCAAAAGGAGTCACCAAGGCTGACCTCTCTCTAGCACTGGGAGTCAAGGGCACTTGCCAGTAACCCTTGGTAAGATCAATGGTGGTAAGATACTGAGTCCCACCCAGCTGCTCTAGGGCTTCATCTGTCCTAGGCATGGGGTAAGCATCTGACTCTGTGTGACTATTTTACTTCCTGTAGTCTGCACAGAAGCTGGTGCTGCCATCCTTCTTTGGCACCAGCACCACTGTGGATTCCCAGGAACTGTTGGACTCTTGAATTACCCCTAGTTCCAACATTTCCTGTATCTCCTCCCTCAGAATCTGACTCTGTCAGGCACACTATAAGAAGCCTGCCTAATAGGCCTTTGGGGTCCTGTATCCACCTGGTGCTGCCCCAGGTGGGTGCATCCTGGTTTCCCAGTGAACATGTCCCCAAACTCCTGTAACACTGCTCAGATATCTCAAACCTAGATAGGAGATAACTGCTGGGACATTGCTACCCCTTCCACTGAGCTGTCAGTCTGAACCTCACTGAGGAGATTAGTCAACAGATGACCCTGAGACTCCTACTGCAATCCACTGCAAATACTCAGAACAAAGGCCTCCCTATCATGGTAAGGTTTCATCATGTTAACATGGTACAATTTGTGCTCCTGCCTACTGCCTAGCAGTACCATGTAGTTAACATCACATTGACTTTCTTTACCACCTTATAGGTTCCCTCCCAAGCTGCCTGCAGCTTGTTGTGTCTGACAGGAATGAGAACCATTACTTGCTGCCCTATAGCATACTCCCTAGCTTGAGCATTCCTGTCATACCAGACCTTTTTCTGCTGTTGGGCTTCTGCTAGGTTCTCCTGGGCCAAGCCCTTGAGTTCCCTGAGCCTTGTCCTGAGGTTTAGGACATATGCCACAACAGACTTTTGTTGAGATTCACACTCACCTTCCCAGTCATCTCAAATTAAATCTAGAGGCCCCCTCAACTGATGCCCATACAACAACTGAAAGGGTGAAAAAACATGGATTCCTAGGGAACCTCCCTGTAAGCAAACAACAGATGGGCAAATATTTGTCCCAATCCCTATTTAAAGTGGTCTGCAAATGTCTGTAGCATGGACTTGAGTGTAGAGTTTAACCTCTCAACAAGACCATTAGTCTGGGGATGGTAGGGGGTTGTCTTTAGGGGCTTTATCCCACAATACTTCCACAGACAAGCCAACAGGTCTGACATGAAACTGGCACCTCTGTCAGTCAGTATTTATTTTGGGAAACCTATCCTGCTGAAAATTCTAACAAAGCATTTGCCACCTTTTCTGCCTTAATGGAGGACAAAGCCACTGCCTCAGGGTATCTTGTAGCATAATCTACTACCACTAGGATATACTTTTTCCTGGGTTCTTATCATAAGATTGAAGTCTTACAACTTCAAATAATTAAATAACGAACTTTAATTATCAAAGTTTTAAAACCTCAATGCATATAATGAAGATCGCCATAGAGTGCAGAAAGGGAAGATTTCCCTTTACTGCACTGTAGTGCGATCTTGGAGTTGGTATATTTAAGTAGCAGGGGTGTGGGGGGTGCAGACACTCCTGGGGAAGGCTGGCACAGGTTCTCCAGCTATGGCCCCTTTCTGCCCAGACTATAAGGTAGTACCGACTAACACCAACCACTACTATCAGCTACTATAAGGCCCTTCCCAAAAGGGTGACCAGTTTCACTGTGTAATATTATTATCCAGTTAGTAAGTGTGACGAACAGCAAGGCTATTGGAGTGGGTTTGTACAGTATCCCCAAATACATGCAAGTACTCTAGAGCTTAAATTATCTCTACACAAAACAGCCACAGTTGAAGTGTCTAAAATATTTAATAATAAAAACACAATACAATACTTATTACTTCAACACAATGACATTACAGAGTTCAGAAATCACAGGAACTACTTTAAAACAATATTGTAGTATATTCTGACATAAATATAAAAAACAGCTAGACTAATCTGGCTTTATTCCTATCTGTCTCTAAGAGAAATCACTGTTCTAAATACTACTTACATACAGAACAAGCAAGTGCTGGTGAGTAGATGTTCTTACTAGATCTAAGACAAGATGCAAAATGCTCTTCTTTCTTTCTGAGGTAGCCCTTAAATTGATAATACACAGTACTGCTGAGTCATTTCAGATTACATCATTCTTGACACCTCTGCTGAAGTTTCCCAGACTCACAGAACTCAAAATTTAACATATATTTGTAATCTTGCACTTGGCAGGAAGCTGCAGTAATAAAGGACACTTTACATGTAGTTATCTCTGTCTTAAAACAATAGAAAGAATTTCTTAGCCCAGACATCCTGTCTCTGAGTTAGAGATCAAACACACTTGTAAAATTCTTTACTTAACAGCTTTCTTCCAGCAGGGTGCACTGTGGTTACATTTTTGAAGCTCAGTACAAGATATAGTTAAATCCTAACATATAGTTCTCTTTACATTTGTAAAATAAGCTTGTGAATTATATTAATATTTACAATGACATAGAATTATCTACAAACCTCTATCTGGCTGGGCTGGCAGCCCGTCAGTTTTTCACAGCCTCTATAATGCTAGCTGTCAATTAAGTGGACCATATTATAAATGTTGCAATGTGATGCAAGTATATTTGTAAGAACTGTCACCTACCATACTGGTTTAGGTGAAAAGTAACCTTGCATTTGTTTGTTTGTCTAATGGAACTATGTACTCCTCATTTTCTTGCATGTAGTTTGAAGATGAGAGAATGTCACTTATGTTACTTGACACTACTTTATGTGTAATTTGTCTCACTGACTGATCATTAACTGTTGTTTATGCTATTTTGGCTAAGGTTTTAGCTGAAAAGGATCATAAGACCATCCCACCTACCTAGTTAACAAATCCAAAATAAAAATATTAAACATCAGTGAATACAACATACCATTAACCACTCTGTGGTGTATGTCTGCTCATGTTGGACCTATGAATGATGTGCAGCCAAAAGTAAATTTGAAAAGAATTATGCCCAAGGGCCACCAGTCTACTGCTTTCCCATAGCCTTTATCAAGGATTACTTCAGGAGTCATATACTCTACAGTGACACAGACCTCTGGGATACATATCACAGAATGTTAAAAATTGGCACAAAATATCCTTACTAAATTCTGCTTCTGAGAACAGATTTACATTTGTGATGAGAATTAACTAATCATACAAATTTCTGTAGTCCCTAGAAGTTTATTTTATTCAGTAACTTACTTCTTTAATTTCTCCAAGTCTTTTGGATTTCTAATACCATAATGGAAATGGAACCCATTCCTAAGTCAGAGTATGATTAAAGTTCATGAAATTAGTATTGTTTCAATCTTTGACGTCAGCCAGAAGTGCTCTTTGCACCACCCACAATGTGCCCAGTATTGACTCCTTCTGCAATTCATATGGAGTTACATGCATCGGTAACATATCTAAGTATGATTGTAAATTCTTTTTTATAAGACCCATTGCTTCTACTACTGTTGGAACTGTCTGGGTAGCCTTATCCACCTTGCCCTCATTTCTGCCTGCAAATCCTGGTATTTTATGACTTTGTGTTTCTCTGTACACAAGACACTGTAGTCAATGGGTGTAGCAATAGCAATTTCAATGATCAGTGCTATTTTTGTCTTTCTTTCTTGGTCTACTATATCTGGTTTACTCACATTTATGTTTTGAACTGTTAGTAATGGGTGATACCATGTGATATAAACTTCATAATTTTCTATAATGCTTTGTTGCTCATGTTTCCAATACTTTTCAGCTATTTCAGTATTATAATGTTTGCACAATCTCCAATGCAACAGTCTTGACACATTATTATGCTTTCCAGTATACAGTCCTTCTGCCATTAGTATATCGCAACCAGCAAAAAAAATGTGCAACTGAATCCAGTTCTGTTTTACAAAATCTACATTCATCTGTTTTCCCCCACATGCATGAGGCATGACCTATCAGGCTTTCTGGAATCACTGTTTAACTGCAGCCTCCAAAAAGGTTTCATGCCTCATGAATGAAGAACATCAACAGTCATTCCTCTGCACAAGCGTGGGCCATCTACAGACCCTGGAGACTACTAGTCTTATATACAAAGCCACGGAAAGTGTTATCATGGAAATGTTCAATAATGATATAATAAACCTCCAGACACTGGACCCAACCCACAAGCAAACCCCCTATATAAATCTTACCAGGTTGAGAGAAAAGGAACACTTCTGTTCCAGCTGTGAATATGTCATTTTTAGTTTAGTAAGAATGGACTCCATTTATTATGGTTAGGACTTCAGTACATTTCAGGTTGCATGGATATCTAATAAAAATTTCCTTCAAGCCATGAACATAGTGACAAAAGTGTTTGATACAAAGACGTAGAACTACTGTTAAATTCCAGCGCTGTTCACTTGAATAATGAACTGATTTGACAGCAGAGACATGAAAAAAGGGATCAAAATCTACATCATCTGTTAAGACTGGCAATGTGCTGTAGCTGATAGGTACAGAGTCAGACTGTAGCCCAGACAGATGAGAACAGAACTAACTTGGGGACTCTAGGAAAACACATCATACATGGATGCACAGAGACAATATCCTTTAGGAAACCCTTTTTCATTTCTGTCATTTCATTAGACTCTCTGATGACTGTCTTCCCATTGTTTCTGTCTCATTCTTTGCATCCTTTTTGCCCCCTTCGCTAGCTCAGGTAGACAGTGATGATTGAATTTGCTGCAGCTACTGCATGTACATGTGTACCATTTGGTTAAGGGCCCTTCTTTTACAGAATTTATAACATTAATTATTAACTTTTGCAACCAGTTTATCTCTTTTGATTTTTGGCATATTTCCTTCAGTTAACTCTTAACATATAATTTAAACACAGTAGCAGACAGGTTGGATGGGACAGATCAACAAAGTTACTGTATGCAGATGATGTGACATTAACACACAGACTGAGCAAGAACTTCATCAAAGGATAGGGAGATGGAATGCAAAACTGAAGGCACGTGGAGTGAAACTGAGTGCATATAAGAGTGTCATAATGGAAATAAATAGGGAAATCTGAAGATGAGAATTGAGATAGAAGGAAAGATAGTGAAAAAACAGGTTAACAGCTTTTGGGGGGTGGTTGAGAAGAAGGGAAGTTTGAATGACGAGGGCAAAGCTAGAATCAGAGAGCCTGCAGTCAACTGCCACAGAGTGTCAGGTGTAGTATATGACAGAAGAATGCCAAAGAAGCTGAAAAGTAAAGTGTACAAAACAGTACTACTGTATGGTACAGAAACCTAGGCATTAAAGGCAGAGTAGTTGTGGAATCTAGAAGTGATGGAGATGAAGTGCCTGTGGGATGCACACTGTAGGACAGATGAAGAAATGAGGACATAAGAGCAGAAGTCGAAGTAGCTCCAGTTGCAGAAAAAGTCAAAGTAGACATATTATGGTGGTTCTGGCATGTGTACACAAAAGCAGAAGACAATCTGGTGAGGATGATTTGGGACAGACAGGAAGAAGGTAAGAGGAAACAAGGATGTCCAGCAAAGAGGTGGATGGATTGCGTGAGAGCTTTGTGACAATCATGCATGAATGATGAAGACGGTAAGAGAGTGGCATTGAATAGAAAGAGATGGTGACAACTCGATCCCATGTAGAAAATGGGAAAAGGGGGTGATGATGATGATGATCTCGATGACATTGTTTAAAAGGAGGTGCCCTGTGTATGAACTGGTACATGAGTAGACCTCCCTCCTGGCAAACAATCTATTTCAAAACAAAATAAGTTACGTCCAGGACTAAACTTGGGATCTGGGTAGGAGGAAAGCAGAGATGGAGTGGAACTTGCTTTTTTTTTTTTTAGTCTGATGTGGTAGAAGCATTGTCACAGATGCAGTCAGGTAATGGCCTGCCACAAGTTAGAAATATTAGAGTTCTGGCATGGCCAAGAGGGTGGAGGGCGTCATTTGTTTTGTTTGTAAAATGAGTGTTAAGTGTTCCAAACAACAAGAGTACAGCAGACTTATATGAATACATATATCTTTGTTATTTGAAACATCAAAATTAGAAACTCAAAGGTATTTATTTCCTAACTGGGCAGTGCATGGAAGGCAATGACTTTAGGGTAAGGTTGGAAATGTAAGAAAGTTGTTTTAGCCAGGGAATGTTATGTAGTGGGGCTCACACTGTTAAGGCTGAGTACCTACTAAACTTCATTTTAGAAACCCTCAATCCTCAGTTACATATAGCATAGTCTGAAACAAATGAATTAAGCAGATAGGAAGCAATTATACCTTATGGTCTCGCCAAGTTAGTAGATTAAAAAAAAGCAAAAAACAAATGACTTTGATGGAGAATATGAGACACAAAGAGCAGAGGAATAATAATATTAAGGTTTTAACAGCTATTAGAAAAGTAAGTCCACATGCATTTGCAGAGATTGTTTGCTTCAACAAGGATAGGGTGAACTATAGACAATGGGTATACACAACCTGCATTGATAAGATGTAATTCAGAGAAATGATCATCCTCTGAGGCCACATAGCTAGGGGTCCCATGCCATACCCTGAATGGGTAGAGTGAAGTTCAGAAAATGGGTCCCATGTCATAACCCACATGGATAGAGTGAAGTTCAAAGAATAGGTCCCCTGCCATAACCCATATAGGTAGGGCGAAGTTCGGAGAATGGGTCCCATGTCATAACTCATATGGGTAGAGGGAAGTTCAGAGAATGGGTCCCATGACATAACCCACATGGGAAGAGTGAAGTTCAGAGAATGGATCCCATGCCATAACCCATGTGGGTAGGGTGAAGTTCGGAGAATGGGCCATGTCATAAACAAGATGAGTAGAGTGAAATTCAGAGAATGGGTCCCATGACATAACTCATATGGGTAGGGTGAAGTTCAGAGATTAAATCCCATGTCATAACCCACATGAGGAGGGGGGAGTTCAGAGAATGGGTCCCATGCCATAACCCATATTGGTAGGGTGAAATTAAGAAAATGCATCACATGCCATGGTTTACATAGATAGGTGAGGCACAGAGAAGGGGCAATGTGCCATACCCTACATAGGAATAAAATATTTTTTTTAAAGTCAGCAGATCTAGAATAACATTTAGGAAGGCATGAAAATAGAGACACTTAATTCTACTTTTTAGTTCTTTATGTACTCAGGCTAGCAGTGTATCAAGTTGCCTTCTCAACAGCCACACATACAGCTCACTGCTACTAACACAGCATTATTTTATTTACAACACTTTTATAACTCATCTTTTTCTTTTTTTAATGAGTTTTGCTCCCTCCTCATACCTGCTGAACATCAAGCCTCTTCCTTCCTTCTACCTATTCTCTTCTATACCTGCACAGGTGTAGGGCCAGGAGCACAGCTGGCACAAAGTTGTCATCTAAGCAGCACTAAGGAGGTGAATGCTTTGTTTTTCCTGCCCTACAGAATCACCCCCCCCATGGCAGTCTAAATGAGTGGAAACCCCAGAGTTTGGGGCCCTTTTGGCTTTCAAACATCTGCACATGCCCAGTGCCTGTTACAATGGATATGCTTCTTGGTAGGTATTTCTTCCTGGCCCTTACCATGCCATTTTCAGAAACCAGAGTCCTATTGAGTGTCAGTTTTACAGAGGACAGAGCCATACCTCCCACCGACAAAGGATAGCCTCTCTCAGCCACCTTCATTCATCCTCCACAAGTAAGGTCCTTTACTGCCTAGACTGTTAATCAAACGTATGTTGTCTGGTTCACAGGCATGTCTTTCTCCTTCTGCTCCATGGAAGTAAGTCTTCTGTTTTAGTTTTGAATTATCTGTCCTTTTAATGTTGCTGACACAAGGGTCATGTGTTATCAAAGTACTGCTTAAACAGATGCTGCAAAATGAAAGGTACTGCTGCACTGATGTCTGGCTTCAGTCGGTGTTTTAGTATACTACATCCTCTGCTACAAAGGTGGTACTGAATGAATAATAGGCACATAAAATAACGAAGATAGAATGGCATCAGTAGAAGCTACCTTATTAAGTTAAGACTCACTAAAAAGTAATAGCAGAAATACAGATGTAATACTATGGGGAAGAATAGGGATTTATATTAACAAAAGTTAAACAGAGGCCTCCAAAGGTTTGCAAGCTTAATTTTCTGTTGCAGATGGAAACTTTCAGTGTCTGGTAGCTTCTGAGCTCTAATTCACATTGAGGTAACACATATGCCCTGAGCTTTTGCTAAAGCCAAAAAGCATTCATAATATTCTCAATCTTTGAAGTTAAGAATACAAAAGCCAGGAACCAAACTGGGATTTTTTCTATAACGTATTTGGAGATAGGTATTATTTGCAGCAGCCATAGTTTTGCTGTACTCTTAAAACATAATTTCTAAACATAATAGCTTATTTTATTAAACAATTACCATTAACTTTGAAGTTCTAAATTAGGGTGGACAGTACTATAAGTTAGTGAATAAACCATAAAGAAGCCAGTGTAAATTATATTCTGCTTGTGCTCACACAAAACTCTTAGAAATCAGGCCTTTGCAACAGCTAAGTGCTGTGGAACACAGCATCATTGTAGAGACAGCCGCAGATGTTAAGCTCATAATGGCATTCATATTCTGTTTAACTAAATAAAGATGTTTAGCAGAACATCTTAAACTGGTGTAAATTCCTTCCTAAAAGCAACTGCTGCTCAGCCTTTGTAAGAAACATTGACTACTGTACTAGAAGAAATTGAAAACAGAAACACATTTGTAGACGGACATTGTTTGCCTTGGGCATGGGAGCTAAAATATGTTTTATTTCAGTATTAAAGCCAGAAGACTTCATTTTTGTTTGGATTAATAACACATCTGTGTAGAAGTTTTACTGCATAGTTATGTGTAACCAAATCTTGCCTTAATTCAGCAAGACCATCAGGAGATGGAAGATGTAATACCTTCCAATACAAAAACAGCATTGCTAAAATTATTCCAAAAACAAAAAGGTGAGAGGGCGGAATAGGCACAGCTCTAGGATAAAGCAGAAGTTTATTATCGATGAGCGCTTTTGCCCCAAACATGGGCATTTCTTCAAATTGTCTTTTTGTTTTTGGACTTTTTTGCTATTTGTTGACTTGAGGATGTTTATCTATACCCTGTTTTTTCGCTGCTTATTGCTAAAATTATGTTTGATGTATAGGGTCTTGTATGTTGGATCATACCGCAACATAGGTGATGACTACTGGCTCATAATGGGCAAAATGGAGGAAAGGTGTGTGTGTGTGTGTGTGTGTGTGTGTGTGTGTGTGTGTGTGTGTGCGTGTGTGTGTGTTTGTGCTTGCTATTCATATGAGGATTAAAGATGAGATTTTACTGCAACAGGGGATTAGGAGGGAATGCAATTATATACATGTAAAAGAGATTAACAGGAGAGAATACAGGAACATTAACATCTGGAATGAATTACAGAGTCTGGGATCATCACTTCAAACTGAATATAATCAAAGCATGAGGCAAATTTATTACCACTAATGGGTGATTACATATAAAGAAATATATGCATATTACCTGTTGCTGTGGGAGGGGTACCGGCAAATAACCTAGATCATGTGCTATTAGTGCTGTTGTAATTCAAGTTACTGCAGATGCATCCACATGTGGGCACAGTACCATTGAATATCAGTAAATGTTTCAATATGAAACACATTGAAATCTGGTATCTTTTTGCCTGCAGCTAGGTGTGAATACTACATTTTTTTCTTCTTTATGTAGTACTGTTTTTATGGCAGTTAACCACCCAGGTAATAGATTCAGAATCTCCCACCCCAAACTGTTCAGTAATTTTTCTAGAGCTACAGTAAACATTTTTTACAATAAAATAACCATCGGTCTCAGTTGTTTTGCCAGACAAACATCAGATACAATTATATTAACTATAAAGTTATACATCTGTGGTGGTGCAGCGGTAGCGTTGCTGCCTCACAGCGAGAGGTTCTCCCGTTCGATTCTAAGCTAGTATGCGGGGAGTGCCTTCTGTGTGGAGTTTGAATGTCCTCCCCATGGGTCGAGTTGCATTCTGAAAGACATGCGTGAATGGGCATGCCTTCATTGAAGGTTGGACGTCGAGCTGGCAACTCGGCACCGTGACAATCTACTGCCAATCATTAGCGGACCGGAGTTCTGCTGTGGCGACCCCTAACCAGGAAAAGTCGAAAGACAACATCAAATTTTGACCTACACATGTGCTGCGTGCACTGTACAACTTTCAGAATCTGACTTAACTTCATTGTAATTTAGTACATTATAAGGCACATTTTACTCGATTTATGAAAGGCTTTAATGGAGACAGGCTGCTGTTGCAGAGACATACTGAGTCTGTGTGCTACTGTTGATGTTGTACTGGAAGTAAGCTTGAAATGCTAAAGGATTGAATAGATGGAGAGGATGAAACAACTGAATACCAGCTCTTTTATCTTTAATAGTGAGAATGGGTTTCCTCACTGTTACTGTGATCCCTGTTAGAAGTCATTGGCCATATAAATATGGCTTCATCTTCAGGGTAGACCAGTGACCAATGTCTAGTGCACATTGTGCAGAAGATTACCATGAGCACCTGACATCTTTGCATATTCCTCTCTTTGTTTGGAACTGTGATCTAACATGATGCAAATGAATAAATAACTCCCAAACGCTAAAGGTGGTCTGTCACAAAAATAGTCAATATTAGCAGAAAAAAGACAGAAAATCCACCCAAGGATGGCCAATCAACGAAATCCACAAGTGTTCCAATTAAAATGTAGTCCTTTAAGACGAATAAACCTTCGACTTGAAAATAAAATAAAAAAATAAAAAAGCTCAAAACTGTCCCTTGAAGATATCCGATAAGCCCTTTCGACTGTTGTCTTCCTCAGATCGTATCGTGATCTAACATGATGGTTCCTGGCTAGTACACTCTCCCATAATGGAGATTTCATTTCCCAGCCTTAGATATCAGTTAGCACTGCTCTCCAAGTAATTAAAAGCTCTCATGAAAGGATGAATCTGAGGTTATCTTTAAAGAGAAACTGGGTTATTTGTTTTTTTTTTTTTTGGGGGGGGGGGTTGCTGGCAGAAAACTGGATGATAACAACAGCAGGATGAGGAATAGGTGGACTCTAACAGGAAAAATGGACACAAAGACAAAGGGAGGGTATAGAGCAGGTTGCATTCATGCAGTCAACAATAAACAACAGCTTCCTGTACTCAAAATAATATACAAAACCTAACAGATGAGAAAAATGCATGTTTTGCAGGGAAGCAAGCTCCCTGCACCTCATTGTATAGGAATTTGCTCATTGTTTCTACCTTACGTAATAGTATTAACCCCAATGATATACAGATTTGGGAGAAAAGGCATCTTCCCTTTGCAAGGTTGTTTGATTTCAATATTGGAATGCATTCAGGACTTTAGATTGTTGATGTTAATACATTGTTTTTTTCTTATTTTAAAATATTTACCCATGTTGTTTCTTTGGAAGGGGGTGCTGAGGAGATATCTTATTACTGCAGACTGAGAGGAGAAGCTAAAGAAAGGAAAAAATAAAAGGAAGAATGGAGCACAAGATAGAGAAAGTGAATAAGGAAAAATGATATTATAAACCATTCTAGAAAGGGATAACCACCAATCATATCCAACACTGAACATGTCTACAGCACCACCTGTATGTCAATTGTAACACTGCATGTATGTTACACGTACTGTTTTGGCACAAAATACAATGGTGGCAAGTTGTGTGATTGTACTATATACAAACAGTTCAAAACCCATTAAAAAGATGTTTGGAATTGTCACTGAATCTGAAGAGTACAGCTCCTTCACAGAACTATAGGTCATATGCACAATACTCACTTTAAACCTGCCATCCCTGCTGCCTCAGTACAGCTTACCTGTATTTGAGAAATGATATTGGGTGTAGTGCCTTGTACTGTTTTGCAATATCAGGTTCCACATACAAGTGGTGCACTACATATGATGCAATGTCCCTTAGATGTACATAAGTTAATCTAATGTACCCATTCAGTTGCATCAAAATAAATAAATATATAAATATGTATTGTGATTTAGAGAACTTGAATCCCAATTTGGAATCAAGATTATGGTCCAGACCTTGCAACTCTCCCTATTTTGTAGAAATACACTTATTTCATCACTAATTTACCCATGCACATGATGTAGTTTTTTTAGTGGTGTGTCCACATTTTCAGGCTTGATTTACCCCTAAAAACATTTTCTGAATCACCCTCATATCACATATGATTTTTGAAGCTGTCTAATACTTGGAAAAAACACACTTTATGACCAACATGCTGGTGGCAGCAATAACTGAAAGGGGGAAGACACAAATCTTACATCTCCCTTTTTCAGAAACAAAAATAAACAGTCTTGAGTGGTAAAAATTTGCAATACATTTCATTAAGGTCTACAGATTGTACATGGTCTCTTTGCTAATGTGCTTATGTTTTTAGCATTAGTTATTTTGATCAATGTCCATTTTTAAAATGTGTTCTGAGTAGTATATCACATTCCTACTCAAACATGAAGGGTGGACTGTTTGGTAATCAAATTGTATGCCAATTAGATATATAGATTTTTGGCTGGATGTACCTACTTTTTAAGAGTCTTTGTCCATATTTTCAATATGTGCAGGCTAAGAAATATGAATGTGACTCCATGATTCCTCACTGACTTATGCAACATGAACAGTCCCAGATCCTTTGTCTCAAAACTGGGAGGGACATTCCTGCATGAGAACACATAAATCAAAAGGACGTGGGCAAGAAGGCTAACTAAGAGCAGAAACTGGTGCAAGCTCTGTGACTGAAAAATGTTTCTCTGGCAGAAAATATAATGCAAGCATTAACATTTAGATTTTGTTAGCTAATTTTATTCACTAATAGTCAGAGAGAAACTTAGAATAATATTAAAGCCACTTTGTTGTTTCCTGCAAAGATCAAATTATTTCTTTCTAAGGAACTAAAATATTTGACACACTGGAGGAAACATCCATGTTTGTCAATAAAAATAAAATCCTTTAATAATAATAATGAAAAAATGGATTGGAACAGTATACCTCTCAAAAGTTAGAGTGAGCTGAATGCCTATAAAACTGCTTCTGAAATGAAGAATCTTAAAAACAAATGACTTTTACTCTCTGATTGTGGGATTTTTTTTTGTTCTGATCAATAGGTTTACCCATTAAATAAAAGGTTTGTATTGGATCTTAAGCTTCAAAACATATGCAAGTATGTACTGATATTTTAAGGAAATTAGCAGCTGTGTGCTGTGAGTTGCATTTTCACATGCTGTAATCAAATTCTAATGTCAGGATGTGAAGCTTAGATCAGAACAACAGCTCAAAAAGGTTAAAACACACATTCAATTTAAACAAGCAGGAATTATTTCATATATAGTTAAGCCTGACTGTAATACTAGAATTTATGAGAAGAATAAACATGAGTAATATGTAATATCCACTAAGCAAGATTAATAAAAGAGCAGCATCAGTAAGTTAAGAAATATATACACATATTGTAATCTCTAATAGAGAGCTGATGATTAAATAATTCTTTGATACGAGAGTTTAGAAATATAAGTTATAGAGAATAAGGTAGAATATTAGTGGAAAATAAAACAGAAAATGTATATTTAAATAGCAAACTGCTTGTAAGAAAGGTATGTATTACACATACCTGCATATGGCAGAAATGTGAATGTACAAGAGCTCATATAGTTTACATAAAAATCATATAGAATATTTGAAAATATTTCATAAGTCAGAGCTGAAATTTGAGAGTTGTATTGCTGAATCAGTACATCCATTCTCATAGAAAGTAATGTAGTTTTTTCAATATGTTTCAATCTGCGAGGGAGAAAGGGATTTGAATTAAGCATGTTACAACTTTTGAATACAATATAGACTGCAAATGTGTTATTATGACTCCATAGAAAAAGCAAGACATTCTCTTTGACCTCAGTAATGTAACACATTTATGAATTAGTTAATTTAATAAGCAAAAGGATTCTTTTAATATGTTGATATTTATCATATTAAGAGTGTTACACAGTTTTGAGGTATAAATACATGTACTTTCAAAATTAATTCAGAGCTTTTGTTAGATCTATAAAATATGTGTGTATATATATATATATATATATATATATGTGTGTGTGTGTGTGTGTGTGTGTGTGTGTGTGTGCATTGATTTTCCTTTTGTAGAATAATTTTGTATAAGATTGCCTGTCACCTGTAGGTTTAGAGATATCATTATTTATTCAGCTGCCACTTTGTTCTACTTTATTTATTTTGAGATTTAGTTATAATAATTTTGAATGAGTGAAGAATTTGGAAATATTTCATGGATAATTTATACCACTATTACATGAGTAGGTATAGAGTACACTATTTATTGGATTAATTATTATTTGTGATTATTAGAAGAGGATTATTAAACTGTTATGTAGTAATAGGGGGAATAATTTTAAATGGCAAAATATAGAACTAAACAAATAGTCTATAATTATTTTTAACTTGTACATATTATATTAATTGTGCTGTAGCACTCACTTGTATTAAGTACTGTGTTATTTAGATAGTTGGGTAGGGGTCCTGTTCTCACTATGGTCAACTGGTGTGTGTGTTTGTGTTCGGTTAGCTCACATTCTAGTGACCATTTTACACTGACAACTGTCTACTAAAAACTCACTCTAGTACAGAATGTGAGAGATGTAACTACACCAAGAATCTTGAAACCCTGCTCTCTCACTGAAGAGGTTGCCAACTAACCAACCACTACTCATACACACAGTATGCATCCAACACATAAATAAACATATGCAGATGTTCTTTCAAAAAACTTACAAAACACCAGAGACATCCAAAACACAAGACTGCTACAACTAACACAGTTCTTACAGCACCCAAGACATATAGCAATACCAGTGTCTCACTTACTAAGCCCTCAAAGTGAAACACTCATAAACCAGATTTTCTTGTCATTGGAAACTCCATAATGAGACACACAGATGTCCCACTCACTAGGTTAGATAAGGAGAAAGTCACAGTCAGCTGTCTGTCCGGTGCCAGGATTTGTCAGATCACACTTGCACTCAGGTATCTTGGCAACAATTACCATTATGACACTGTCATAGCTCATGTTGGAGTAAATGACCTGAGATGTATCTCACTGCGCTATATGAAGAGAGACATGATTGAGCTCTCTGAGTATATGTCCCAGGCAGGTGTGTCCCTAGCTTTGAGCAGCATATTACCCTCCTCTAGAATTATGCCACAGTATAAAAAAATGATACATTTCAATAATTGTCTTAGTTTTTGGTGTCATTCAAAGGGGATCCATTTTCTGTCAACCTGGGATGACATGGTTGATAAACCTCTCTGTTTTGCCAGAGATAGTTTGCACCTGGCACCATTAGGCTTTCAGCTGCTGGCAAAGGCTCTTGCCTCTCCCAAACTGCCTTTTTAGGCAAAGTCTCAAAAACAAAATTATTAATGTGAAAATTGCCATTCATAACAAAATAAGGAAGCCTAAACAAAAAACTGCACACCCTGGAAGCACTCCTATCACTGGATGATGTAGATGTCTGTGCAGTCACATAAACCTGATTCAAGGCCTCAGAGAGTACCTCGGCCTTGCAAGGCTACAATGCCTTTCACGCCATCATACCGCAAAATGAATGTGTGAGAACCAAAGGCGGTGGTGTTTCTAACTATATTAAAGATAAATTCACCTCCCGACTAATTAGACAGGACAACTCCATGGAGTTACTCCAAGTTCAGATTACTGTGGGTAAGACCCCCATTCAAGTCATAGCTAACTGTAGATCTCCTTTCATGAATCACGATACAGATAAGGCCTACTTGACCAAACTAGAGTCAATCCAAGTATTGCCAAACACTCTGGTCAATGGAGGATTTCAATTATCCCACCATTAACTTGGAAATCTACTCCAGTCAAGTCACTAGCGCAAACGTTCCTTGACTTTGTTAATGCAAATGCCCTGGAAGAAATTGTTCAAACCCCAGCAAGAGGAACAAACGTAATAGATCTGGTCCTCACTAACAGATGCACCACTGCAACTGTCAGACCGTCATTAGTTAAATCTGACCACAAATCAGTCACCTTTGAACTGGAACTAACACCAGAACTCACAAAGGGTGAAGTCAGACTGAAAACCTTCACCAAAGCAAACTATACCCTCATAGGGGAAGGTATAAATGCATTCCAAGCCTCACCCCCAGCTGGAAGTGGTAACTACACCAAAGCTTACATTAAAGTCTTGTACAATCACTTTTATAAGTGTATTGACTCAGCTGTTCCAAAAAGAATCAAAGTCAGAGCTCCAAGTAAAAACAAGCTGCCCTAGTGGACAACTAAGCCCAGGCCCCAACAATGGAAATGCATCCCCCTCATCCTCAACAGGCAAATAAGACAACATATCAAATTCTCTAAGAACTAGTGACTAATGGTATCACACACACACTGATCCAGCAGAGATAACAAACCTGTTGGCAGACATATTTGGTGAAAAGTTCACTCCCTTATCCCCTCCAAACTTATCACAAGCCTTGTCCCCAACTCCACCCCCACCCTACATATCTAAAGAGAAAATCCATAAATATTTGTCTAAGGCAAAAAAGACAGCCTCTATTGGGCCAGATGGCATCCCAAGCTGTCTTCTAAATAAACAAAATCATGAACTAGCCTAACTATGAGCTATGTTCCTGGGGAATGAAGAACAGCAACAGTTATTCCCCTCCACAAAGGTGGCTTAGTAACAGACCCATAGGTCTGACCAGCCTCATCTGTAAGGCCATGGAATCTATCATCATGGACCTCATAAATAAAGACATAGGTGACCTCCAAACCCTGGATCCAACCCAATTTGGCTTTGTCAAGGGCAGATCCCGCTTATTAAACCTGGTGGATTTCTTCAAAAATGTGACCAGGGCCATTGTTGAAGGCAAATCTGTGCACCCAGCACACCCTGACTTGCTCAAGGTCTTTGACACAATCCCACACTCAGGCATTACCAATAAACTTAGCAAACTGAATGTAAACCCCTTTGTTGTAAGATAGGTTGCCAACCAGCTCACAAACTAGTCACACACTATCAAAATGGGTGATTCCACATCAGCCAGCAGACCTTTCACAGACGAGGTGCCACAAGGGTCAGTGCTGGGCCCCCGACTGTTTGGTATATACTTCTCAGAAGTTTAAGCCAAAACTAATGGGCTGTGGCTGACTAAGTTTGTGGATGACTGCAAACTGGGTGCAATTATCGAGTCCCCAAATGATATCAGTATACTTCAGGAGGATCTTACTCAGACCAGTATCTTGTGTCTTAGTCATGGTCTCAAAAACTAAATGCAAAGAAATGTATAATCATTCCCTTCGGCAAAAACAATGTCCTTTCACACTATTGAATTAACAATAGCCTATGTACCTACAAAGTGGTAAGGGATCTGGGATCACAAGTAGACTGTGACCTCACCTTTGACCACCATGTGTCTACTGTAGTAAGGGAGGCTTTCTATGTAGCACACTTGATTAGCAAAGGCATCACTTCTAGAGCAAAGGAGGTTATAATCCCTCTATATTTGTCACCTATCAGGCCCATAAATGAGTATAACTTCTGTTTTGGCATGTATTGTACAAAGCACCTGCAGCACTTGGAGAGGCCTCAGAGCTTTCTAACAAAGAAGATCAAGGGACTCCAGCGCGTGCCTTACACAGACTGACTAAAGTCTCTGTCACTATTCTGTGTATTGTATAGATTTTGTAGGGGAGACTTATGCCTGGCTTACAGAGCAATCTCTGACCCAAACCTAATGAATTTGCTGTACATCCATAAATCAAATGTGACTAAAGCCACCTGTTCCAGGGATCTAAATATGGCTTGTGACTTGAATAGGATGTGCTGGAGGGACATATTTATCTCCCAGTGACTGCTGTGTCTTTGGAATAGACTGACAATTCATGTGAAACAGAGCATCTCTATGATACTCTTCAAAAGGAACCTAGATGAGTGGATGTGACACCATAAATTCTTACCGGGGTTAGCGCCTACAACATGCCTGGACATGGTCAGTCATTACTAAATACAATCCTGGGTAATGACTAGAGTATCATTGGTGTTCCACTGGGATGAAACAGCTGGGCTTGAAGTGACCTCTTGGTTGATAGCCTAGTAAGCTCCTGTGATCCTATGAACGTATTATCCTATGATTCTCTTTGAAAGTCATGGTACCTTTGGGCTAGTTTTTTTGTTGCATTTTTAGGTATTGTTAGGTAGATAGATGGTATAGTAGTTTTTCTGTTTAATAAGCAAACTAGGAACGTTGGTGGCCATGGTAAGTGGCTTATATTAGTAATATATACAGTTACAGTTGTAGACTTGTTTTTGTTATTTACACATTTTAGTAGTTTAGCTTGTAGAAAGGAAGACTTCAAAAATGTGGAATGTTAAGATAGTGCTGGAGAAATGCATTAGAGTCTTATATACAGTTAAATGAATATGGTGGATAAATGCACCATATTATCTTTTAAAAGAAATATTTAAATACACAGTATGGATAGTTTTAATTTATTATCTATTAAAGTAAATAGCTTAAATAATGGCAACAAAAGGAAATCATTAATGAGATATCTAAAATTAAATAGAGGAGACATTACATTTTTACAAGAGACTCACTTGATAAATGTATAATATTTAAATAACTTAGGTTAAGCAATTTATTATCTGTATCATTGAGGTTGGGAGGGTACCCTAATGGTTAAGGTGTTTGCCTTACAAACACAAGGTGCAGGGTTTGAGTCTCACAAGGGATAATTGTTTAACCTTAAAATGGCTCGCAAGGGCAGTTAGCTTAGTACTAATCTATGAACCTTTTAACAAGGAATCCATTAATAATCTTAAAGGAATGTATACATTTGCAATAATTAAATATAATATCAAACTCTATACAGTAGCTATTTTTATCAGATCCCTGAAGAGGTACAAGAGTGGCTATAGATCACTTAAACTTACTACAAAGTCTAGTCTAGATAATACTGCTTCACTCACCTGCATGCCAGAATCTGAACACCCTGTATAGCATTTCTCAAAAATGCCCACCAGGTTGAATAGGCTGTCTGTAGATGGCCCACCTCTGTGCACATGGTAATTCATGAGGCACAAAGCCTGTTTGGAAGATACAGTTAAATAGCAGTTCCAGAGGGCCTGATAGGTCATGTTTCATGCTATTTAGAGAGCATCCTTGGATATTGTCTGGGCCCATTGAAGCAGTATTCTTGGCCTTAGAGAGAGCATTAAGGACCTGTTCCCTAGTGACAGCAGGGGAGTGATATTTGATGGTATTTCCTGAGGGAAGGTTGAATGAGAGAGAAGGTTAAAACTGGAGCTGAATTTGATGGCTAGTAGATTTTCTATATCATCTGGCTCAGTATAGCTGGTTCCATGTACAATGAGGTCTGCATACAATTGTGTATTGCCTTTGTAGTTGCCCTTGGCCTGGGAGGCCACATTTACCTAAAATTTGTCTTTAGTAGACTTTATTTGCCCTCTGAGTTATTTGTTTAGTTTGATGAGAGTGTTTTTATCCTGCTGGGTGCTGCACCTCCTAATATTTGCTATGATTTTCTTCCTAGTGTTATACAGTCTACTGATGTTGTGATTCTACCAGGGTTGCTTGTTTTTTTAGTTAGTTTTGTACTTCTTCCTGGTGGGTATAACTGCATCTATGCAACTATTAGCATGCTTGTATGGGGTTTCTGTGAACAGTTCTGCATAGGCAGCAGTGTTCTCAGGGTTTATGGGGGCTTGAAATTTTGCCAGGCTATCCCTTAATATTAAATAGTTAGCCTTAGAGTAGTTTCTGAATATTCCAGAATTAGCTGGGGTCCCGGGTTTTACTTTTACTTCAAAGAAGACCATTTTGTGGTTTGACCTTACAAGAGAAGACTATACACTAGGGGGTGTGCAGCACTCTCCCATATTAATGAGGATCATGTTCAATATGGTTGCACCCCTGGTCGATGTATTGACAATCTGGTCCAGGGAGTTTGTGTTGACAAAATCCAGAAATCTCTGTGACTGAACATTTGGTGTAGTATATGATTCCCAGTTAATAGCCAGATAATTAAAGTCACCCATGAATACAGTATTGGATTGGATGGTGAGTGTTTCCAATAAGTTTAAATACATGGTATGGTTTTCCTGGGTCATAGAGGGGGACCAATAGCTTGCAAGTTATTCGATTTTGCCTATAGTGATGTGAATGTGGAGAAGCTCAAGTGCATTGGCCTGTTTGACCAGCCTTGAGGTATACTTATTTTTAATGTAAATATACCTCATCAAATCCAAAACCAATTCCTTGCAAGCTGTATGTCCCCCTATTATCAGATTAAAGATGAAATTACCTTTAAGACGTACAACAAGAGTTTCCTTTCAGTGATGGACCTATTTAAGGTTATTTAATTTCTTGAGATTTCATATGGTTCTGGTTTGAATTTAAAATGCTGGAAGCTCATGAGTTCTACTGTGAATCTGAAACTAAGTACTCTGTTCATTGGTTTTCATTTACAGGCACAAATTTTATTTATTTATTTTTATTTATTTATTTTACATTTGTTGACCGGGCTAGTCTAGCTGGAGATATTTCCATTTTCAGTAGAGGCCTGGGGAGAAAAGCTCCACAGAGAATACATAAAGAAAAACATCATAGTGTTTGTAAGAAAGTTATTAAAAGACAAAAACTAACAAGTCTACAATTTCATATAATTTCTAAATGAGTAAGTTACTAACACACACAGTTGCAGTCCAAAAAACCTTATACAAACATAAAAAATACTTTGTATGATAAAGATACTAAATGAATTAATTACTACCACACACAGTTATAGTCCAAAAAACATTATAGAAAGATAAAAAATACTTTGTATGATAAAGATACAGGGTAGGAAGTAAGAGAAAAGAGAGCTAAGAGTAAGGGAAATTAGAAGTGATTAGTTATGGAAAGGAGAGCAAGTAAGACAGTGAACAAGCAAAGAAGTAATTAGGAAGACAAGTGGGAGTAGAAGAAGAAAGCCAAGTGGAGGATGTAGTCAGCGAGAAGTAGGAGGTAGTTTTAAAGTAGAGTATAAGTAGTGGAAAGTTAATCAGGTTTACAACAGGAGCAAAGCCAGTGATTTTGGAAGTGCAGTTTAATGTTTTGTTTGAAAAGAGGCAATGATGTAACCTTTGTTATGTTGCTAGGTAATAAATTCCATTTTGTACCTACCGAATTGGTAAAAAGGAAGTCAGCAGCAGTGTTATTTGATTTTATAGAACTAGTCAGTAGTTTACTAGAAGAGCGGAGAGAGTTAAGATTGTTATAGGGGATTATGAGTTGTGAGAGTATAGGGGTGTTTTTTGGTTGGTACAGAATTTTATGGGCAATAGTGAGTTGTTGGATTGCAAGATAGTTTTGAAACTCTAGCCAGCCTAGTGGTTTCAGGTTAAGACAGTGATGGGTTCTGTAGGGGTTACCTGTAGCGAAGCGAGCAATGTTATTGTAGCAGGTTGCCAATTTGGTAAGGTTGTTTTTCTTGAGGTTGGTAAAGATGGGAGAAGCATAGAGAAGAGTAGAAATAAGGTGGGAGTGAGCAATCCTAGTTCTAGTGGAAGGCGTCAGAAATGGTCTAATACGATATAAGGATCCTATTTTTCTATTGACAAGTTTTATGGAGTTGTTAATGTGTTGGCTGAAAGAGAGATTATTGTCAATTGTAATACCTAACAGTTTGGTGGTAGAGTCGGGTGAGATGACAGTGGCATTGTTGGTGGAGATGGTGAAATTTAAGGGGGGGGTCCTAGAAGTGGGGGTGAAGAGGAGAAGTTTAGTTTTTTTGGCATTTAATAAGAGGAATCGACTGGAGAACCATGTTTCTACGGTATTAAAGATTTTTTTGAGTATGAGAGATAAGTTCTGAGGTGGAAGATGCTGAGCAGATGAGTGTAGAATCATCGGCATATTGAATGCAGGTAGCTTGAGGGATTATTGTTTGAAGATCATTAATGAAGAGGGAAAAGAGAAGTGGGCCAAGAATGGAGCCTTGTGGAACTCCGATAGAAACAGGCAAGAGGAGAGAGGAGAGCAATAGGTCTATAGTTGGAGTAGTCTATGGAGTTTCCACCTTTATGGAGTGGGATAATATGAGAGACGTTCCAGATATCTGGGATGATTCCTTCTTTGATTGTTCTATTTATGAGAATAGAAATAGGATATGCGATAACCTTGGCAGCCTTTTGTAGAAAAAGTGAAGGGAGCTTGTCAGCAGAGGGGGTACAAGGTTTTAGTTTGAGAAGGAGTCTGTAAATGTAAGATGTAGAGATAGGATGTAGAGAGAATTTAAAGGAGGAGTTTGTTAGGTTACATGGTGGGTGTGAGTTGTTGGCATTCAGTTGTTTAGCAAGAGCTTGTATAGTTTCAGTGAAGAACGAGTTGAAAGCATCTGCAGTTTGTTGAGGGGTATCAGGATCAGCATTAAGTGGGGAAGGTGTTTTAGAACTTCCTGGGGAGAGGAGTCTATTGACTGAAGACCAGAAAAGTTTAGAATTATTAAGGTGAGTTTGTTGTAGTTCAAAGTAGAATTTTTTTTGTCAGCTATTATTGCCTTTTTAGTTAGATTTCTAAGCTGGTGGAAGTGAAGAAGATCAGGGTTATTTCTGTGGGACCTCCATGTGGCCCAGACTTTATTTCTAGTGAGAATAAGTTTTTTGGTTTCATGGGAGAGCCAAGGGGCTGCATTACATTTAATTCTAATGATACGTTCAGGAGCATGTATGTCAAGAATGGATAAAAAAGTTGAGTTAAAGTATAGTACTGCATTTTCAAGAGGAAGTGTTTTTAAGGGGTTCCAGTTACATGCACTAAGTTCAGACTGAAACAGTTCTGGATTAAAATGTTTGATGGTGCGTATATTTCTTATAGTGCAGGGGTTTACACAATCAGCCTTTTCCCTTGTAATGAATGTTAAGGAGTGATCGCTAACATCATCTGGCAAGGTTCCTACTTTGTAACTATCTTTGACTTTGTTTATGAGAATCCAGTCTAAAATGCTTTCTCTATTACTATGTTTGTTGAGCCTAGTAGTTGAGGTAATGGTTTGGGTAAAACCATGGAGGTTGATATGAGAAGAAGGATTATCAGCATTAATGCTATTCCAGTCTATGTTCAGGTCACCTAGTATAATTACTGGAAGAAGCACTGTTTTTATAAATTAATTGCATAAGCATTAATTTCCAAAGTACTGATGAGTTTTGTTTTCCTTTTGAAATCATCTAAAGAAGTCTTGCTGAAATTGAAATTATTCACCTGATGTAGATGGCATCAATAAAATATTTCAAATCCAAACCAAAAGTAACCATCACCGTTCAGTATTCGGTATTGAGTTAAATGTCTGTTTATTTTATTTAATCATGTCAAAACATTAAAATTCAGCTGAGAAACACTGCTTCATCAAAAAGTTTCAGTTTTTGGCCTCCTCCAGCTTGATCTATTCATAGCTGTAACACTGCGGTATAAGGAGGGCATAAGCACCTCCCCAAACTCACTCAAGAATATGTTTAAAGTGATAGTAACATATCTGACAAGTAAATCACCATTTTAACAAAAGTGAAAAAATAAAAAGGGAAAGTACATTACAAACTGTGAATAGTCGCAGAGCATATTTAACTTTTTCCCTTCGCATATACACAACTGTAGAGATGATAAAATATTCATTGTAAATGGTAAACATTAAGCGAATGATGTTAGCCACTTCACTTGTAAGGACACAGCCCTTACAACCCCTAAAATACTGGTTAGAAAGGGCTAATATATACTCACCTGGGTTCACTTTGTTTTTGTTATGCCAAATGGAATATTACCTGACAAAAATGTTTTTTTATTTTAATAGGCAATACTTTTTACAGTTTAATGGTAGAGCAATGGGGACTTCTTTTGCCCTATATGTGCAGACCTTTTGATGACATGATTCAGGTACATGGTGATGTGTGCTCCTACCCACTGCTTATTCTTGCTTGCTATAAAAGTGGCCGACGTTTCAGGGTGACACCAGGCATATTTGGACTTCCAATTCAGATGAGCTTAATGATTTTGTTGTTTGCATGAAAAGATGTGGGCTTGAAATTTAGCATTGACAGATGTAAAATTCCATTTCCAGATGCTTTGATAAAATGACACGATGAGCACACTCTTGCCATCACCTTGTTTAGGAAACCTTTTTCAAAAGCCTCTTTATTATCAGCTAGTTGCCACCTTACCCCCATTGTCTTTAAAAGTGTTCCCAAATCACAATTTATTAGGGTTAGGTGACTACGTTCTGTTGAGAATGACTATTACAAATGTGCGCATAAATTTGTTGTCAGAGTAAAAGTCAAAGCATGCAGTGAAACTCATATCAATAATGTGCTGGGGAAGTCTAATAATTTGATACAAACTGATGTATTGAAATACCAAAAAAGAGAAGACTGAGATGTTTACCTGTATACCTTTTGTCACTTCGTTTTCCACTAACATGAAAAATTCAGAAATATCATAGAACATCACTGGCTATTTTGTTGTCTAATAGACTTGGCAGAGCAATTATATTGAACAATGTCTATTTTCCTATAGGTGTGGAAAATAATATAAGACAAACCAAACAGCATACTAGAAATCAGCCATTGCAAGTCAAAACTTCCAGGAGCAGACCCAGTGGGCTGTCATCCTTGTGGTACCTGTACCTCTTGCAAAGTCGTAAACAAAACAAACACCTTTATTACAGTTATTATATTTAAGATTTAACATCAGGCATTTAATTACATGTTCTTGTAGTCATGTTATTTATCTGCTTTCATGGTTTTGTTCTGCTTTTCACATATGGAAACATCAAGGATGCAACATCTAAGTGACATTAAATGTAAAAGGGAAACAAATGCCTTAAACAAACATAAGACGAAACACCAAGGGGGCATTTTTACTTTTAGTACTTTGATAAGGTCATACAGAAAGGGTCTAATCCTCTATTTATTCAGAATTTACTAAGCCATAAGAAATGTGGAATATTAACCAAGTATGAGAAAAATACTTCCAGAAGAAAAATTGTCAGAAGCCTCAAATAAACATCTGTGTTAATTAATACAACAGATTTGTAAAAAACATTATATAGATCAAAAAACTTTGACATGTTTGGAAAACGAAGCATCTGAGGAAGTGCAAAAATATAAATAATATTTATACAATGTTGAAAGCCCATTTAATCAACACAAAAAAGGCAGACCCAAAGATATTCAAAGAGAAATACAGGCAAAGATATCCAGATATGGAAAATTTCACACTAAAAAAATAATATCGCAAAGAAGAAATGTAGAAAAGAAGATTAGTACAGTAGAAGTTTAAAAAAACAGAAGCTGAAGTTATAGAATGACTGTGAAGTGAAGCATTTGGTGCGCAAGGCCTAACACAAGTTATATCACTGCATGAGGGAATGAGTCCCCAAAGTAAGAAGAAACAGGAAGATCAGGAGACATCTGAAGAAGAAATATGGACATGGAAAAGAAAAAGAAATTTAATATGGTGTAATATTTATGCAAAGGAGAAAGAAAAATTAATCAATACAAAAAGAGTAACACCAATGATATTTGAAAAGAAATACAGGCAAAGGAATCTGGACATGAAGACAAAGAGGAAAAGTAGAAAAGGAGATTAGTAATGGAGAAGTTAAAGAAATAGAAATTGAGGTTATGGAGTACCTGCAAAGTGAAAGATTCAGTGTAGAAAATCTAACTCAGAAATCACCACAAGCAAGCAACAGATATCCAAATTAAGGAGAAATGAATGGAACAGGAAGCAACTAGGCAGTTGCCATATGAAGATATTTTGGAACCTTCCACAGGAAACCAGTATAAATGTTCACTTGAAGCTGGACAGCAAGGGAAGGAATAGGAAACTGTGGCAACTCTGACGCAGTCAATGTTGAGGAGTGATAGGCCAGTGACTTCCCATATGACAGAGCAATGGATGACAAAGGATGAAATTGAAGAAGATGTGCCACAGGAAGATGCTACAGAACTCTCTATAGAATGCCCACAGGAAACGGAGAACAAAAAATGTGCCCTTAGATTTTAAGAAAATGAGCTAAGAGAAGAGATGCTTGATTTAACAGAGACAGACATTTTAAGATCAATGAAATAAATTGACAGCAGAAGGTCTATAAAACCCAAAAAGTCAGAAGTTTAAAAAAACTAAAGAATACAGTAATTGGGACTGTTAGAGAGACATGTGATATAATAGAAGTAAACAGGATATATTACTGTGCAGCTAAGTTAATAACAGATACAATTCTACCACAAGAACACACAGTAGTAAGGGAAAGGAAGGGAAGAAATCAAATACCATCATGGAAGTATCAAATAGAGAAAACTATAAAGCAATTAAGATGAGAAGTGTCACTGTTAGAAGAGTATAGAAGAGGAAACAGATCAACAAAAGTACTCAAAACGATAGACGTGATACAAGCAATGCAGGGTATTAGAACGGATCAGGATCTATCTTGCACCATTGCAAATAATAAACTAAAAATCTCAGCACAGGCAGAAAAAACTTAGAAGACAAACAGATAAATATAAAGGAAAAGTACAAAATAAGCACTTTATTGATGACCCTAAAAAGTTCTATAGAGAATTGTGAAACAAGGTAAAAGGAATTGGAAGCACCCCCCCCCCAAAAAAAGACGAAATAGATACATTTTGGATAAATATTTATGAAGATCCTGTGGAACATAACAAAGATGCTAAATGGATAGAAGAAGTAAAAGAAAGAATAAAAAGTTTAAAGGTGCAGGATATGAAATGTGATGAAGTAACAGCCAGAGAGATTGAGATAAAGTTAAGAAAATACTTGAATTGGAAAACATAAAGCCCAGATGCAGTCCCTAACTTCTGGCTAAAAGTATTAACATCTTTGCACGAAGATTTAGCCATGAGTAAGAGCTATTTATATGCGTACTCCAACCAGACACCAGCCTGGTTAACAACAGAAAAAACAATTCTCCTACTTAAGAGTGAACCTGCAAGTTATCCTAACAATTTTAGACCAATAACTTGCCTTCCAATGATATATAAACTATACACTGGGATTGATGCCAAAAGAGTTTATAGTTATTTAGAAGAAAATTCAATCATGGCAATAGAACAAAAGGGTAATAAAAGAAACTCGTATGGAACAAAGGATCATTTGTGGCTAAATAATGTCATACTGGAGAACTATATAAAGTGGAAGAATCTAAGTATGGCATGGATCGACTACAAAAAAGCATTTGATATTATCCCACATTCATGGATAAAAGAGTGCTTAAAAATGTATAAGATACAACCTACACTGAGGATTAGGAGGTTATTGAGAGCAGGTGTCTTTAATGGTTGGTACAAAATGTTATGAGTTATTAAGAGTTGTTGATATATGAGCTTGTTGGGAAGTTCTAACCAGTGTAAGTGTTTTAAGTTAAGACAGTGGTGAGTTCTATACTGGGATGCTGTGGCAAAGCGAGCTATATTGTGGTAGGATGTACTCAGTTTCTTTAGGTTGCTTTTTGAGAGATTAGTATAGATAGAAGAAGCATACATTAGTGTAGAGATAAGATGTGATTGTGCTAAGGTGGTCCGTTAGCTTCGGACCACCTTAGCACAATCACATCTTATCTCTACACTAATGTATGCTTCTTCTATCTATACTAATCTCTCAAAAAGCAACCTAAAGAAACTGAGTACATCCTACCACAATATAGCTCAACACAGCATCCCAGTATAGAACTCACCACTGTCTTAACTTAAAACACTTACACTGGTTAGAACTTCCCAACAAGCTCATATATCAACAACTCTTAATAACTCATAACATTTTGTACCAACCATTAAAGACACCTGCTCAATAACCTCCTAATCCTATAATAACTTGAAACAGCTGCTCATGAAAAGCTACAGGTCAACACAACTAGAATTACAAATTCAGCAGGTAACTGCCTTTTCTCCAACTCAGTTGGCAAAATATGGAATAACCTCCCTTCACACATCACCTCACTAACCTCCTTTCCTCTTTTCAAAAAGCAACTTCTTTACATCTGAACAACTTTTGGCTCTGTTCCTGTACAAATCCAGACTAATCTACTTTTTTTATTCCTTCTATTATATTCCCAGAAATCTAAATTGCAACCTTTCTCTAGGATATCAAAGGACCTAATTGTTCTGTAAAGAATTACTGTCTCTCTCAATATGTGGATAGTTCTATGTCTTATTATTACTTGACCAAGACTGAGATGTAAGCATTGTTGCTCAATGTCTGTAACATACGAAATTATTGTAAATGATTTAATTTTTATAACCTTGTTTTATCTTGGAGCTTTTCTCCCCGGGCCTCCACTGAAAATGGAAATTATCCAGTTGGACTAGCCCGGTCAACAAATGTAAAATAAAAAATAAATAAATAAATAAATTACATTACAGTGAACATGGAACGGTGGAAGGCCAATTTGCAATTAAGCCATGATAAAGGACAAATTATTATTCCGGGGATAAAATTTCAATGGAGGATATTCCAGGGTGACTCCCTGTCACCGTTGCTTTTCTGTCTTGCCCTTAACCCTTTACCCTGTCTACTTAACAGATTAGGCCATGGCTATAATTTGGCTCCTAGAAAACAACACAGTGTAAAGACCTCTCATCTTCTCTTTGTTGATGATTTAAAACTGTATAGCTCATCAGATGAGGAACTGAAAGCACAACTGCAAATAGTCAAAACTTTTTCAGATGATATAAAAATGTCATTTGGTCTTGATAAATGTGCAAAAGCAACCTTTAAAGCAGGAAAACTGCAGCACCAAGAAAATGTCAGTTTGGGACAAGAATGCGATATAACAGAACTTGAGCAAGAGGGAGTGTATGCATATTTGGGAAATGATGAAGATTCAGCAATAAAACATGAACAAATGCAAATAAAATTTAGTAAGGAATATTTTAGAAGACTTAAATTAATCCTGAAAACAGAGTTGACATCTAGGAACAAAATTCAAGCTATAAATCAATTTGCTCTTCCTGTCCTTTACTTACAGTTTTGGAGTGATTGCTTGGCCCCAAACGTGTTGGATAGATTAGAGAGGAAAACAAGAAGGATGCTTCATGCTCACCAAATAATTTATAAAAATCATTGCATACCAAGATTATATATTCCCCATTCCGAAGGAGGTATAGGCCTCCTTGAAATTGATTACATGTATAGATCTGCAATTGTAGGACTCAACACATATCTACTGACCTCACAAGTCCCAAATGCAGTGAAAGTTTTGAAACATGATCAGGCAGCAACTGAATGTGCCAAAAAACAAATGAAAGAATATAATGTGAAGTATCAGAGGAGAAGGTAAGAAATGTGGAAAATGCATAAATATGGTGGCAAGTGTAGAAAACTTCTGGAAGAACCTCATGTTGATCAGGATCGAATGCAGGAATGGTTAAGGAGAGGCAAATTCAAACCAAAAGATGAAAGGTTATTATTGGCAGCCCAAGATAGTGGGCTACATACACGTTGGTTTACAAAGTTCATTGAACACGTGGGAGAAACAGACAATGTAGGTTTTGTAAAACAGAACTGGAAACAGCCGCACACGTTGTTGCTGGTTGTGACATATTAATGGCAGAAGGACTGTACACTGAAAGGCATAATAATGTGGCAAGGCTGTTGCACTAGGAATTGTACAAACATTATGGTATTAAAGTGGCTGAAAAACACTGGAAACATGAAAAACAAAGCATCACAGAAAATGATGAACCATTACCAACATTTCAAAGGATAGATGCGAGAAAACCTGATATAATGGTCCTTAAAAAGAAGGCAAAAGTAGCATTGGTCATTGAAATTGCTGCACACATTGACTACAAAGTTTTGTATACAGAGAGACGCAGAGTCATGAAATACCAAGATATGAAGGCAGAAACAAGAGTAAATTGGAAGAAAAATACCCAGACAATTCCAATAGCAGTTAGGAACAACAGGTCTTATAAAAAGGAATCTACAATCATATTTAGATATGTTACCAATACATGTAGCTCTGCAGTGGTGGTGCTGCGGTAGTGTTGTCGCCTCACAGTAAAACGCTGTCCGGTTCAATTCTCAGCTAAGAGTGTCTTCTGCATGTAGACATGCATGAATGGGCATACCTTCGTTGAAGGTTGTGTGTCAGGGCTGGCAACTCAGCACTTAAAAATCTACTGCCAATCATTAGCAGACCGGAGTTCTGCTGTGGTGACCCCTAACCGGGAAAAAGCCGAAAGACACAACACCAGCCAATACATGTAACTCCATACAAACTGCAGGAGGAGTCATTATTGGGCACATTGCGGGTGCTGCAAAAAGCACTTTTGACTGACATCAAAGCTTGAAACAATACTAATTTCATGAACTTTATTTGTACTTTGACTTAGGATTGGGGTCCATTCCCATAATGGCATTAGAAACTCAAAAGATTTGGAGAAATTAAAAAAAAGGTCTAATTCTGTATTTATTCAGAATTGACTAAGCCATAAGAAATGTGGAATATTAACCAAGGGTGAGGGTTGTTTTTAGAGAAATACCACTTGATATACCACCTTAACACACAGGTCTCCCAAATGTCTCATTCTTTATTTCTCTCCTCTGCTTTTTCCCTTCCCTAATCATTTGTTTCTACATGCATAACCATGCAGGGGTTACTGCTCGGTTAATCCCTACTTTCTGTAAATTCCAGTCTGTACCTTCAGAAGCAGTCCTATGTTTATTTCACAACACATCAGTGTCCTGTGTCCCAGTCTGTACCTTCAGAAGCAGTCCTCTGTTTATTTCACAACACATCAGTGTCCTGTGTCCCAGTCTGTACCTTCAGAAGCAGTCCTCTGTTTGTTTCAGAACACGTCAGTCTCCTTCTCTTCATTTCTTGCTCTTTGGTACTACAAGAAATACTCCTGGTTAAACAGTCACTTAGCACCTGCACTTCATCAGCTGTTTCTTGGCACCAGCATTCATGTCTGTCTTCATGATTTTTTTTTTTTGCACTATTCCCCCAGTTCCATCACTTTGTCAAATTTAACTCCCCTTTTCACATTTTCCGTAATGTTTTTATATCTTTGCCTCTTAACATTACACCCAGCCTTGAGAAAACAGGTATAGGTAGAATAAAATACAATTATTTTAATGACCTTTCATCTTTGTATTTTTTTTTCATCACCTGCTAATTTGTTGACTGAGTTTTAAAAATCATTCAAAGGCTAGTAGACATTTCTACATGTTATGCTTATAAGATGCAGTCATACTAGCTATATCCATATATTCCTAGGTGCAATTAATTTAGCCTTAAATGAAGAATGTTATCTTGTTTTCCTGAAACACTAGATAAGCTGTTAATCAATGTATTTAGTCACAGATTTCCTGATTAACTAATTTCAGGGCTGTGGAGAAGAAGGAGCTTATTGTGACATTTGGTGTACACAAGGCACTCAAATTAATCCTAGACAGGGCATCAGCAGGCCGCATACAATATGCACACCAATATGCACTTTGGATGATTTCCATATCACTTAGAAAACCAAGAAAGCCAGTGAAACACCATGCAGGCACTGAAGCAGCCTAAGTGTAAACTGCAGAGCTCCGAGCTATGAAGCAACAGTCCTAACCACTATACCAGTTACTGTACTGTCCTTAATTTATAATCAGCTAAAAGGCGAAAGAACAAATTTCAAGTAACTGTAATAATCTTGTCTCTTTGTCTTTGTGAAACAGCTGTTCAACAGAATCTTAAAATTACAAAAACATTGTCACAGACTAGTAATGCCTTCCAAGTCCTAAAAGATGCACGTAGTATACATGCAGCTGGTTTAGTTACAAAGGTGTACACGAGCTGCATAAACATCACACTTATAAATCAGAGACAGATAGCATGTGCCCACACACACACACACACACACACACACACACACACACACACACACACACACACACACACACACACAACTTACACTCAAAGGAACATACTCCCCATTGATGTATGCAGATACGCACACATGCACAAACATAGCACACACTCAGAGACACACATAGGCACATACAGACACACAAGCACATACATAACACACACACATACACACACGCACACACGCACACACACACACACACACACACACACACACACACACACACACACACACACTCATGATACATAGGAAAATAAGACAGCACTACAAAAATTTAATGTAAAAATTATGATAGCAGAAAGTAAAAAAGAAAAAAAGTTTGTCCAGTATACACATATTAGTAATATTATATGAATAACATATTATATAGAAGTAGAAATTAATAAGTACTAATGATAAAATTCTGGGCATCCATCCTCTATCAACTTGTAAATGTCCTGAAAGATTTCTGTTTCTCTTTATCACAAGTTTGCAGTCGTATGGCTGTACTATGGCTATCACTTCCCATTCCTCAGCTCATGTTAGGAGGTAGGACACCTGCTGCAGTCATTCACCCTTTCAAGGATTCATTGGGGAAGAGCTTAGGTGCTTTTATAAATTAAAACAATCCAGTGAAATGACAGAGCTTGTCCTCCTGCAGTACAAAAAGAATGAAGCCTCCATCTTAATTACAGCTTTCTGCACTGCTATACGAATTGTTGTTTTCTTGACCACAGAGTGCTATATTGCTATTGTGTTCTGCTCATTAGTTGTGTAAAAATGTATCATATGGTGCTGTAATGTATAACAGAATCACAAGTGAGGGAGAACAAAGGGAAGAAGGGTAACATTTTACTGCTCACCATACCATAAGGTCACCTATATTATATGATTATAGAACAATTATAATGTGTAATATTATACAGCATGCAGATAATATATCATAGAATGAGGACTGGTGACACTAAATGCCATTTTGAAACTTATACATTTTCAATTCCTTTCTTTCTTTCTGCACACTTTTTATGCAGTGCTGTGCTATCTTCTTATATGGCTTCATATATCTTCAGTGCATGTTATTATAGTCGTTAGAACTTAATTTAAAAGTCAGGATTTACTGTTTCAAAGCTTGCTAGGAGGACTAGACCCATCCCTTCTCTCCCTTCCCACAGAACATGCATAGTGAACTCTGGGGTGCATGAGGTGGCTAGACGTGAACACATCAGTAAGGGTACTTTTAATATTCTATCCCAGATACTCATGAAACACAACATCTGCATATGTAATCTTAGCGGTATCTCTCAATCTTAACTTAGCCTATTAACTCCAAAAACTAAACTTCATTACACCATGCATTCTCTATCCTAGCACCTAAACTACAGGAATCTCAATCTGAGATATCAAAGAGTACAATGACTTCAGACGACAGTACAAGGAATACTTCTTCACCCAAACAAAGCTGCACTCATACAGTTCATGCTACATGAACCGTGCAACTCTCTCACACCCCTTTATTCTTATTTCATCCTTCCTTATCCCATCTTGTCATTCCCTCACTTACTGTCTCTCATTCATCCTACCTCCTTCTTCTCCTTGCATCTCTCACACTTCTTCCCTTTCTACTCCTCTTTCTTGTGCATGCCTCCTTTCCATTCTTTCAGTGGTATCTTTTCCTGCAGCTATTCTAACTTGCCTCTTCAAATGTCTTCAAACTCTATATAAGATATGCTGCTATCCCTATAGCATGTGCCATCTCAGTCATTATGGCTACATCTTATCCTAAACACTCTGCTAAGCATAATTCCATTTTTCCATCGATGTTTTGACTTTGTAAACTGCTTCTTGAACTAAATGTTGCAGCATATTTTGCATCTGTAAATATGTATTATGTTTTACAGCATATCCTTGTGTCTGTAAGTATGTTTTGATAATTTCTTATGTGATCCAGTTCACCCGGCCTGTGCCTGCAAATGGTCCATTTAGATTAATGCACTACCCCGCTAAACAAATATAAATAAATAAATATATAAATAAAATAAAGGAATCTAAATATCCACAAACCACACATTTTTGTCATCCACCTTTTTCTTTTATTCATTTTTTATTTATATTTTTATTTTTTAGTTTAGTTATCTCCAACCTTTTTAATAGATATCTGTTTACTGTAGTTATATGTTCATACAGCTCCGCTATTATATTGTAGTCTTCATACTGTTTGGTCTTCTGAAAGATTCTAGCATGCTGCCACAAACTGTACAAATTTTGTACTGATGTGCAGCTGTATATATCTGAACCAGATTCAACAGGCGGTGGGTTATCTACACATTTTATGTGAGTAATTCCCATATAATTTCCCTGGCCTGATTTTTTCACCAACTTAAAAATGAATAATTCCTAGAGAACCAAAAAGTCTTGCCCAGTTCTTGTCACTGTTCAGCAAACAAGACTGAAAATGAAACTGAATGGCTTCATGTTCACTCCTCAGAGCCATCACGTGCAGACTTCTAACCTTTGACATGGAGAGCCATTAGCAGGATTTTGAACTTTATGAAATAAACCACTTCTCAATGTATTGAATGATTTAGGCTTGATCTACTCTCAAGGGACAATGTGTCAAGAAATGATGCATCAAATGTCAGGTCTGATCATTTAGGACTAACTTTCCATATTTATTGCCATTTTTGAAATTTTTGCA